>NC_140988.1:340708699-341122984 GCF_052327205.1 Somniosus microcephalus
GAAACAGAGTTAACGTTTCAGGTCGACGACCCTTCGTCAGAACGGTCTACCTTTGGCAAGGTAGAGCTATTTTAAACATTCAAGCCATTATCTCTTTTGCCAGTGCAGAGGGAGTTTATTGCAACACTCTGCTTTTGGGCAAGTTGTGAATGAGCCACCAGGAGACAATTAGAGGGTGTCTAATCATGATCATAATTTCTACCAAGCAAGCAGGTGTCTGGTTTCTGACAAATGTTTCATGCATAAGATGCTGTAGAACCTGCTGATCCTATGCTGCAAGCTGACCAAAACATTTATATTGGCCTTTGAGTAATATACAGGGCTATGGGGAGAGACGAGGACAGTGGGATTAGATTTGGATTGCTCTATCAAAGAGTTGGCATAGACACGACAGGCTGAATGGCTTCCTCCTGTGCTGTAAACTTGTATGTATGGACTGTAAGGAATTTTGTTAGCACTATAGTGAAGGAATATATAGGTTCGCTGCTGGAATAAGAGTCTGATTAAGATACGAGCTATTACCCGAGTACTTTAATTGCCTGCAGTTTAGAACCTGTAGTTTTACACCCACTGTTTTCTCTGAGCCCTGGTTTCAAAGATTGTTCCTTTATAACTCCAATTTGGAGATGCCATATTGTCATTTGCACACACTCTTAAATTTTACAACATATGCATTTGTAAATGCAAATCAGAACAACCCAGGCGATCAAGTCTCGAGAATATGTAGTGGTACATATGTAAAGTTTATCAATAGGTAAATACACACTTGTGTGCTACAAGTATATTGATATAATGAAAATGTATAATTTTTACTTCTGCATGTTGGGTGGAATTGAACCCTCTGGCTTTGGCAACCAGGGATTTGGAGATATCAGTGCCTAATACTGCACATCCAACTCACTGAAGATTTTTATCTTAAACTAAAATTATTTTAGTGTGCGATCAAAAAGAAAGTTGTTTTTGAGAAAAGGATGCACCAGCTGATTTTTGATTTGGATTTGTCTGCATAGTTCATGATTTTTTTTGAATAAGATCCACTTCTATCATCATCAACACTATGACAGGCCGATGAGAGCATTATTTTCTTTTTTTGTTGTTCACCACTTCCTCTTTGAAACAGTTTCTTCCAAATTTCCCTATTTCCTATCATTTTCATCACATTCTGTGAAAAGTGACTTGCTGGTAAAAGATTTCTTTATGTTTCTACCTTTCCTTTTCTCCTCAGTATCTTGATTTCTTTTAATTGTCTCTTTGTCAGCTTGAGCTAATGTTAGTGCTTTTACCTCTAAGCGAAAAGGTTGTGAGTTAAAGCCCCACTCCATGATTCAAGCACATAATCTAGGCTGACACATCAATATTGAGAGAAATGCTCCATTGTCCGAGATCTTGTGCATGAGATGTTGGAACAATTAGGCCTTGTCTGCCTGTTCAGTTGGCTGTAAAAGTTCTCTGGCCTCTAGCCACCATTTATCCCCCAACCAACTCCACCAAAACTAATTAACTGGTCATTTATCTCCTTACTGTTTGCGTGGGTTTCCTCCGGGTGCTCCGGTTTCCTCCCACAGTCCAAAGATGTGCGGGTTAGGTTGATTGGCCATGATAAAAAAATTGACCCTTAGTGTTAGGGGGGATTAAATACGTGGGGTTACGGGGACAGGGCTTGGGTGGGATGGCTGTCGGTGTAGGGACCGGGTGCTAGGGTTTGGATGATCAGCCATGATCTCGTTGAATGGCGGAGCAGGCTCGAAGGGCCGAATGGCCTACTCCTGCTCCTATCTTCTATGTTTCTATGTATAATAACTAACTGTACCTTAAAATGATTTCATTGGCTGTAGAGCACTTTGGGACTTGAAAGATGCTATATTAATGCAAGTTCTTTCTTTGCCTATCCATTTGAAATAAACCACTTTGGTGAATATCCTATTTCATCTTTCAGTTGCACTGAGCCTTGATTTATGATATTTCCTTGGTGTAAGAAGAAGTGAAAGGGCATGGTTATGGGTCCTTAATTTTTTGCGCTATTGAGTTGAGCCAGCCACTTCTCCACTGGGATAGAGGCGGTGGACGGGGGATATTGGAAGGTTAGGTTAGGTTGCTGTACTTCCCAGTGGACAATTTTATTGGGGAAACCTTGCAAACGGATCATCTTCTCTGCATTCTTGACTGGGTCATACTGCATGGCATGAACAAGGAAGAAAAATGTTAAATTCCTCTCCTCCCACCATCATCACACACACACATAAGACTAGTGTAGATTATTTCTTGGAATAATATATTTTTGCCAAGAAGATAGTCATTTTTTGCAATGGAATATTATCTGATTCAGATATATGGTAATTAAATGGGAATTTTTAAGTATGCACAAGTTCACTGTAAAGGAACTGTTGTTTAAGTTGAAGTGAATGGACTGCTGTAGAAATTACTGTTTTATAACACATCAAACAAAGATGGAAACTATAGGAAATACTAACTGGTTTCACCGTCTTCCTAGGGAGCCTGTTCAATAGATTGACCATTCACTCACAGATATTGTTTGCGCAAATTAATTTTGAATTTACTCCGCTTCAAGCGCAGGCCGTGTTCTCTGTTTCTACTGTTCTGGACAAGGTGAAATAGCTTGCCATAGTCTATATTATCTAGTCCCTTTAGAATCTTGAAAACAGCAATCACATTACCTCAACCTCTTCTCCGATGAGAGCATGTTCCTATGTTCCTAATTGTAAGATTATCACAGAACAGAATCACAGAATCACAACAGTGCAGATAGAGGCCATTTCGGCCCATCGAGCCTGCACCGACACATATCCCACCCGATCCCCGTAACCCCTACACATATCCCACCCTATCCCCATAACCCCACGTATTTAATCCCCCTAACACTAAGGGTCAATTTATCATAGCCAATCAACCTAACCTGCACATCTTTGGACTGTGGGAGGAAACCAGAGCACCCGGAGGAAACCCACGCAAACACGGGGAGAATGTGCAAACTCCACACAAACAGTCGCCCGAGGCCGGATTCGAACCCGGGTCCCTGGCGCTGTGAGGCAACAGTGCTAACCACTATGCCACCGTGCTGTCCCCTTGTTCTGGATTCCCCCACCAGAGGAAGTAGTTTCTCTGTATTTACCCTATCAAACCTCGATTCAATCACCCCACAACCTTCTAAACCAAGGATGTCCTTTGTGATTTTGCTGAGGGACGTTACAGTACTGTAAAAAGGTGGAAGCTGGATTTGAAGGGAAGTTTGGGGAGAGATGGTGAAACCACACTCAAGTACATTAGAGAGGAATGGGAGTTGTACATGGGATGGCTGTTGGTGAGGATGGAAGCGTCAAAGTTTTTTGAGGGAAGAGGTGAAAACAGTAGTTTTGAAGTGAAGATGGACAGTGCCTGAGGAGAGAGAATCATTGACAAAGCAAACTAGCATGAGGACCAGCTCTTAAGGGAGCTGGGGAAGTGTTTTTTTTCCATAGGCAGATGGTGAAAGTAGTGGGGTTGGAGGAGGGTAGCAGTATGTCAGTGTCAAAGGAGAAGAGGGAGTGATCAGACATAGCTTTGTTGAGGTCACAAGAGGTCGTGAGTTCAAGGGAGTAGCCAAGGTTATGGGTATGGAGACTTGTATGATTGAGAGGGCAGGAGGGAGGTGAACTCTGAGGAAAGAAGACTAGGAGAATTGAGGTGAAGATCAAAATCACTGAAAGAGGTGCAGAGGATAAGGGAAGAGAGGAAGTCACCAAGGTTGAAAAGAGTAAGAGAGGAGGCAAAGCAAATCAAGAAGTAGTGAGTCGGGGTACCAAACTTCAGTTTTTAAAGTCTGTAGATTGTAGAAGGAAGGAAAGATTGAGCCAGGTAAGGATTTCCACAGTTTTAAGGTCCTGGGAAACAATGTTAGAGTAGGAGATGATTAATTTATGCACGAGGAGGAGGAATGGTGTGTAGGGCATTATATTTGAAGCTTTGGAGGAATGAAAAAAACCTTCAAAGCAGCACTAACTAATAGAGGAAAAGAGAAGAAAGGTTGTGACAGAGAAAGAGAAGTTAGAGGCAAGAATGTGATGGGATTACCTATCAGATGACTAGCATATTCTTATAACCTGATTAGAGCCTCCCCTGATGTGAGAACAGTATTCAACTCTTGAACTCTCTAGTGTTGTAAATATGAGAAAATACATTTTGGTTGGTCTTAATAAGATTATCTAAATGCCAGATTTTGCTCTCTAATAAAAGTATTGATTAAATCAACATTTTAATACCTGTTGGTCTGAAAACACTAAATCAGTCGATATCCTATTAAAGAACATGTCCCTTAAGAAGCTTTTATTGGTTTCTACTCGTATATAATTAGTTTGGTCCCCCTTGAATACGCACAACCATTAAAAAATTGTGTATTAAAAAAAGTTAAGCAGATCTACTCCACAGATTTGTGCAAACATGCTTGTTTGAAAAATTATATAAGCCTCTTATCAAGAATGGTTTATGACTTTTTATGACCAAAGGTATCCCTTAAACTGCTATCATCAGGTGGTCAGGTTCAGAGATCAGCACTGATTAATTGAGGCTGCCATTTTTATGCTAGTGGCTGTGCATTTCATCGCAGTTAAAATATTGTTGGCCCAGGAAGTAGTTTCCATATTACCGTGCTGAAAAGCTACATAGGAATGTCATACAGTATAATTGTCTATGGAGAGACACAGTCGACTAATAGTGAAGAGATTGTGAGCTATGGGTCAGTGCATGCCTGATCCAGGGAAGAATTCCAAAGTATCATTTCCATCATTTCACATTATACAGAAGCCCTTATTCAGGCATATGCCTGATCCAAGCATAACATTCCTGAGCAAGTTTAACTGAGTCCTGCAGTCCCTGAGCCTGGATCTGTTGCTTGGTAGCTAGAAGCTATTGACTCAGAGCATTTTTAAAACTGGAACTCCCTTATTTTTGCAGAATCTAGAATGGAAATCTTTTTTTTAAGAACTCTACACTTGAGGTGGAAAACTTTCACTGGGTCTGTTCCGTTTGTGTAGCTGCACGGTGAGATCCAGTGGAACATACAATAGATTGGGATGGACAAAAACATTTCTTGTTCCAGAACTTTAATAATATAGGATGGCATTTGCTGCACCACAGTCCAAGTAGGTATGTTAACAGTTTCTAACAATGTTTTGAGCAATATAGTTTAACAGAATCGTGGATAATCATTTAAAGCAGAGGAAGACGCAAAGGCTTTGGGAAGAGCCAGGCAGTGGGATTAGTTTTGGATTGCTTTAGCAAAGAGCCAGCACAGACATGATGAGCCAAATGGCTTCCTGTACTGTAACTTTCTATGGTTCTAAATCTGCTTTTAAGTCTCACCCCAGTTGCATCATGAATAATGACAGTAAATTGTGGGTAGAATTTGCCGATGATGCCAACTTCATTGAGGTAATTTGGCAAGTACATGCTGGCAGTTGAGAAACTCGTCTGCCGCCAGGCCATATCAACAAACCGCAGCCTCCTGCTGGCATATAATTGGGAAATTACCTCCATTGACTTCACAGTAGGGGAAGTTCCACATAAGGAGATTGAAATTGCACTGCGCAATATTAGTAATAAATGTTAATATGTCTTTGGTTAGTGGCTTTATTAGAATAGCAGAGAAGGAATTCTATCTGAATATATTAACTCAATCATTGCTAATATCACACAGCACAGTTCCAATCGAAAAAGTCTGCTTTCAGGTGGGACAATGAAAGGGAACTGACAGACACTGATACAAGTCTATGCATCTCTTTTTATAGCATTTAGAATTGTGAGCAATTTAGTAGATTATACTTCAATTTTAATATCTCTCATCTTGTATTAAATGGCATGTTATGTTAGTGTAGTGGTATGGTACTGGATTAGCAACGAAGAGGTTGAGAGTTCAAATCTCATGGAAAGTTGTGGGCTGGCATCAGAAATACGACCATAAGCTGCTGGGTTGTCGACCCAATTGGTTTATTTCAGGGAAAGGAACAGGTAGTTAACAGGCAGTTTTTAGCCCAATCCCTATTTTGAGGGGTTTCGTGTGGGTTTCCCGACAGCTCCAAACCACGCCAGGTTAGAGCAGGCGGGCCGTCGGGTTGGAGGGGTCGCGATGTTGGCGTTCAGGTGAGTGATGGGTGTATGAGTGTAAAGGTAAGTGTGTTTGGTGTGTCTAAAGTGTGTAAAGAACTTTTACTTACCTGTACTTACCTTCACAGCCTTTCTTCCTGTAGCCGTCGGGAGCGCATCACTCAGCCGGAACTGAAAGCTGAACAGCTGTGATCTGTCAAAAGTGACAGCCTTCAGCTTTGAGTGCCGGTAAGAGTTCTAACTGAGTCTGTGCAGAATGACTCATGTCAGAACTCAGACTGTCAGTGTTTCACAGCTTCAAACAACTGTCAAACGTTGATATTTCAGTCTGTGACGTCACCTGTTGCCAGGTGGCCCTTAATTGGCCTGCTCAGCCCGCTGGGCGGGCTCAACAAGGTCAATCAAGGGAAAATCGTGCGGATTGGCCGGACGTCGAAGTAGGCAGGTCAAAAACCCGAAAGGGGAAGTCCCGCCTTCTTCCCGACAGGTTCGGGAAAATCTACCCCTATGTGTAGACTATGTGAGACCGGAAGGAGCGGACCTTGTGGGAGCACAGCGAGAGCAGAGCTGTTAAAAGGAGCAGTCTCGAGCGGCAGGAGCCTGAGACCGGAAGGAGCGGACCTGGAGGGAGCACAGCAAGAGTGCAGCAGTTAAAAGGAGCAGTCCCGAGCGGCAGGAGCCTGAGACTGGAAACAGTAACTGGGTAGTAAGAGGCGGGGTGGGGCCTATTAGAGACAAAGAAGGTGATATATGCTTAGAGGTGCATGGCAAGGCTAGAATACTCAATGGGCTGGATTTTCTCAGCCCCGAGGAGGCGGGCATGGAGGCCGGACTGCCGGTAAAGTAGCAGAAAGTGGGGGCGGATGGTAAACCCGCCCCCATCCCGCCTCCGTGCCCTTTTGCCAGGAGGCGGGAAGATGTGCTGCTTCAGGTCCCGTCTCCTGGAGGCGGGAAATGCATTAAATCCTTTTAACTGCCTGTCAACAGGCAGGAAAAAGGATTGGTGCCATTTTGCCTTCTCAGGTGAAGGCTTGCCAACCTTGAAGAACCCCGCCGGGTTGGAGGAAATGTGAAGGAGGTCTGCGGGGGTCGGAGGCACTTGGAAGTAAGATGTAGAGATGAGTGATGGGTGCAAGTGTGGTGTGGTAAGTATGTAAGGCGAGTGATAAGTGTTAAATAATGTTCACTCACCTTGTTTTCTTCCTACAGCCTTCATCCACCCTGGATCGGGAGATCTGACATCCTCCTTGTCGATTTCACAGACTGGCTGTTGGACCCTCCGACCCAACAGCCATCTGAAATCGACAAAGTTGAAAGGTTTGATGAGTCCTGAACACAAGGACTCGTCAAACTACAGAGAATGTCAGTGTTTGACAGCTTCACAGAGCTGTCAAACGCTGACATTTCTTCTTTCAAGAAGTCTTGACAGTTAGCATGTCAGACATTGATGTGCTCTGTTAGTGACTTCCTCCCTAATTGGCCTGCTGAGCCCGCAGGGTGGGCTTAACGAGGTCAATCAGGGGAAAATCCCTCTGGTTGGTCAGAAGATGATGGAGGCAGGACATTGACCCGACAAGCAGCAGTACCGCCTCCAACTCGTCTCCATTGAGAAAATCCAGCCCAATGAGTACTTTGTATTGGTGTTTTGGTCATCCGATGTAGGTCATCCAATAAATCCCAAGGACTGGATGACCTTCATCCTAGGGTTTTGAAAGATTGGGATACTGGACACATTGGTTGTCACCTTCCAAAATTCTATAGATTCTGGAATGTTTCCTGCAGATTGGAGGATAGCAAATGTAACCCCGCTATTTAAGAAAGGAGGGCGAGAGAAAATGGGGAACTACAGACCTGTTAGACTCACATCAGTAGTTGGGAAAATGCTGGAATCTATTATAAAGGATGCAATAACTGGGCACTTAGAAACTAATAGTAAGATTGGGCAGAGTCAACATGGATTTACGAAAGGGAAATCCTGTTTGACAAACCTATTGTAGTTCTTTGAGGATATAACTAGTGGAGTAGATAAAGGGGAACCGGTAGATGTGGTGTATCTGGATTTTCAGAAGGCCTTCAATAAGGTCCCACACAAGAGGCTGGTGAACAAAATTAGGGCACATGGAATTGGGGGTAATATACTAGCATGGATTGAGAATTGGTTAACAGGCAGAAAACAAAGAGGGATAAACGGGTCTTTTTCAGGATGGCAGGCTGTGACTAGTGGGGTACCGCAAGGATTGGTGCTTGGGCCCCAGCTATTCACAATCTATATCAGTGATTTGGATGAGGGGACTAAATGTAACATTTCCAAATTTGCTGCTGATACAAAGCTAGGTGGCAGTGTTAGTTGTGAAGAGGATGTGAAGTGGCTTCAAGGGGATCTTGACAGGCTCAGTGAGTGGGCGAGAACAGGGCAGATGGAATATAATGTGGATAAATGTGAAGTTATCTACTTTGGTAGAAAAAACAGAAAGGCAGAGTATTTCCTAAATGGTGAAACATTGGAGAATGCAGATGCTCAAACGGACCTGGGTGTCCTTGTACATGAGTCACTGAAAGTGAATGTGCAGGTGCAGCAAGCCATTAGGAAGGCAAATGGTACGCTGGCCTTCATTACAAGAGGATTTGAGTACAGGAGTAAAGAAGTCACTCCAATTATATAGGGCTTTGGTGAGACCACACCTGGAGTACTGTGTACAGTTTTGGTCTCCTTACCTAAGGAAGGATATACTTGCCATAGAGGGAGTGCAACGAAAGTTCACGAGATTGGTTCCTGGGATGGCGGGACTGTCGTATGAGAAGAGATTGAGTCAACTAGGCCTGTATTCTCTTGAATTCAGAAGAATGAGAGGGGATCTCATTGAAGCATACAAAATTATTACAGGTACGATAGCAAAATACTGCAGCTGCTGGAAATCCGAAATAACAACAGAAAATGCTGGAAAAACTCAGCAGGCCAAGCAACATCCGTGGAGAGAAATTACAGTCGACGTTTCAGGTGAACCCTTTTTCAAAACCCGAAACGTCGACTGTAATTTCTCTCCACAGATGTTGCCTGGCCTGCAAAATTATTACAGGCCTTGATAGGGTGGATGCTGGGAGAATGTTTCCCTAGGCTGGGGAGTCTAGAACCAGGGGCCACAGCCTCAGGATAAAGGGTAAGCCATTCAGGACTGAGAAGAGAAGAAATTTCTTCACACAGAGGGTGGTGAATCTCTGGTATTCTCTACCCCAGAGGGCTGTGGAAGCTCAGTCATTGGGTATATTCAAAACTGAAGTCGATAGATTTCTGACTAGTAAGGGCATCAAGGGATATAGCGATAGGGCCGGTGAATGGAGTTGAGGCAGAAGATCAGCCATGATCTCAATGAATGGCAGAGCAGGCTCGAAGGGCTGAATGGCCTACTCCTGCTCCTATTTCTTATGTTCTTATTTTTACTAAGGAAATGGATGCTGACAAAATATCAGTCGAAGTGGAAAAGATAGAAGCGGATGACTCTATTTAGTTGACTCTTAGAGGGAGAAATTCAGTTGCTTTGCGCCTCCTGTTAACGGGGCACAAAGCAACTTGCGCCCGGGCGAGGCGCTGCCAACATCTCCCGCGAAATTCAGCAAGAGGTTAGCGGCGGCGGTAACCGTTAGCGCCCTGCGCCACCGGTGATGACGTCATTGCCGTGCACAGCGCCCCGGCCACGATTTTCAGTAGCGCCCCCCCTAACTTACCACCGGATGCTATGTCCAACGGAGTCAGGGGGCCTACCTGCCGCCGGAGCAGCACTAATTAAAGGCGAGGTGCCGGGCGGCCATTTTTGTTGCTGGCCGCCTGCCAGCACCTGCCTCCGTTGCCGTTCCTGGCCTCCTAAGCAATCCCCCCCCCCTCCCCTGCGGAGTACCGGCTGCGCTCCATGAGCCCAGATTTTCTCTTTAAGGAGGAAGGCCTGCAATACCGCGGCGCGACGTGCCACGATATTCCCTCGCAGCGCCCCAAGAGGGAGGCGAGGCGCTTCCAGCAGTGGCCCGCTTCCCTCTTGTGGTGCTACCGATGAATTTCGGCCGCAGGGGCGCTAATTTTTTCGGGGCTGAAAGTGGCGCCCCGGCGAAGTTAGCACCCCAAAGGGGGCGTGACTCAATTTTTCCCCCTTAGTGTCCTCTAATTTGACCTAGCACATCATTTTCTGTTGTTATTATGGCCCAACACCACCTTCTCAGAGCAAACAGGGCTATGCAATAAATGCAGCCTTGCCAGTGACTCCCACATACCAAGAACAATTTGTTAAAATACAAAATGATGCTAATTACTACTCGTGCAGTTGCTGTAATACACTTCTAACATGGCTGAACCTCCTTGCAGATCAGCTAGATTTACAGACACAACATTGAGCACACTGTGTCTGTTGGAGCGTTTGCGAGCACCTTGGGTTCAGGCTGCACACGCAGCTGCACTTTGCTCAGCCTGCTATCTAAAACGGCTGTCGTAAGAATGTTACTTTGCTTGAAATTAATTTGAGTCTTGAAGACCATAAGGATTATTGGGTAGAAGAATCATGGGGGATCCAGAAAATAGCAGACGTGTTAAATGAACAAATTCCAGTTCCATCCCATGGGGATTAGTTCTGGGTCTCTGCTGTTTACCTGACTTGTGAATAGTATGGAAAAGAAAACCTCCAGAAATATTACAAAAACTGCTTATGATACCAGGCCAAAATGGCCTCGAGCCCAGTGTGGGGAAGATTAATAGCATTCAGAGGGAGCTGGAAAAATTAAACATATTCTAAGAAAGATGATGAAAATGATTGTGGAAAAAAAGCTGAGGTAATGTGAATTGATACAGGAAAGATGAAATGTGTGTACAATGTATGAATGTGCATTGACAAGTGGAAAGAAAAGGTCTGGGTGAGATTATTGACGATTACTGAAAGTGTTACTGTCGGCATGTGGTCAACAATGAATGTATCTCAAGAATTATGTCCAAATGAGATACACATATTTGGAATATTAGGGGTGATTTGTCTCGCAGGGAGCACAAGTCAGAAAATCACATGCATGAGTCCAAGGTTCCTCCTATCTATGAATTTTAAGGGATGAAAAATCAGGAGCTGTAGGTCCGCAGTATCCTGACCTGCACTCCACAGTATCGCTGCTATTGTGTACACCTGGACTTACTACTTTCCAAATAATTAGATAAGGCTCATAAAAGAGTGGGGAGGATAATTCTGAGACTCAATAGGTTGAAATTGTGCTCTGCAACATTAGTAATGAACACGTTAATGCACTTGTATGAAATAGGGTTGCCAACTCTGGTTGGATGTATTCCTGGAAGTTTTATCACATGACCTCCAACCTCCCTGCCCAGTCAAACAGACTTTTTTCCCCATCTCCAATATTTTTATAACAAATAAACAGAAGTGTTATTAAAAAAAATTAAGAAAACACACAATTTTTTTAATGCCCCTATGATTTTTTCTCCTGAGTTGCTTGCAGCAGTGTCCAGGAATCTTTATTTCCCGGAGACTCCAGGACAATTCTGGAGGATTGGCAACCCTGATATGAAATTCCTCTGTCTTAACTTAAAATAATTGGGCCTTTGTTAAATTAGCAGACGAAGGAAATCCTTATCAATGCTTTAACATGTTCAATACTAATATTACAGAGCAATTTCAGACCATAAGTTACAATTAAAACTTGTTCTCGGAGAAAATGTTGAAAAACAACTGGCTTAAATCTTTGATGTGCAGTGACTGTATTTATGTATGCAAACATGGCAGCCATTTTGCGCATGGCAAGTTGATGAATAACTAGTTGATTTGATCATTAGGGGAGGATTACTGGCCAGGGCATGGGCAGACTCTGTGCTCCTCTTGTACAGCCATAGGATCTTTAACCTCTACCTGAATAGCAACAACTGCCTTGATGTATCATCTCATCAAAGGATGGCATACTACATAATACGACACTCCCTTATACTGCACTGCAACATCTGTCTAGATTCCATGCTCATGTTTCGGGTTTTGTACCCAGAATCTTCTAACTCAAAGACAAGAATGCTATCAGTTAAGCCAAGCTGGCACTCCTTGCTCCACTCTATCTGTGCAACCTGCTCCAGCCCTATATCCCACTCCACACCCTTCATTTTTCTGTTTCCTACTTGTTCTTCGGTTCTTGCGCTACACCATCAGAGGCATTATTTCAGCCATTATGCCTCGGCCATCTGCAATTATCTTCCAAAATAATTTTGCCATGCTGTCTCACTTTGCCTTTAATGGCCTCTTTAAAACTGACCTCTTCAACTGTACCTTTGGACCCCTCAATTCAACTCCCTGATCACTATCCGCCATTTCGTTTTGTTAAGATGCTTTTTTCTATTTGAAAGCTCTATATAAGTGCCAACAACAACTTGTATTTATATAGCGCCTTTAACGTAGTAAAACGTCCCAAGGCGCTGCACATGGGTATTGTAAGACAAAAATTTTTGACACCGAGCCATATAAGGATAAATTAGGGCAGGTAACCAAAAGCTTGGTCAAAGAGGTAGGTTTTAAGGAGCGTCTTAGAGGAAAGAGAGGTAGCGAGGCGGAGATGTTTAGGGAGGGAATTCCAGAGCTTAGGGCCTAGGCAACAGAAGGCACGGCCACCAGAGGTTGAACAATTATAAACAGGGATGCTCAAGAGGGCAGAATTAGAGGAGCGCAGGTATCTCGGGGGTGGGGTGGGGGTTGTGGGGCTGACGGAGATTACAGAGATAAGAAGGGGCAAGGCCATGGAGGGATTTGAAAACAAGGATGAGAATTTTGAAATCGAGGCGCTGCTTAACCGGGAGCCAATGTAGGTCAGTGAGCACAGGGGTGATGGGCGAACGGGACTTGGTGAGAGTTAGGACATGGGCAGCCGAGTTATGGATGACCTCAAGTTTACGTAGGGTGAAATGTGGGACACCAGCCAGGAGTGCGTTGGAATAGTCAAGTCTAGATGTAACAAAGTGTGTTGTCTGTCAATACCTTTTTGCAGGTACAGTGCCTGGAAATGCTGTCATTGTTCATCCTTTGATATCTAATAAAACAGCCAGAATATCATCTCATTTTTTGCAGTGAGTTCTTTGGTGAATGATGAGATCTATTTTTGCTCAGAATGAGTGTCTGCAGATCGAACAGTGGAGATCTTGAGTTCTGGTGAAAGGTCAACGATCTAAAACATTGGGGGGAGTTTGAACCCCCAAAAAAGGATGGGTTGGGGTCAGGTGGGAAGTTCAAGTGTTAAAAATCTGAATCCCGACTACAACCCGTCTCCAACTCACCCACTTGTGGTTTTAATGGAGCGGGATGGGGGCGTACAGCCAACCTGTTCCCTGGAGGCGGGGCGTCCATATTATAATGAGGCTGGCGTGCCTCAAATTTAACCTGCATTTTAAATTTAACTAGCTTGCCGGGTTTTGCAGTCCTCGGAAAATCCGACTGCTAATGGATGGCGAGGACAGACTTTACACTTGCCTCCTGGATCCAGCGTCCCTGTTCCTGCGATCAGAGACCCCCACGAGGCCTCCGATTTCCCCCCCCCACCAGGCCTCTGGTCGCCTTCCCGGCCTCACGACTCGCTCATTCTCCAGGCAGGTGCTGATTCTCAACCTCCCCACTACCACCACCTATCACCTCCAGGCCGGCCCCATCCTCTCCCTCCCCCGTGATTACCTCCAGGCCCCCTGATGTTCTCTGCCTCCCCTCCACCACCGCCTTCCCCCACCGATGCTCCTCTGCCCCAGCCCCCGCCCCGAAGTTGTCTGCCTCCCCCCACTCCTCGATGCACATCTGGCCGCCGGCCCCCATTCAATCCCTCCGTCCTTCCTCTCTGCAGCCTAGTGCCGCTGGCATACTCACCATCTGGCTGGCTGCGGGTGAGAAACAGAGATTTCAAATGCAAATCAGGCCCTGCCATTAAATTCGGCAGGGCCTGCGGGAAACCCGTTCTCCGGGGTTTCCCAACCTTTTCCGAGCCCTCCCGCTCCCAACCCGCCTCCCGATTAAAATTCCAGCCATTAACTCTCTTTCTCTCTCCACTGACACTGCCTGACTTGCAGAGTGTTTCCAGCGTTTTCTGTTGTTATTTCAGATTTCCCACAGTATTTTGCTTTTGTATATAAAAGGAAGTTGTTGCAGCAGAGTTATGTAACTGGAGAGTAATTTGTCACTGAAGTGGGATTCTACACAAAACAGCTGCTCCCAGGTCTCCTTTGAATAACATACAAGAACAACAACAACTTGCATTTATATAGCACTTTTAATGTTGAGAAATGTCCTATCCCACTTTGGAGGTGTAAGAGAAAAAATGGGCACCCTACCAAAGAAGGAGATATTAGAAGGTAAGGGAGTTGGAAAGGTTGAAACAGGTAGGTAGGGAATTTCAGGGTGTGGAGCCTAGACAGCCTAAAACACAGCTGCCAATGGTGGAGAGTAGAGAGGGGTGATGCACGAGAGGCTGGAGTGAGAGGGTCTGGGGGATTGTAACATTTGAGGAAGTTCAAAGATAGAGGGACTGAAATTGGGCTTGGCAACGCCCATTTTTTGGGCACTATGAGGCCCCTTAAGGTTCCAAAATGGCATCTGCGGCATGCGCGCATGCTTCTGACACAGTGAGCTGGATGCCATATTAGTAGAGGGGTCAGCACACACACACACCTAAAGTCTGCTGGAAGTATGCAGAGCAGGCAGATCATGATGTCAGTCAGCGTGCAACACTGATCTGACACCAGCACCGACATTTTGGAGCTGCACGTTCCAACCTACCTTAACTTCCCACAGCTGAGCACGCAGTCAACGGCATGAGGGACCCCCCCACCAGCGCTACTTACAGGTTAGTTGCTGCATTATCCTGGCAGTTGCTGGATTATTCTGGCTGTTGCTGCAATTCTACGTGGTTTGGGTGCTTTTCCATACTTGATAAAAGTTTCAATAGTCTATAGGGAGTGGTTTGGCTGGTGCTGAAGTACTTTTTTGGTAACTTAAAGGCTTCTGCACAAACCAGGTGCTTCCAGACATGAGTGGCCTAGTAAGCCTTCCTCCTGGAATTGAGCATGACTGGGAGAATGAGCAGAGGCCACGCAGAGCAGGACAAGCTGCTAGAAGAGGGAGGAGGGGGAGAAGGGCTCTCAGCAGGAGGCCATATCCACCCAGGGTGTTCAGGGGGCAATTCTCCTACCTGAACTTCAGCGACGACCAATGTTTGAGAGGTCTGCGCTTCACTAAGGAGGTCGACACTGAAATCTGCCAACTGCTGCAGCCACAACTCCAACCTCAGAGCAGGGCAAGGACCACATTGCCAGTGGCTGTGAACTTTTATGCGTCCAGGCTGGTGCTGGAGATATTAGCAACATCTCACAGTTTGCAGTGCACTGCTGCAAAAGGGAGGTCACTGAGGCTCGCTATGCAGAGAGAGAGAACTTCATTTAATTCCCTCTTGCCAAAGACAAGCAGGCGGAGCAAGCACAAGGGTTTCCAAGGATTGCAGGCTTCCACATGGTGCAGAGTGCCATTAACTGTATGCACATTGCTTTGCCTGTGCCTCATGTCAATTCTGCCATGTACCTAAACCGAAAGGGATTCCACTCCTTCAACATGCAGCTGGTGTGTGACCACAGTTAGTGCATCGTGCAGGTCAATGCCCGATATGCTGCCAGCGGTCACGATGCATTCATTCTGTGGCAGTCCTCTGTGCCTACTGTAGTTCAACCACCACGGCAAACTAAAGGGTGGCTACAAGGGCTATCCGCTGGTGACATGGCTCATGACTTGGGTTCGCAACCCATGCACATGTGCGCAGCAGTCATACAATGAGAGGCATGCTGCCACAAGGAATCTGATGGAGCAGACCATTGGCATCCTGAAGCAACGATTCCGCTGCCTGGACCGCTCTGGAGGAGCCCTGCAGTGTTCGGCTAAGCAGGTCTCAAGATTTGTCGTGGTATGCTGCATGCTTTGCTTGGCCTAGTGCTCCTACGAGGTACTACCCCAGTAGCTGCAGCATGGCTGGTGGAAGGCTGCTGACTTTCAGTGAAGGAGACTGTAGATGGCCTTGGAGGATGACCTCGAGCAGCTCTAGGCTTAGAAGGTCCGGCTTCAGACTGCATCATCTCGCATTGGCTGCAGAAGTCTGGGCTGGCTGGCTGATGGGCAACAGCAAGGGCACTGGCAAGCTGGCACCTGCACTCTCCTTTCCCCCTGCCCTGGCTGCAGCACACGTGCCCGCTGTCTCACCATGTGCAGAATCCGCCTCTATGCTATCCTCTAAATTATTTGCAGTGGCTGTAACTATGAAATCGAGTGATGGTGTATCTTCATCTTCACTGTCTTCCTGCTATTCCACCATGCAGGTTGTAGTTCTTGGGTATCTGAAATGAAAAAAGGAGAAGGGTTGGGTTGTGGTGAGGGAGAGGAGAAAGTACGAAGTGCATGCTTACACCATCTGCAGCTTGTAAGTCAGAAGAGAGTTAGGGATGTGAAAAGGAGGATTAGATATGAGGATACGGTCATCTTCAATGGATTCAGCCCCACCTGTGGCCATGGCCTCAGCAATGACCCTACCCACAATGGCCAGCACCTTCTCCTCCATGGTGGTTAGAGCATGCAAGTGCGCCTCTCCCCCTCCGCTTAATTCCTGTTTCCTCCAGTTGTATGCCACTTTCTTCCGCAAAAGAGAGGGAAATGTGTCAGTGAGTGTCCTGCATTCTGTTTGGGTGATGTGGCTGTCATGGTTGAATAGCTAGCAGTGTGGGTGTGAGGCTTGCAACAGTGCTAAGTGTGTGAGGGTGAGGTGAAGCATATGAATGTTAATTATGAGCCCCGATTGATACAGATTGTTGGTAGGTGAGTAATGGGGGTGTGGTAAATTGAGCAGTGGTGCAGTTGATAGGATATGACATTTTTAAATGTCTTGACCACTAGTGTGAGGTTATTAAACTTCTTACGGCACTGCACGCTGGTCATTGGGGCAACATTCCTGGCATTAATCTGCATGCCTTCTTATTGTGTGTCTGGAGGATCTTCCTGCCCCCCCCTGAGGATACAGGACATCTCTCCTCCTTTCCACCTCCTCCACCAAGACCTTCAGTACAGCGTCCGAAAACCGTGTGGCGGGGGGGGTGCTCTTTCCTATGGTCAGCCATTCTTCTTTCTTTCCAAGGTCAGATTCAGTTGCAGAATGACTCCCAGCACCTGCTCCAGCCACAATACACCTCTCCTTTAAGAGGTGCGGGCTAGCTTTAAGAGGTGCAGGCTTGCATTAAGTAGTGTAAGTTACTAAGGATATTGGGCCCGCTGCTGATGTGTGCAGCCAATGAACAGCGCTGGGAGCACTGGCTTCACGCAGCAATCATTACAATTAGCAGGCAGCATGAAGTTGGCTTGCTGCCTGCATTCCACTCAATGGGCTCAGGTTAATCGCGCATTGCGATCCCCGCCACCGTTTTCGGTGGCGAACCAATTTATAGCACAGAGAGTGGCAGTTGAGGGGTTTAAACACAAGGATGACTATTTTAAATTTGTGGTGTTGGGAATCGTAAACAGAAGATTGAAAGGTGCGCCATATCTCTTTCTATATATAGCGTTTAGAATTTTGTGACCATTCAGTAGCACATCTTTTTTATGTGTATTTCTAATGGTTTCACATTTTTCAGAAGCAGAGTTCATTAAAAAATTCTAAGAACACCTAATGCTCCCATCCTACATGACAGCCACATTATGAGTAAAGGTAAAATGAATTATTAATGTCAATCTCTCCCAAAAATCATGGTCTGCTACTGTGACTTGACTTATTACCCTACTCCTGCCAGAACTCTCAGGAATGTAAATACTTTAGGCTTTATTTAGGTTGCTGTAGAAACATACAAAAACTCATACAAATAAAGGAATGCATTTAGGATTCATTTTCTGATTGAAAAATAAGTTTTTCATTATTCATGCTTATGCTTATCCGTTCAATAGCTTCATACATAATACCAGGGACTAATAAAATAAACCTGTTTTATTTAAGAAAACACCCTTGTTTGTGAATTAAAATGTAATGAATATCTCCTTTTATATCAAAAAATTGTACCATCTTTGGACATGTAGTTTAAGAAAAGCAAGATGTTTCAGAATCATCTTACTATGTTTATTTTTTAAAATATTTTATCAATACCTTATGTGGATACATTTTCACAATACTTAAAATGTAAACTTTGATATCCTATATACAAAATATAACATATAACTCCATAGGATGTGCCAAGAGAATTCTGAGGATATCAGTACAGGTACAGTGTTTGACTACCATCCATTCACCAATTCACCACATATGGTGAACTGAGCAGGTTGTCTATCTCTCTTTCTCTCCTCTCATTAATCCCCTGACTACACTTGTCTGCCATATCATAGTTCTTTGAGTATCTCAGGATTGTTGCCAGTCAGACTTGCTTTGACATCTAATGGCACGTCCAGCAGATTTGCTGTGGCGGCCTGAAGTGTCACTATGTCCAGTGCCGCTGTGTCAAGTTTTGGTCCCCTCACATAGTAGGTGATATAAAGGCTTTGAGAAAGGATCAGAAGAAAGCCACATTAAAACATATTAGTTAATCAGATATGCTTAAAAATCTGAGACTATTTACTTTAGAGATGCATAAACTCAGGAGCGATCTGATAGAGGTTGTTTAAAATAATGAAGGGACCAGACTGTGTTCATATTAACAGATTATTTCAATTAGGTAGGTTTGGGAAACCAGGGGTTCATGTATCTAAATTATGCAAGGGCAGAACTAAGTTAGATGTCAGCAGGTACTTCTTTTACCAGAGGATAGTAGACCTATGGAACAAGTTGCTAGCTTGTGCTGTGAGTGCTGTATCACTGCATACCTTCAAAAGAGAGTTGGACCAGTTCCTGGCTGGGATGGAGACCATGTCATACAAAAGATCAGTGAAATACTAACTAATATAAATCATGGTCTCCTTATCTAAGGAAGGATATACTTGCCTTGGAGGCGGTGCAGCGAAGGTTCACTAGATTGATTCCTGAGATGAGAGGGCTGTCCGATGATGAGAGATTGTGTAGATTGGGCCGATACTCTCTTGAGTTTAGAAGAATGAGAGGTGATCTCATTGAAACATACAAGATTCTGAAGGGGATTGACAGGGTAAATGCTGAGAGGTTGTTTCCCCTATGGCTGGAGTGTCTAGAACTAGGGGGCATAGTCTCAGGATAAGGGGTAGGCCATTTAAGACTGAGATGAGGAGGAATTTCTTCACTCAGAGGGTTGTGAATCTTTGCAATTCTCTGCCCCAGAGGGCTGTGAATGCTGAATCTTTGAGTGTATTCAAGGCTGAGATAGATTGGCTAACTAACGGAAAACAGACAGTTGGGATAAATGGGTCATTTTCAGGTTGGCAAACTGTAACTAGCAGGGATCAGTGCTGGGGCCTCAACTATTTACAATCTATATTAATGACTTGGATGAAGGGACTGAGTGTAATGTAGCCAAATTTGCTGATGATACAAAGATAGGTGGGAAAGCAAATTTGTGTGGAGGACTCAAAGAATCTCCAAAGGGATAAACATAGGCTAAGTGAGTGGGCAAAAATCTGGCAGATGGAGTTTAATGTGGGAAAATGCGAGGTTATCCACTTTGGTAGGAAAAATATAAAAGGAAATTATTATTTAAATGGGGAGGGATTACAAAATGCTGAGGTACAGAGGGATCTGGGGGTCCTTGTACATGAATCACAAAAAGTTAGCATGCAGGTACAGCAAGTAATTAGGAAGGCAAATGGAATGTTGGCCTTTATTGCAAAGGGAATGGAGTATAAAAGTAGGGAAGTCCTGTTACAACTGTACAGGGCGTTGGTAAGACCACACCTGGAGTACTGCGTACAGTTTTGGTCTCCTTATTTAAGGAAGGATATACTTGCATTGGAGGCAGTTCAGAGAAGGTCCACGAGGTTGATTCCGGAGATGAAGAAAGGTTGAGCAGGTTGGGCCTATACTCATTGGAGTTTAGAAGAATGAGAGGGGATCTTATTGAAACATATAAAATTCTGAAGGGGCTTGACAGGGTAGATGCAGAGAGGACGTTTCCTCTTGTGGGGGAATCTAGAACTAGGGGGCATAATTTCAGAATAAGGGGAAACCCTTTTAAATTGGAAATGAGGAGGAATTTCTTCTCTGAGAGTCGTGAATCTTTGGAATTCTCTTCCCCAGAGAGCTGTGGAGGCTGGGTCATTGAATATATTTAAGGTGGAGATAGACAGATTTTTGAATGATAAGGGAGTCAAGAATTATGGGGAGTGGGCAGGGAAGTAGAGTTGAGGCCAAGATCAGATCAGCCATGATCTTATTGAATGGTGGAGCAGGCTTGAAGGGCCATATGACCTACTCCTGCTCCTATTTCTTATGGTCAATGTGGTCCCCTGAACTAGTTTTGATCTAAGTGGGATGGAGAAGAATTTTCCAGATTTTTTCCCCCTAAATTGGCCTTGGCTTTTTTGCCTCTCCCTGGATATTACATGGCTACTGGTGGGTGGGAGGTGTTGTGAATCATGACGCTTAAGGCATCACAACAGTGTGGGGCAGGCTTGGTGGACTAGCTAGTCTTTTCCTGTCCATCATTTTGGTATATTTGTTATGTTTGTGAGAAATGTGTCACTCCTCTCAAGACTTAGTCTTGTGCAGAACCATATCGATCAGCAAAAAAGAAAGTGCACTGAATTGGAGGTAACCTTGTGACATGGAAATAAAAAAGAAAGACTTGCATTTATATAGCACCTTTCATGACCACCAGACGTACCAAAGCACTTTACAGTCAATGAAGTACTTTTTGAAGTGGAGTCACTGTTGTAACGTAGGAAACGCGGCAGCCAATTTGTACTCGGTAAGGTCCCACAAACCGCAATGTGATAATGACCAGATAATGTTTTCATGATGTTGATTGAGGGATAAATATTTGCCAAGACACCGGGGAGAACTCCCCTGCTCTTCTTCAAAATAGTGCCACGGGATCTTTTACGTCCACCTGAGAGAGCAGACGGGGCCTCGGTTTAAAGTCTCATCCAAAAGACGGCACCTCCAACAGTGCAGCACAGCCTCAGCACTGCACTGGAGTGTCAGCCTAGGTGGGTAATTAGTTGGGAGGTAGGAGACAGAGTGTAGGGAAGGTCATCTCTGTAATACACATCAAGCATTGTACATTTACCCACTGATCCACTGATGGACCTTTGTAATTGCATTAAAATATGTTATAGGTCGACCAAAGAGGGCAGACTGAGCTTTGGTTTAATGATTCATCAAAAAGACACTGGGAGGGATTTTAGAACACAAAACGGGTGGATTGGGAGCAGGTTGGGATGTAATTTTAAAAAATCTGGACCATGACCCCAACCCGCCCACTTCCGGGTTTTGTGGAGGCGGGACAATAGGCGGGCAGCCAACCTGCTCCCAGGAGGTGGGTTGGCAATTGAAATATTTTAATGAGGCTGTCAACTTTGCAGGTTTTACAGTGGGCAGCTGGGTTTCCCAGGCCTCTGGAAACCCGACAGCTGAACTGAGGTGAGGACAGCTTCGGGGAGAAGGTAAGTGCCTTCACAGGACCGCTTGTGGGCCAAGAGGAGCAGGAATGCTTCCCCGCCCCCCCACCCATCAGACACCACCACCCCCATACAAAGGCCCCTGAGATCAGGGATCGGATCCCCCAGGATCGGGCCCACCCCCTTGTATCGGATGCCACACAGGATCGGGTATTGGACACCCCCCTCCCAGGATCGTGGATCGGACCCCCTCCCCCGGGATTGGAGATCGGACCTCCGCCTGGGGTCGTGAATTTAGATCTACCTGGTCCTGCGGCCTGCTCCTCTGGCGTGCTCTCCACCTGACTGGAAGCCAAGCCTGACTTGCCGGTGGAGAACCTGTCAGGGCCAAAAGATGCACGCTGTGCAGTTAAAACTCGACAGCACGCGGGGAAACCCAGACTTCCGACTTTCCCGTCTGAAACTCTGCCCTCCCGCCTACGTAACCCGCCCCTGTTAATATCCAGGTCAGTGTCTCCGACAGTGCAGCTGTCCCTTAGTATTGCACTGGAGTGTCATCCTAGATTATGTACACAATTCTCTGGAGTGGGGCTTGAAGCTACTGACTCCGAGGCAAGACTGCTACTATTATGTCCGTGTATAATTGAGACGTGGACAGCAGGAGTTGATTTAAACAAGTCTTTACTGAATGGAGTCAATCGGGAAACTGAAACTACAGAGGCTTGCTAGCGCCTTTTATACAGGGGTGGTCACTGCCGGTACTGCAGTCTGAGACCAGTTATTCTCTTAAAGGTACATACACAACAATTCCTCCCCTTTTAGATAAACAGTACATAACATTCATTTAACAACAAAATGATAACTAATTACAATCACAATTATGGTTGCTAGATACATTGGTTGAGTTTAAGCAATTATAAGTTCAGTCTTTGAGGAGGCTTCCTGATTCTGTCTGGATAACGCCTCATTGGGGTATCAGGTTCTTCTGGCAAGGTTGAGTCGGGATCAATGTCGTTGTTTGGTTCATCTGCTTCCAATATCACCGATTCTGCGGTAGCTGCAATTGGTACGTCGATTTCATTGCCAGGTGTATCAGATCGTGGTGTGGAGTTGACGTTTTCCAGTGACTCTAGAATCTGGTCAGCATGGCGTCTTACAATGCTCTCTCCAATGTCCACGGTATACATGAGAGGTCCTTGCCGTGTACAAATCGTTCCTGGCTGCCATTTCTCTGTGCGGTAGTCCCGGGCCAAAACTGGTTGACCTATCTTAAAACTCCTGGTCGGCCTTTCATTCATATTCTGAAACTGTCTGTTCTCCACATCTCTTCGGACGTTTGGCTTAACCAAATCCAAGCGGCATCGTAGTCTTCGATTGAAGAACATCATGGCTGGAGTTTGGTTGGTAACCGCATGTGTCGCATTCCGGTAGGCAAACAAGAAGTTGTCCACCTTGTGTTGTAGGGGTATATCTTCATTACACATTGCCTTGATAGCCTTCTTGAATGTTTGGACAAACCTCTCGGCCAATCCATTAGTGGCTGGATGATATGGGGCAGATGTGTAATGCTTAACACCATTGTTCTTTAAGAACCTCCGGAACTCTTCAGACACAAACTGCGGTCCATTGTCAGAGCAAACCTGTTCAGGCAGCCCATTCCTGGCGAATATGGTTCGTAAAACTGTGATAGTTTTTTCCGTGGTGGTTGAGGACATTTTTATTACCTCTGGCCACTTTGAATGTGCATCCACCGCAATTAAAAACATCGAGTCCATGAAGGGACCAGCAAAATCAATGTGCACCCTTTGCCATGGAGATGAGGGCCACTCCCATGGATGTAGAGGAGCTTGTGGTGGGGCGTTTTGGACCTTCTGGCATCCTGTACAGCTCTTGGTCATCTCTTCGATTTCTCTATCGATTCCCGGCCACCACACAAACGCTCTGGCTAAGTTCTTCATTTTTACCCCTCCCAGATGACCCTTATGACGCTCATTGAGCACTCTATCCTGCAATTTGGGCGGAATTACTACTCTGGATCCACACATCAAGGTTCCTCTGCACACTGACAGCTGTTCTCTTCTCGGCGAGAATGCTGGCAGCAGTGGTTCGCCATGTGCTGGCCATCCCTTCACCGTTAAATCATAGACCCGGGATAGTGTCGGGTCATTTCGTGTTTCCTTTTCTGTGTTTGCATTCGTCACAGGGAGACATTCGACTATGGTCGAGTGGAATATCTCCATTGGATCCACTGCAAAGTCTTCTTCCACCGTCGGCAACGGTAGGCGCGACAATCCATCAGCATTCCCATGCTGTTTAGTTCCTTTGTACTTGATGTCATATTGGTGTGCCCCTAGGAAAAGGGACCACCTCTGCAGCTGTTGCGCTGTCATTATCGGTACACCCTTCTGAGGGTTGAAAATGGAGACAAGAGGTTGATGATCAGTTAGTAGAGTAAATTTTTGACCGTGCAGGTAGTGATTGAACTTCTTCACCCCCCCACACTAGGCTGAGGGCCTCTCTGTCAATCTGGGCGTAGTTACGCTCGGCAGAAGTTAACGAGCGTGACGCAAAAGCTATCGGTCTCTCTAAACCATCACGGAATTTATGTGACAGTACCGCCCCAATGCCGTAGGGAGACGCATCACACGCCAGTCTGATCGGCAGTGCTGGGTTGTAGTGAGCCAATACTTCTCTTGAAGTGATTAAGTCCTTACTCTTCTGAAAGGCCCGCTTACAGTCATTGCTCCATTTCCATGCTATTCCCGTTCATGGTAGGGCGTTCAGTGGGTGCAGAATTGTGGACAAATTCGGTGAAAACTTATGGTAGTAATTCACCAATCCGAGGAATGACCTCAGTTGCGACAAATTTTCAGGCGCTGGGGCCTTAACAACCGCTTCAATTTTGTCAGGGGACTTATGTAACCCCTCTTCATCAATCACGTGGCCACAATACGATATCTGTTTCTTAAAAAACTCGCACTTGGGGCGGTTGGCTCGTAGCCCATGTTCCCGTAGTCTAGTGAGCACCTGTTCTAGGTTGTTAAGGTGTTCTCTGTCATCTTCACCTGTCACAAGGATGTCGTCCAAGTAACACTGAATCCCCGGAATCCCTTGCAGGATTTGTTCCATCGCTCTTTGCCATATCGCCGGAGCCGATGCTACTCCGAATACCAATCGATGATACTGGTAAAGACCTTTGTGAGTGTTTATCGTGAGATACTTCCTAGAGGACTCTTCAACCTCCATCTGCAAATATGCTTGTGCTAGGTCAATTTTTGTAAAACGCTTCCCTCCAGATAGTGAGGCGAAGATGTCTTCTATCCTTGGAAGAGGATATTGTACTGTGTGAAGGACTGGGTTCACCGTCACCTTGAAGTCCCCACAGATGCGAACCTTCCTTGGCTCCTCAGACTTATTGCTTAACGTTTTCTTCATGACAGGAACGATGGGTGTCGCCCACTCGCTCCAGTCGACCTTAGACAACACGCCTGCCTTCTCCAGATTCTCCAGCTCTGCCTCGACGGCTGGGCGAATTGCATATGGTACCGGTCTTGCTTTGAAAAACTTGGGAATTGCATTCTCTTCTA
This sequence comes from Somniosus microcephalus, assembly GCF_052327205.1. Lineage (NCBI taxonomy): Eukaryota > Metazoa > Chordata > Chondrichthyes > Squaliformes > Somniosidae > Somniosus > Somniosus microcephalus. The sequence continues at coordinate 340,733,916 of NC_140988.1, forward strand.
TTTTTATCGAGGCGGTTACGCCTTTAAGAGTGCCCAGTTCTTGTTGAAATACCTCTTTGGCGTTAGCTAAGATTGTTGACAATCGTCCAGGAGTGACGTCTTCATCTTTTTTACCATCCACCGTCATTGCATGAATGGAGTGCCAATCTAAGCTTATCTTCCTGATCCATTCACGTCCCAATAATGGTGGTCCACCATTTTGCAGTATGTAGAGATACAATTTCCGTATTTTCTTGCCGTTGTATTCGACAGGCACCCTTATTTTTCCTCTGGGGTATACTTTTTGCCCCGTATACGTCGTCAAGACGATGGATGTCTCTCTCAAGGGTATGTGTGAGAATAGCCGCTCGTAGTCTTGTCGATTCATGACGGTTAGCGCTGATCCTGTATCCAATTCCATTTTAACTTGGGACCCTGCTATCGTGAGGGTGACCCAAATGGTTCGGTGATCCTCTTTTGCGATTACATTGTGAAGTTTGAGACAGCTTAGTCTCCTGTTCCCGGATTCACTATCGCTCATCTGGTCTTCGGAACTACTGTCCGTCATCTTTTGTACGGTTCCTTAGTAGCCTTTTTGTTGTCGCTGGTCTTCTTCCCAGACCTGCAAACTCGTGCAATGTGTCCCATCTTTCCGCATTGCCTGCATATTTTGTCCTTGGACCAGCAGTCCTTCTGGTCATGGTTAGTTCTGCCGCAGCGATAACATTTTGCAAATCCCCGTGTCATTTCGTGGGTGTCGTATTCCTATGGCTTTTGTTGTATTTCCACAGCTCCCCTGGCTGCTGCTTCGTACGATACTGCCACGCTGAAAGCCTTATCTAGCGTCAGCTCTTTCTCTGAGAGTAACTTCTTCTGTGTTCCTTCACTCAGGAGTCCACAGACAAATTTGTCCCGTAGGGTATCTGCCAGTCCTGCTCCGAACTGGCAGTGCTTTGATAGCTTGCGTAGTTCCGTAAGGTACTCAGCATTGCTCTCATCTTTATGCTGAGTTCTCCTGTGGAATTTAAATCTTTCTGCTATCAGCAGCGGTGCAGGGTTTAGGTGTTCCTGTAGGACAGCAACAATTTCGTTAAAACTCTTCGCCTTCGGTTTGGCTGGAGTAATCAGGTCCCGCAATAGGCTGTACGTTCTAGCGCCCATTAAGTTTAGCAATACCGGTGCCTTTTTCTCATCGGCTATTTCGTTTGCCTCGCAATATACCTCGACTCTTTCCACATACGTGGTCCAGTCCTCTATTGTATTATCAAAGGCAGTGATACAGCCAGTCTTCGGCATCTTGAAAATCTAAAATGGCGCCTCCCGTGCTTTGCCTTCTTCCCCGCTGTTGCTAGCGCTGCTTTCCGTGGTTTCCGTTGCAACCTGCAGCTCCTCGCAGTTTCCTGCGCGTTTAATATTTATTTTTTTATTATTTTTCCCGTCGTGGAACAACCCTGTGGGACTCTTGCCTCCCTCTTCTCGGGTCTGTACGCAGCCCGGCTTCGTAGCACCGGCCGCGCCCTGTGTGCTCCACCCTCTCTCGCTCCTCTTCCCGACAACGCTGCTCAGCCCCGTTGCAAGCCACCCGCTCGAGTTCGCGACTGCCGCAGCCCAGGAAGGATCAGTGTACTACCTGCCACCAGCCCGATTAGCTGAAGCACCGTCGACAGGAACCAGGCCCCGCTTTCGACAGCTTCTCCAGCAATCTTCAACTCCGCTGACTCAGGGGCGGATGCCCACGGTCAACGCCCGTTTCTACTGCTTCTTTCTTCCTTCTGGCCTCGACCTCTGCTCACTTCGCTTCAGGAATGGATCCCAGGAGGTGGTGCAGACTGTAGGTAAGTTCGTATCTGCTCGTCGCCAGTATTATGTCCGTGTATAATTGAGACACGGACAGCAGGAGTTGATTTAAACAAGTCTTTACTGAATGGAGTCAATCGGGAAACTGAAACTACAGAGGCTTGCTAGCGCCTTTTATACAGGGGTGGTCACTGCCGGTACTGCAGTCTGAGACCAGTTATTCTCTTAAAGGTACATACACAACAGCTACCACTGAGCCAAGGCTGATGCAACAATTCCAAGGCAACCCCCTTTGTAGTCTTAAAATTACTTTTGGGGTGAGGAACCAACTCTTCCCCCCCCCCCCCCCCGGCCCAGCCCTGGGTCCTTACAGAAGGACTTACTGGCATCTTTGGTTGGGGGTGGGGTGGGGTGGGTGGTGTAAGGGTGCCCCAGATACACTACCAGCCCACCATGGCAGTGCGAATTGCAGGACTTCCCAGTGATGGGAGTCCCAGCACCTTGGCACTTAAACAGAGATGTGACGCCCTGTGTATTTTTGGGGGGCCATATTATGGAGTCTATGCTGTGAGGTGGTGCTTGTGTCCTGAACTATTGATTTCAGATGTGTTCTGGCACATAAGTCACATCATTCTGCTTAGTTCTTTTTGTGCCAGGTAATGCATAAAAATAGTTGGATTGAGTGCGATTTCTCTCTACATAGCATTCAGTACAATTCCTTTATGTATACTGCATAACATAATATATTGTAATTGCTGGAGCTAGTTTGCAAATATAGCTGATTACTTAGAAATTGTGACACTCCTCTGTGATTGCAGCAGTCACTGTTAATGAATTGTAATTGTTTTATAATTCACTGCGCTTTGCTCTGAGGTAGAAACTGTATTAAAGAAGTGCACTCGATGATAGGCATGTCATCATTCATGTAATGATCCAATCTTCTGACGACCAATTGTAATATAGATCTAGGAAAATGTGGAGGGGTGGCGGGTGTAGGTGAATGCCATTTGATAAAGTCCTCTTTTTGCAGCAAAATAGCCACACGGAGCCAGTCCTGCAACCTTGCACTCGCATTCAGATCTCCATTGGAAGCCATTACATGTACAGGGACTGGTACACAACTTGGCACATGAATGTCACTCTCAGAATGGTGCATGTGGCAGGTTTATACCTCTTACGAGAGCAATTAAATAATCATACTAATGAGCCTTAGAAGCAAGCACCCTTTGCTTCATATGTAAAATAGTGACTTGGCTTGTTTTGGAGCTGCCCCACCCCTTAATTATTGGTTTAGATGCTGATTAATCTGGTTGGACTAAAATGCTTAAACCCACCAATTAATTTACTATGCTCAATGCAAATTAGTGCTAATAATGTCCAAAGCAGATTGATCACCCCAGAAACTATTTTACCTCTGAGCACTAATGGTGTACAAACCCTACTGCACGTAGGACAGTCCCACCCAGGGAGTTTCTGGATTACATCAGCGTAATCGTGTTGCTTAAATGCAATCAATTTAAAGGTCAAACATCAAATGAACTGACCTAGAAACATTTTAAGTGACAGATTATCTGATCACAGGAAGTAAAGCACCTTGAGCAACGAAGTGAGAATTCGAAGGCTTGAATACACGGACTCAGATGCTATATATTTAAACTGCAAATTTAGCTCTTTAATTATTTTTAAATTATTATCATTACAGGCAACTGCACCTTTTGCTATTTAATGACCCTTAACTGAACACCCAGTGAGACAACTCCCATCCCTTTCCCCAGGCACATACATTTACTGAGCAGATTACAATTTGAGCAGTGAAATAAGCTGGTAACGATGGCCATGTTGAACAGCAATTTTGGTTATTCAGTTATTTTGACTTCAACAGAAAGCTCTCACCTGTTCACCGTATGCATTAGACCTTTGGCAATTATGAATCCAGATCGTTGCCGGCAGATCAACAATCACCGCTGCTCTCCACATTTCCCTCCAGAGTGTCCGTTCACTCGCGCGCAATTGTTTAAAATCCCTTCGTAGCCTCATCTCTGTAACCTCCACCCCTCCCTTCAAACTCTCTGTGCCTCTTGTGCATCCTCTTGCCCCTTCACCTCACCATTGGCAGCTGTGCCAGGAGGTACCTAGGCCCCATGCTCTGAAATTCTCTCCCTAAACCCCTCCACCTCTCTACCTCACCCTTCTCCTTTTAAGATCCTCCTTAAGATCCAAGCTTTTGGTCACCCTTCCTAATATCACCTTCTTTGAAACACTTTGGGATGCTTTTCCACTTTAAATATGCTATATAAATGCAAGTTGTTGTTGTTTGAAGTTGCTTAAGGCACTTTTATATTCCTATGAGTTATCTCAGAGCAGGCAGCACTCAAGCAGGTCCTACCGTCATCAAGCACCATGCTCCTTTGTTTACTTTAGCTGGTGTCACCAGCACCTAATGGAGGCCAATGATTCCCTTAGCTAAAAGGGAAGGAATCAAGCTCCATGATTTTTATTTGAAGTGGAGACCCAACACGAGATTGTGGATCTCCAATGCTGCAAGATGCCCGGAGGCTAGATCCTTCATAAGGCAGAGTAGCATTAACATTGGTCGTACCATGCATCTGCTGTCGACATCATTTCAATGTAAAAGTATCTTTCGATTCACTTAGCACACAGTCCGGAAAGTATATCATAGTGGTGGCGGGGAAATAACTACACCTAGTCCTCAGAGAACACAATTAATCCAGGCTCTAAAGACCTAAACGTTAACCTCTTTTTAAACCATTACCCTATGGCATAATCAACTGCCATATGATTAGCCCAAGCAGTGCTGTGATTAACTATACTTTACAGTTTGAATCGCTTTGTGATGCAGAATTCTGAAGTCCGTGCATATCATACCAACACCTTTCTAAGAACATAAGAAACAGGAGCAGGAGTAGGCCACCCGGCCCCTCGAGCTTGCTCTGCCATTCAATAAAATCATGGCTGATCATCGGCCTCAACTCCACTTTCCCGCCCTGTCCCCGTATCCCTTGATTTCCCCTCGAGTCCAAAAATCTATCTAGCTCACCTTGAATTTACTCAAAGACTCAGCATCCACAGCCTTCTGGGGCAGAGAAGGCCAAAGATTCACAACCTTCTGAGTGAAGAAACTCCTCCTCATCTCGGTCTTAAATGGCCTACCCCTTATCCTGAGACTAAGTCCCCTAGTTTTTTTTATTTATTCGTTTACAGGATGTGGGCAAGGCCAGCATTTATTGGCCATCGCTAATTGCCCTTGAGAAGGTGGTGGTAAACCGCCGCCTTGAACTGCTGCAGTCTGTGTGGTGAAGTTACTCTGTCGCAGCGGTTTGGCACAACTGAGTGGCAGTTAAGAGTCAACCACATTTCTGTGGGTTTGGAGTCACATATAGCCCAGACCGTGTAAGGACAGCAGGTTTCTTTCCCTAAAGGACCTGGGATGGCAGGAATGACGTATGAGGAGAGATTGGGTCGACTGGGCTTATACTCGCTGGAGTTTAGAAGAATGGGAGGGGATCTCATTGAAACTTATAAAATTCTAACAGGACTAGACAGACTAGATGCAGGAAGGATGTTCCCGATGGCGGGGGAGTCCAGAACCAGGGGTCACAGTCTAAAGATAAGGGGTAAGCCATTTAGGACTGAAATGAGGAGGAATTTTTCACCCAGAGAGTGGTGAACCTGTGGAATTATCTACCACAGAAGGCAGTTGAAGCCAATTCATTAAATATATTCAAGAAGGAGTTAGATATATTTCTTAAGGCTAAAGGGATCAAGGGATATGGGGAGAAGGCAGGAACGGGGTACTGAATTTGGATGATCAGCCATGATCTCATTGAATGGCGGAGCAGGCTCGAGGGGCCGAATGGCCTACTCCTGCTCCTATCTTCTATGTTTCTAACCAGTGGGTTTTTACAACAGTCCAGTAGTTTCATGGTCACCATTACTGATTAGCTTTTTAATTAATTCTTTTTTTAATTAACTGAACTTAATTTCCCCAGCTGCCGTGGTGGGATTATGAACTCAGGTCTCTGGATTATTACTCCGGGCCTCTGGGTTACTAGTCCAGTAACATAAGCACTGTGCTACCGTACCTCCAGCCAGGGGAAGCAACCTCGCAGCACCTACCCTGTCAATCCCCCTCAGAATCCTATATATTTCAATGAGATCACCTCTCATTCTTCTAAACTCCAGAGAGTATAGGCCCATTCTACACAATCTCTCATCATCAGACAGCTCCCTCATCAATCGTCATTTGACAAACTGGGTAAAGGGTCTTGTTTCACCTTTTTAAACTCCATTCTGTACATTTTAATCTTAATATGCAAGATTACATGTTAATGAAAAATGACATACATTTTAAAAAATCATGCACACTTCAGAGGAGCTGGGTAATATCTTGGGGTAGGACACAGTCAGACACTGTCCTTGTGCTTAGGTTCTAAGGTTTGAATCCAGCCTGGGAAGAAGTAATTAAGATTCACTTTCTCTGATGGGACTGGGTATGACATTGAGTTAACACACATTCTCCTTTCACCTTTGGGATTTGAATTTCAATCAATCTCTGACAGAAAGGGCATATTTAATTTCTGCAATAGGGACTAAGTAGTGCAATGTTTTTAGAAAACTGTCCTTCATCTCTGGGAACTGACAGATGGGGTTGATGGGACTCTGATGGGTCCAGTTGGTATACTGTATTTGTTACAAGACAGTCTGGGATCTGTGTTTATCTTGTCTAAATAGGATAAAAACCTGTTACTGGTTCTAAATTTCAGTTTCCAGGAATCAAAGTACAGTTTTCTGAGTAACTGAAGGAAAAAAGCAAGAGATACAGAATTGGAGGAGGAGAGAGCACCAATAGCGGAATACAGAGCCAAAATCTAACATGAAAGAGAGACAGGAGTTGAAGGGAGAGAGGGAGAAACAGAAGTGGAGGGGGAGAGTGAAAACCAAAAGTGAGTGGAGATAGAAACAATAGTGAAGGAAGAGGAGGAAATTGAAGTAAAGGAGACCGAGAAGCAGGTGAAGGTGAGAGAAGCAGAAATGGAGTAGGAGCGAGAAATCCATTTGTAGACTTACCATTACCTGTACCCTTAGCTACAAAGGGGTGAGAGGCTGTTTTGGGGGGGCGGGGCCCAGCCTGAAAAAGCTTAAGAATCACTGAATCACATCGGGTTTTTTTTCAAATTTAGTATCAGAAATAATAATGGGTTGAGGCAAAAAGGCATGTGGGTGGGCCTCTGGTGTTGCAGCATTTTGTTGGTGGTTGCTGTTGGTGCGGAACTCCTCCAACAGACAGACAACACAATATAAATATGGGGACCTCTGCACCCCCATAAGTTGCCTAGGAACCGACATTTTGAGGGTGTGGGAGTGGAAGTTGGAGGGACAGAAAATGCAAGGCTGTTTCTATTGGTTCTCCAATAGAGGACCAGTGGCACACAGGTACAGCAGGCAGGGCAGCACGATATCTGGTGTGCTGCTGTCTCAGAGTAACAGCAGCAATGTTTAAAAGTGTTTTATAAGCTGCTCAGCACGATTTTAGGCAGTGTGAACAATTCATAGAACCTGGCTGTTAAACTAATCATCATTTGTGAAGTAATTAAACCTCAGGTTTTCCTCTTCATGAATACACCAGATGGCAGGAAATTCCAGAACTAGTTGCTGGCAGAGGATTTTGCATCTAACTGAACTGTCATAACTTACCGTATTTAAACAGAGTAGAGATGCCTTCAATCCATTTATTTTTTTCACAGTAATGGTAAACTGCATATGTTTGTGGGTTGGACTCGTGTTTGTAAAAGGAATCAACCATCATTGAAAGAATGAAAAAACTTGCATTTATATAGCAGCTTATCACATTCTCAGAGTCCCAACGTGCTTCAAAGCTGCTATTGTTATGTAGGCAACTGTGACAGCAAGCTGTGAATAAAGTAAATGACCAGTTCATGTTTTTAAATTTGTTCTCAAGATGTAGGTGATGCTGGTAAGGCTGCATTTATTACCCATCCCTCCATAGTTGCCTTCAGAAGTTGGTGGTGGGCTTTCTCTTTGAATCGTTGCAATCCTTGTGCAGATGGTGCTCCCACAATGGTGCCAGGTAGGGAATTCCAGGATATTCACCCAGCAACAGCGAATATATATCCAAGTCAGAATGTTGTATGACTTGGAGGTGATGGTGTTCCCATAACTGTTGGTCTTGTCCTTCATGGTGATAGAGGTTAAAGAGGAGAGTGGTGCTGTCAAAGTAAACTTGGTCAATTGCTGCAGTCCATCCTGTCGATCACACATACTGCAGCCACATTGTGCTGGTGATGGAAGGGTGGATACTGATTCCAGTGACACGGGGGCTGATAAAGCAAAGTGCTCTATCCTGGATGGCATCAAGCTTCTTGAGTGTTGCAGCTGTACCCATCCAAGCGAGTGCAGCATATTCCGTCACACTCCTGACTTGAGCTTTCTAGATGAAGACATTTGAAGGGTCAAGTGACGAGCTACTTGTTGAGAGTGCCCAGCTTCTGCCCTGCTTTCATAGCCAGGTATTGATCTGGCTGGTCCAGTTCATTTTCTGGTCAAAGACGACCACCAAGTTATTGATGGTGGGTGACTGGCGATGATGGTGCCATTGAAAGTCAGGGGGAGTTGGCTGGACTTCCTCTTCTTCGAGATGATCATTACCTGACACTTATGTGGCGCAAATGCTACCTGCCATTTGACAGCCCAAGCCTGGATGTTATCCAGATCCTGCTATGGCCTGGCCTGGTCTGCTCTGGAGAGGGCTTAATAGTTCATTTGGCATTTTGGCCAAAGATGATTGAAAACACTTTAGCCTCGTCTCTTGCACAAATATATTTTTGGTAATTGTTTTTCGTGGTGTTGATTGAGGGAAGAATGTTTGCTGGGATATTAGGAGAACTTTTCTGCTCTTCTTCAAATAGCGCGATGGGATCTTTTACATCCACCTGAACGGGAAGACAGAGCTCTGGTTTAACATCTCATCCAAAAGACAGCCTTTCTAACTATGCACTCCCTCAGTACTGCACTGGAGTGCTGGCCTAGATTATGTACTCAAGTGCTGGACTGGGGCTTGAACCCACAACTTTATGAATAAGAGGCATAAATGCTACCAACTGAGCCAAGCGGACACTTTGGAACATTACTGGAATAGCTTTCCAACTGTGTTTACACAATTATAATGTGTTTCATGTCAGAGATGGGGTTATGCTGATGATGCGGGTGGTCAGTGCATACCTGGTGACATGAATCAGTCATTCATGAAAGAAAGACTTAGGAAATAATAATGAGCGGCCTGCGGGTGGCGCTGTCCAGGGAGAGTATAAATACTTGGGCACGGGCCCAGCTTGCGCAGGACATTCTTAACAGGAACGAGTGAAGGACACAACTAGACCTCCATGTTGTAAAACAGTTGATTAAAGCTTTGTTTAATGCTTAGACCAAGTGCCTAGTAGTTTTCTTACGTCACCTGGTATGGTACGGAATCACGCAGAAGGATCCACATTCAATCCCTGTTCTGCGTTGAGGTAGCTGGTGGCACTACAATTGGCCTAGGAAGGGGAAAAATCAACTAAGGTCCCCGTTTCTGATCATTCTTCACTGACACCAGCTGTAAAGCACGTGTGTGCATGTGCACGTATACGGGTGGAGGGGGTGGGGGACATTGAGTGAGGATAACATTAGTCTTGGCTGTGACAGCCACCACAGTCGAATAGCTTGCCAAGACTCACCATATAAGATCACACATGAAGAATGATCCTGGAGAGTGGGTGAGATCCATGAAACTGCCGACTAGCATGAGTCACTGCCTTCAGAGGAGGAGAAGGGGAAGAGGTCAGATAATCAGCCTTCAATAAATAAATCATTTATTAATGAACTCAAGCACACACGCCTCACCTGACGCCACGGTGACTATATTTGCTAATCACTTTTTTACCTTCTCTCTCAGTCCTTTCAGATTTTAGTTGTTGAGAATGAAAAGGAATATTAAAATTCACAATACTTGATTGACTGCAGGAATCCAGCTGATCGATATCCATCCTCAAAAGGTCTGAACAAGTTATTGATGATATTGATTTAAGAACTGGCTGTGCGCAGCTGACCCTGAAGACTAATTTATGCAGCATTTCTGAGACTCCCTTGTCTTGTTTCCTTAATTTCCCATTTAAAGTCATATATTCTGTCTTTTATTTTAAATTTCCATTATAAATTCCTGTCTACATTTATAATGGAAATTGTCGATGTAACCTTGTCGTGCTGTAATTCCGCCCTTCTGGAACTAGTGCCACTGCAACACCTCCGCTTGAGGAGGGTGTCATTTCAGTGTAACAGTTTCAATTTTAAATGCGGACATAGGGATTTATATTGGACAATGCTAACAGGAAGTGCACACAAATGTAAGATTTTTAATAAATAATATAGATATAAGTTAAATTGTGTCTTAAAAGTATCCTAAACATGCAAAATAAAATGTGATTTATTTTGCATCGATATTTCCATATCAGGATTTGCGATATTAACTTTCCTACATTATGTGCAAACACCAAGGGAGCACGCCACCGCCCTGTGTACTGAAATAGACCCATCTTCCTCAATGAGATGTTGAGCTCCTCCTCAGTACTGGTTATCTAAAGATATAAAAAGAGAAAATGCTGGAAATACTCAGCAGGTCAGGCAGCGTCTGTGGAGAGAGAAATCGAGTTAACGTTCTGACGAAGGGTCATCGACCTGAAACGTTGGCCTAGAAATTGGGTATAGCCCCGCTTGGGGCGTTAGAATTGGCGCAGCGCAAAGTTTATAGCCAGACGCAACTTATCGCCACCTGGCGCGATATTGGGTTGCATCGCCCCTAAAGGTGATTGAGGCGCGAATTCAGGCGTTACACGGGACTCCCAAGGCGCTAAACTTCCGGCACAACCCAATATCGGAGCGGACGGGCGCAGCGCAGGTGCTCTCAATTACCGATGACCACGAGACTTCCAGGCGCCGGCCAGCTCTTAAAGGGGTGGGTCAGTCAGCTTCAGCATCCACACTCTGCGCCTTGCAGGCCTCAGAATCGGCGCAGGCCCTTCTCTGGCGCTAAAAACTTGGACCAGATGGAGAAGGTGAGACAGAGAGCAGAGCGCTTCACCAATGAGGCTCTGGAGCAATTGGTGGCCGCAGTGGAGCGCCGGCGAGATGTTCTCTACCCAGACAATGGCAGGAGGCCGAATCATAAGGGCTACCGACGAGCTTGGAAGGATGTATGCCAGAGGGTCAACTCCAGCAGCATGGTGACCAGGAGCCCTGTCCAATGCAGAAAGAAATTCAACGACCTCACTCGGGTCGTGAGAGTGAGTGTTGTTTCTGCAAACTTCTGCATCCCTTCATTTGCACCTGACTTTATGGCTACAGGGTGGGCTGTGCCCCATTGGCCATCTGCCAGCAAGCACCCATGGCCCTTTCTGGGCACACACATGCACATTTGACTCAAGGCATCATGTAAGGGCTCTTCCACCATGGGGGGCATGAGATGATCACTCAGGGCATCATGCAACATCACTTCCCCTCCTTTCCCCTGCAGTCCAAGCTGGCAAGGATTCGCAAAGACCAGCTTCGCACCGGTGGAGGACCTCCACAGGTGGTCACCCTCATGGATCTCGAGGAGAGAGTCCACCAGATTCTTGGAGGACGTCTGAGTGGTCCTGTAACCACTGCAGCTGCCGACCCCATTGTCGACAGTGATGGTAAGGTTCTCACCTTTTACAACTGTCTCCTTCCACTTGTTCCCCCCGCCAGCATGCTTTCTCACTGTGGACCCATGTCATAGCCTTGCCGCAATCTGGCATCCCTTGCTGCCAAGCTGTCCTTTTGCTAAAGCCACTCTTCCACCTCCCTGCTTTCAGATGCTGCATCACCAGCTCGGGAGCCGGGCCCTCAAGCTGCCAGTGCCAGTGCCTCCGAAGGCTCAATGAGAAAATTACTGTCCAACAGAAGGTCAGCAACTCTCTCCAGCAACGATCAGAATGGCCAGCCCAAATGACTGCAGCTTTTATACTGGTGCTGTCCCCTTTAAAGAGCGCCCCCCGAGTCCGAGAAGGGCCTGGGAACGCTCCATCCAACTGTCACTAATAGCGCCAGGCGGAAAGGTTGCGGGCACCACCGAATATCCGGTCCGGGGCGCCAAAAAGGCGTTGCACACTGAAATGATGTCATGATCTGCCTGCGCCCGCGGGCGCGCGCAAAGTGTTAGCGCCGGCGCTAAAAGGATACTCAATATGGGAGGTGGTGCTATATTCACTGCGCCCGCCCGAAAATTGGGTAATGCCCCAATTCTCGGGCTCTTTAGGCGCTAATCGCTGGCGCTACCAACCGAATTTCTAGGCCATTGACTCTGTTTCTCTCTCCACAGCTGGTGCCTGTCCTGCTGAGTATTTCCAGCATTTTCTGTTTGTATTTCAGATTTCCAGCATTCACAGTATCTGGCTTTTGTGTTGTGGTTATCTAAAGATGCTGCCAGTCACTGGATGCTGAAATATGTAAATCAACTGTCAAAACAGATTATCTGAATAAGATCATCGCTAGCTGTTAAATTAGCACTGGTATTCTGATTGGTGGAGCAAGCATCAATTTGTTTATCTCATTCGTGTTTCTGCCTCATCCACTTGTCTTTATTTGTGTTAAATTTTTCATTTGTTGCACTTAATCTCAAGGTGTAGAAAATGCCTTTCAACAAGGGACAGTGTCTCGTGGCTAACTTGAACATGTAAGGACTATAACTGGCTATTTGATTTCCCATATGAAGGACATGCATTCCCTTGCTGAGAAATACATTGGGCTGAATTTTCCGGGATGGTACCAGGCACGATCGGTGGCGGGTCGGGGGGGGGAAAGTTGTTATTTTTGACAGCGGGTCAGTAACCCGCTGTCATCTCGTTCCCACGTGCCTTTCCCACAGGCGCATCTGTCATCGTGGAGCCGACCCGAACGGCGGCGGGGGACCCAATTGAAATCATTATGAATTAGTTTACAGGCACTTAAAAGCCCCTTTCCCCCTACTTTTTAAATTTCCCTGCCTGGCCACAGGATTCACGCAGCTCGGGAACCCCGTCTGTCAACCTGAGGCGTGAGTTCCCGGCTGTTGCTCCAGCTGATTACTTGACAGCATGGAACACAAATCAAAATAAAAACATGTTGATTACATCAGCTGACAGATTGATGGTGATTCTGTTCTACTTGAAAAGCTACTGGTAAATGTTAACTCAAACTCCTGAAGGGATACAAGTGCTACTCTGGATGGTGAGGGAAATACATTTTTCACTGGCCATTCTCGGCTGTTGCCTTCCAACTCAACGTGAATTGCAGTAAATTTTTGTGTTGTTTCTGGTCAGGTTTTTCTCACAGTATACTGTGATTGTCCAGTTACACACTAAATCAAGTCATCAAGGGTAACAATATCATTCTCATCACTCATTCCACTGGTTCAATTTGCTTTCAGTCCCTAAATATGACTCAATGGCCCAGAAATTCGTGTCGGGAGCTTCCCGCGGGTGCAAGCCCCCGACCTACACTTACCTAGTGCGCCGACAGTTGAAGCCTGGCCCTGCGTGGATTTCCTGTCTGTGGCCCGGTCCAGCTCCCGGCGCGCTGTGCTTGCGTGACCCAGCGGCGTACTTAGTGCGATGCGTCGGCTGGGATCATGTGAGCACTGGGCAACCAATCGGAGGATGCAAAAGTTCATTCATGAGTTTGACAGTAAGACCTGTCAAACTCATGAAAACTCCGGGCGCCCAAAACAGTACTTAAACTTGAAATAAAATTTTAAAAAACATCACACTATTTAAATGAACTATAAATAACTTTAAATAACTATTTTAAACAATTTAAATTTTTGAAAAAAATAATTTTATAAAAAATCGGGGCTAAAAATACACTTACCTTACTGTAAAGTCTTTAAAAATAATAAACCTGTGGAAAAAAAATTCTAATTTTAATTCATAGACCACTTACCTTTTAAAATTAAGTCCTTACGTCTGCTTTTTTAAACTGTAAAAAGTGGAGGCCTTCACGCACGGGCAAACCTGGAAAAAAAAGGAAGTTCAACGCGCACGCGCAGATTCCTGCATGCACGCGTTCGACCTCTGAACCCCTTGGTTCAGAGGATCGGAAATGCCGGTTTCCCGCGCATGCGCCGTGCATGCAGAAAACCGGCAATTCCATCGGTCCCACGTGTGAGTACACGGTGCTTACTCGCGCGTTGGGACACTAATTTCTGGGCCATTGAATTTTTCAGTCTGAGACTTTAGGGTGGATTTCTGCAGAGGTTCTCTCACTTGTTCATTGTTAACTTCAATGGAAAATAACTACCTACACTGTTAGGGATTCCGCAGCTCTTCTGCTGAACTTGCATAAGATTGTAAATCCACCCCTTTACAATTACATTTAAAATATGCTTAATTTTATGTCTTACCTATACACACACATCTTTTATTTGTACCAGTTACTGATACAAAAGTCTATGGGGGAAAAATTCAGTATCGCCCATTTTGGGGCACTAATATCGACCGGGCGCAAAATTTAGCGCACAGTGCAAATTATCGCCGGTGACCGAGAAATTCGACTCCAGCACCACTGGCGGTGACTGGAGTGATAAATCAAGTGCTACACACTTCTCTTAGGGCGCTAACATCAGGGAACGGGGCGCTACCTCAGAGCGCTACTCAAGCTCAGGTGATGTCAATTACCTTGTACTCAGACAGACTGGCGCCTTCCAGTTCTTAAAGGGGAGGGGCCATCATGCGGCACAGCCTCACCCTGATCATTGCTGCGTTTGACCTGGGCCTGCAAGGAGGTGCAAATCTTCACCAAAGATTATCATGGCTACTCAGAGGCCCAGGGAGAGAGCTCACCGGTTTAGCAACTAGGCACTGGTGGCTCTGGTTGGCTCTGTGGAACGCTGACGGGCAGTGCTGTTTCCAGAGACTGACAGGAGGCCACTGCCCCGGGAGTTTACAAAGGTGTGGAGGGAGGTTGCCCAGTACGTTTCATCCAGGAGCCTGATCCAAAGGACGCATACGCAGTGCCGCAAGAAGTTCAACGACCTTACTCGGGTGGTCAGGGTGAGTAGATGCATGAAATACCTCTACATCCCACCATCTCAACCTCACTCTTTCCCACTTTCCATCTAACTATACTGTCTCCATTCCTTGCTCCCTTCCTGCCCCCCCTGCCCTCACATTAAAGCCAGTCTTGTACCTTCCTGCTTTCAGATAGTGAACCACCAGTTGACCAGCCTGTTCCTCAGCCTCCTAGTGGCAGTGACATGGGAGAGGAGGAGGAACACTAAGCCGGAGCCTCACTGCCTGTGTCTCCCGGGGGCGAGACATCTGATACTGGGGCTACGCGTTCACTGGAGGGGAGCAGGGGATTTGGATCTGATGTGGGTGAAGCTCCGGGACTCAGCGGGCTGCAGCAACACCATGGGGGAAGTGAAGCTCGGGGGCCATCTCCCCGGAGGGTGAGTGTGCGCAAGAATTCTGCTGCAAAGGACTCGGATGAGGACCTCGACATTGCGGCCGTGAATACCCAGGCCTTGAGTATGCACACTGAGCTCTTGGGTGCAATGGTAAGGGTGCCCGGAAGCATGGATGGACTGGCTAGGAGCTGGAGGAGTCCGCCGCCAGCACAGCTGTCATCTCTGCGCAAACCCTTGAACCCATCCTTGTCTCGTTGCAGAGCATAGTTGACTTGCAGAGAGACCGTGGGGACCATGCCACGTGTAATGGGTGGTCCCCACGTGTAATGGGTGAGGTGGCAGCATCTATTGCAGCACAGGCTGAGGCAACGCAACGGCTTGGTGCTGGAATAGAGACATTGGGGTAGATTTTCCTGGAGCCGTCAGGCGGGGTTTCAGGCATGGGGGGGTGGGGGGAAATCCCAAATTCGGGGGTCCCGACACCATCCCGCCCAAAACCCGCCTCCACGTAAGTTTCACAGGAGGTGGGTACCCGCCCCGCACTGGGACACGCCGACCCGAGGTGGGAAGGGATTAGTGCCAATTAACTGCCTGTTAACAGGTAGTTAACAGGCAGTTTTTAGCCTAATCCCTATTTTGAGGGAGGTCGTGTGGGATTCCCGACGGCTCCAAACCACGCCAGGTTAGAGTAGTCAGGCCGTCGGGTTGAAGGACTTGGAGGGGTCGCGATGTCGGTGTTCAGGTGAGTGATGGGTGCATAAGTGCAAAGGTAAGTGTGTTTGGTGTGTCTAAAGAAGTTTAAATTACCTGTACTTACCTTAACAGCCTTTCTTCCTCTAGGTTTTGGGAGTCCATCACTCAGCCGGCACAGAAAGCAAAATGGCTACGATCTGTCAAAAGTGACAGCCTTCAGCTTTCATTGCCGGTGACAGTTCTAACTGAGTCTGTGTAGAAGGACTCAGGTTAGAACTCAGACTGTCAGTGTTTGGCAGCTTCAAACAGCTGTGAAACACTGATATTTCATCTGTCAAGAACTCTTGACAGATGAAATTTCAGTCTGTGACGTCACCTGTTGCCGGGTGGCCCTTAATTGGCCTGTTGAGCCCGCTGGGCGGGCTTAACAATGTCAATCAAGGGAAAATCGCGCGGATTGGCCGGACGTCAATGTAGGCGGGACTAAAACCCGAAAGTTGAAGTCCCGCCTCCTTCCCGACAGCTTAAGGAAAATCTACCCCATTGGTTGGTGCCATCCAGTCTCAGAGTGCTCTTATACAGTCTCAGATTGATGCCACACAAGCGCTGACTGCTGCTATCCTCACTGGATCGACCACTGTCCACTGGGGATCTGATGGTGCTGCAGCAGGCCAGCAATCTGTGCTCGAGCAGATTGCTCTTGATCCTGAGCTTCTGCCCCGGGGGAGTGGCAGTGTGTCGGTCGAGCAGGAAGGTGCTGTCCTCTCTCAGGATGACAGCATTCCTGTTCCCACCACTGTCACTCCACCATTGCACTTGCCACAGCCTGTAACCCAGCCAGCCCAGACTGCTGCCGCCAATGCAGAGTTGGTGCAGTCTGCAGCCGGGCCCTCCAGGTCCAGAGCTGGTCAAGGGCGTCCTTCAAGGCCATCTGCAGTCTCTGGATCCCAGACTCAGCAGCCTTCCACCAGCCTTTACTGCAGCCACTGGGGCCACATTATGGAGGGGCAGTAGGGTGGGAAGGGGGGGAAGTGCGAAGTGGAGGGAGATCATTCTCGAAGGGCGAATAACTATAATTTTTCTAACATATGGGGAAATGTTTGTCCCAAAGCTGGATTGTCTGTAAATATATTGTTCACTCTGTTAAGACTTATTTCGATGTGGTAAGAACCAGTTTTGTTTGTTAATGAATTGTTGTGTTTGTTTGTTATTGGTTGTGCTTAATAAGACACAGTTGGTCAAAAAAATAAAAAATGTTATTGAAATGTTACAAATTTCCTCATGTTACTCATTGGAGCTTTGCCCGGTAATAGGGGCTACAGGATGGCTGTGATGATGTGATTATTGATCCCAGAAGCCATCTTCTCTGTCATTCGTCAGAAGCGGTGTCTTATCAGACGTTCACGAATGGCCCTTGCAGAAGCAACGTTGAGCGTCTCCCTCCCACGTTGTTGCTGCCCATCCTCCGCCTCCTCCTCTCTCTCTTCCTCCTCTTGAGATGGTCCACCTACCCCTGGTGGCAATGGCTGGGTCCTCATAATTGTGAGGTTGTGAAGCATGCAGCACACAACAATGAAAAGCAAGACTGCTTGGGAGGGTACTGCAGGGTTCCTCCAGTGTGGTCAAGACACTGGAACCGTAGCTTCAGCACGCCGATCGTCTGTTCAATGAGGTTCCTGGTGGTGCTATGGCTCTCATTGTAGGCGAGCTCAGCAGGAGTGTTGGGGTTACGGAGCGGTGTCATCAGCCAGGTACAGAGTGGATAATCCTTGTTTCCGAGGAGCCAGCCACGAGTTGACGCGATGGTTGGAACAGATCTGGCAAACCAGTCTGGCGCAGGATGAATGCATCGTGGCTGCTGCCAGGATAGCGGGCATTGACGGCGAGGATGCGCTGTCTGTAGTCACAAACCGATTGGACGTTGAGAGAGTGGAAGCCTTTGCGGTTGTGGAAAACCACTGCATTTTCATGAGGTGCCCGCAATGCCACATGCGTGCAGTCAATGGTGCCCTGAACCATGGGGAAGCCCGCTATCCTAGCAAAGCCACATGTGTGTTCACGCTGTTTATCTCGGGACACGGGGAATGAGATGTACTCCCTTCTCCTTTTGTAGAGAGCATTTGTGATCTCCCGGATGAACTGGGAGATGTTCACAATATCCCCTGTTGAAGCCCGGAAGGAGCGGCTGGCGTAGAATTTGAGAGTCACCTTCACTGCCACCAACAGAGACGTCCTGAGCTGAGGCTGGAGCTCTGGCTGCAGGAGGTGGCAGAACTCTGTGACCACCTCCTTGCTGAAGCAGAGCCTTCTAAAACACTGCTCCTTTGAAAATTGCTCCCAGAATACCCTGGGAGGGTAAGGTCTCCTGTGGAGAGTCCTGTTGGCCCTCCTCCCTCTGGCCACGTTTTCCACTCTCTCTCTCCGCCTCCACTGCCTCTGACGGTATAGCTGGAGGATGAGGCCCCGTGCTAGTATAGCCCCCATTTAATCTTCTAAATATGGTAGTAATAAAGCTGATAGAAATGGGAACCTGAAAAATCTTGCTGAGGAACAAATCTCCTTGTGGGACAGCATTAAAGGTCTTCAGACGCCCCTCTCCTTCTTTCAACCTGCATATGCAGAATCTTTTACCGATAGGGAAAAGCAGGAAGCACACACCTTTAAATAGCGCTCCCCCAGCTCCCAGCTGACTGCAGACTGTCCTCCTTTACCTGCCGTTCCAAGTACCAGGCGCTGAGACAGGGGGCGAGAATCAATTTCCAGTCCGGGGCGCTACCGGGGCAATGTGTACTTCGATGACATCACGATCTCCGGGTGCAGGAGATTGTGGCGATAGTCTTTAGCGCCACCGCAAACCGCCAGGTCAATTTCACGGGCGGCGCTAAAATCGCTGCGCTTGGGTGGTAAGTCGTTAGTGCCCCGTCAGCGCCTCCTGGAGGCACTATCAGGAGGCGCTAACCAACTAAATTTTTCCCTCTATAGATTTGTGACTAAAGCACCAATAACTTGCCAATTAATGTACTTTCTTAACTATGTTCCTGATCGTATTTGTAGATGGAATCATATTACTTAATGATAATATTATTTCTTTGTCACTCATATGTAACTTTTATTATATTATTGTACAGTAAAGATTCAACACCCACTAGGTTAGATTAAGCTTAAAATTTAGTGTGGCCATGGTCCTGTTAAGGATCCTGGCTTAAAACGTGTCATGAATGATGTCACCAGATCCGCTCCATCTCATTGGGCCAGGCAACGCACTGGGCCCCATTAAGGTAAGTTCATTTTCTCCCGCGGGATGGAGCCAGCAGCGGGGTCACGACCCGCCACGGACACCGGCCGCACTGGACCCGCCCAGGTAAGGACAATTCCAGCTATTGTTCATTCTTAAACTGAGCTGTATCCGCTGAGGACAACCACAGCCATAAACTGCAGTACACATTGCGGGATCTGCCAGGTGTCTTTTGCAAAAGACTTTATTTGGAGCTTTTTCACTGCTGGTTATTGTCCATTAAACATGAATTAATGATCCATTAGCACTGCACTGTGCAAACAAGCCTCAGCGTGCTATGTATCCATTTTAATGTACTTTCCTTTTGCTAATTACCACCTTAAATACAGTAAGAATGATTTGTTCTGAGTGTGTTCTGAGAGGGTGGAAGTCTATTGAGAAGTTTTGATCATGTCATAAACTGCAGATGTGACCTCTAAATGAATTATAGGTTCTCCAAAACCGTGATGATATATTGCAGCCTGTTACTGAGTCCTACACAACTTTCTTTTAATAATATAAGTACTTAGATAACCATTTAAATAGTGAGAGTTCAGGTGTATTTCAGCTGCCTTTCACTATTGACCCTGCTGTATATCTGCATTTTATCAATTTCACTGACAGAAAGAGTTCTTATTATTTGTTTTGCTAAGTGCTGTAGTTCTAAACATAGCTACTTAACATGATATCAGTAGTGCCTGGGAAATATTGTCTTGTATTGTTCTGGGAATTTCTAAATTATGTATTGTGTATGCTTTAAATGAAAATAGAAAGCGAGACGCCAGGAGAATGACCCAAAGAAAACATATTACCAAAGCTTGCAACTATGGGGGTAATATTAACTCCCAAAAATAGGTGGGTTTGGGTTGGGTCGGAAATTAAAACGTTAATAATCTCAAACCGGAACCCAACCCACCTCGAACCCTCCCACTTCCAGTTTTAATGGAGGTGGGAGGCCAACCGACTCCCAGGAGCCATTGAAACCTTTTAAGGAGACTGCATGCC
The DNA here is from genome assembly GCF_052327205.1 of Somniosus microcephalus. Taxonomy (NCBI): domain Eukaryota; kingdom Metazoa; phylum Chordata; class Chondrichthyes; order Squaliformes; family Somniosidae; genus Somniosus; species Somniosus microcephalus. The sequence goes on from NC_140988.1 coordinate 340,754,141, forward strand.
TCCATTTTAACAAGGTTTATATTTTTAACCACAGTCTGCCAGGTTTCCCGGGCCTCGGGAAACCCGACAGGTTAAAACGAGATGAGAAGGGCTGGATCCATCAGGTAAGAACATAAGAAATAGGAGCAGGAGTAGGCCATTTGGCCCTTCGAGCCTGTTCTGCCATTCAATAAGATCATGGTTGATCTTCGACCTCAACTCCTTGTGGGCCAGGAGGAGCAGGAGTGTTTTTTCTGGGCCCAACAAGCTACCCAGTAAACGCCCCCCACCACCCCCGACCTCCACATTCTCTCATCGCTCCGGCCCCACCCCGCAATCACTGCCACCCCCCCCCACTCGATCACCGACCCACCACACGATCACCAACTCTCCCCATCTCTCCCTCCGACCCTCACCCCATCTGTCCCTCCAATCAACCCACCAACCCCAACCATCTCTGCCTCCGAGCTATCTCTGACCACCCCCCCCCCCCCACCCCGCGATCACCCCCTGACCCTCCAAACCACGCTGTGCTCACTCCACCCCCTCGGGATTTCTACGGCGAGCAGCAGGAAATCTACTCGCTCCTGGACTGCGGTCTCTTCTGGAGCATACCCCGCCCGACAGAGAGCCAGGCCTGTCAATCAGACGGGGAATCTGTTTAAACAAAAAGCACGTGGGCCATGGAGTTAAAAGTCCACGCCGTTCGGGGAAACCTGGACTTCCGGGTTTCCAGACCAGAACTCCTCCCCACAGCTTGGAAATCCTGCCCCAGTAAATATCGGAGCCTATAAATCTAAATGAAAGTTGGTCAATAAGCTGTATTTAAAAAGAAAAATCAGTTTTCTTTCCTTCTACACAAGTGATTCCCTGCTGCATGCTCCAAGCAGCCATCTGTGGGTGTTGAAGCCATTGGTTTCATCAGCAGTAATACCACCAATCTAAATCAAACAACTGAGCATAGAGGGACCCCTGAACTCTCCCTTCCCCCGTGTTTCTCCCCTCACCCTAACATATAACAGGAATATCAGACAGGTCAGTGACATACTTATGCGATAGCAAAATACTGCAGATGTTGGAAATCCGAAATAACAACAGAAAATGCTGGAAAAACTCAGCAGGTCAGGCAACATCCGTGGAGAGAAATTTGAGTTGACGTTTCGGGTTTGACCCTTCTTCAAAACTGGAGAGAAAAGGAACTAGATCGAAGGCAGGGCTGCGATCGGACAAAAGAATAAAAGAACCAAAAGAAGTAAAAGAGATTAGAAGCTAGACGAGATGGTAATAGGCTGGGATTAGGTGTAAAGTGTACTGGCAGGGCAAAAGATAGCTGCCAGGTGTGAGAGAGAAACAAAAGGAAAGGGGGGGGGGAGGAAAGGAGTGGAAAAATATAAGTAAAAATGAAATAGGGGCCGAGGTTATGATCTGAAATTGTTGAACTCGATATTGAGACCGGAAGGCTGCAGAGTGCCTAATCGGAAGATGAGGTGCTGGTAAGCCTGCCCAAATCACTCTTACATCTGTCTTTCATTTGTTTTCCAGAAGTGATGTAAGTTTGTGAGGGGCAATCATGTGTTTTAATAAATTTACTGGAATTTCCCTTCAAAATAAATCACAGAATCATAGAAATTTACGGCACACAAGGGGGCCATTCGGCCCATCTTGTCCTTGCCAGCCGACAGAGCTATCCAGCCTAATCCCACCTTCCAGCACTTGGTCCGTAGCCTTGTAGGTTACGGCACTTCAAGTGCATATCCGAGTACTTTTTAAATGTGATGAGGGTTTCTGCCTCTACCACCCTTTCAGGCAGTGAGTTCCAGACCCCCACCACCCTCTGAGTGAAAAATATTCTCCTCAAATCCCCTCTAATCCTTCCCTCAATTACTTTAAATCTGTGCCCCCTGGTTATTGACCCCTCTGCTAAGGGAAATAGGTCCTTCCTATCCACTCTATCTAGGCCCCATATAATTTTATACACCTCAATAAGGTCTCCCTCTGCCTCCTCTGTTCCAAAGAAAACAACCCCAGCCTATCCAATCATTCCTCATAGCTAAAATTCCCCAGCCCAGGCAACATCCTCGTAAATCTCCTCTGCACCCTCTCTAGTGCAATCACATCCTTCCTGTAATGTGGTGACCAGAACTGCACGCAGTATTCTAGTTGCAGCTTAACTAGTGTTTTATACAGTTCAAGCATAACCTCCCTGCTCTTATATTCCATGCCTTGGCTAATAAAGGCAAGTATCCTGTATGCCTTCTTAACCACCTTATCTACCTGTCCTGCTACCTTCAGGGATCTGTGGACGTGCACTCCAAGGTCCCTTTGTTCATCTGCACTTCTCAGTGTCCGACCATTTATTGTGTATTCCCTTGGCTTGTTAGCCCTCCCCAAATAGGTGGGTTTGGGTTGGGTCGGAAATTAAAACGTTAATAATCTCAAACCGGAACCCAACCCACCTCGAACCCTCCCACTTCCAGTTTTAATGGAGGTGGGAGGCCAACCGACTCCCAGGAGCCATTGAAACCTTTTAAGGAGACTGCATGCCTCCATTTTAACAAGGTTTATATTTTTAACCACAGTCTGCCAGGTTTCCCGGGCCTCGGGAAACCCGACAGGTTAAAACGAGATGAGAAGGGCCGGATCCATCAGGTAAGAACATAAGAAATAGGAGCAGGAGTAGGCCATTTGGCCCTTCGAGCCTGTTCTGCCATTCAATAAGATCATGGTTGATCTTCGACCTCAACTCCTTGTGGGCCAGGAGGAGCAGGAGTGTTTTTTCTGGGCCCAACAAGCTACCCAGTAAACGCCCCCCACCACCCCCGACCTCCACATTCTCTCATCGCTCCGGCCCCACCCCGCAATCACTGCCACCCCCCCCCACTCGATCACCGACCCACCACACGATCACCAACTCTCCCCATCTCTCCCTCCGACCCTCACCCCATCTGTCCCTCCAATCAACCCACCAACCCCAACCATCTCTGCCTCCGAGCTATCTCTGACCACCCCCACCCCGCGATCACCCCCTGACCCTCCAAACCACGCTGTGCTCACTCCACCCCCTCGGGATTTCTACGGCGAGCAGCAGGAAATCTACTCGCTCCTGGACTGCGGTCTCTTCTGGAGCATACCCCGCCCGACAGAGAGCCAGGCCTGTCAATCAGACGGGGAATCTGTTTAAACAAAAAGCACGTGGGCCATGGAGTTAAAAGTCCACGCCGTTCGGGGAAACCTGGACTTCCGGGTTTCCAGACCAGAACTCCTCCCCACAGCTTGGAAATCCTGCCCCAGTAAATATCGGAGCCTATAAATCTAAATGAAAGTTGGTCAATAAGCTGTATTTAAAAAGAAAAATCAGTTTTCTTTCCTTCTACACAAGTGATTCCCTGCTGCATGCTCCAAGCAGCCATCTGTGGGTGTTGAAGCCATTGGTTTCATCAGCAGTAATACCACCAATCTAAATCAAACAACTGAGCATAGAGGGACCCCTGAACTCTCCCTTCCCCCGTGTTTCTCCCCTCACCCTAACATATAACAGGAATATCAGACAGGTCAGTGACATACTTATGCGATAGCAAAATACTGCAGATGTTGGAAATCCGAAATAACAACAGAAAATGCTGGAAAAACTCAGCAGGTCAGGCAACATCCGTGGAGAGAAATTTGAGTTGACGTTTCGGGTTTGACCCTTCTTCAAAACTGGAGAGAAAAGGAACTAGATCGAAGGCAGGGCTGCGATCGGACAAAAGAATAAAAGAACCAAAAGAAGTAAAAGAGATTAGAAGCTAGACGAGATGGTAATAGGCTGGGATTAGGTGTAAAGTGTACTGGCAGGGCAAAAGCTAGCTGCCAGGTGTGAGAGAGAAACAAAAGGAAAGGGGGGGGGGAGGAAAGGAGTGGAAAAATATAAGTAAAAATGAAATAGGGGCCGAGGTTATGATCTGAAATTGTTGAACTCGATATTGAGACCGGAAGGCTGCAGAGTGCCTAATCGGAAGATGAGGTGCTGGTAAGCCTGCCCAAATCACTCTTACATCTGTCTTTCATTTGTTTTCCAGAAGTGATGTAAGTTTGTGAGGGGCAATCATGTGTTTTAATAAATTTACTGGAATTTCCCTTCAAAATAAATCACAGAATCATAGAAATTTACGGCACACAAGGGGGCCATTCGGCCCATCTTGTCCTTGCCAGCCGACAGAGCTATCCAGCCTAATCCCACCTTCCAGCACTTGGTCCGTAGCCTTGTAGGTTACGGCACTTCAAGTGCATATCCGAGTACTTTTTAAATGTGATGAGGGTTTCTGCCTCTACCACCCTTTCAGGCAGTGAGTTCCAGACCCCCACCACCCTCTGAGTGAAAGATATTCTCCTCAAATCCCCTCTAATCCTTCCCTCAATTACTTTAAATCTGTGCCCCCTGGTTATTGACCCCTCTGCTAAGGGAAATAGGTCCTTCCTATCCACTCTATCTAGGCCCCATATAATTTTATACACCTCAATAAGGTCTCCCTCTGCCTCCTCTGTTCCAAAGAAAACAACCCCAGCCTATCCAATCATTCCTCATAGCTAAAATTCCCCAGCCCAGGCAACATCCTCGTAAATCTCCTCTGCACCCTCTCTAGTGCAATCACATCCTTCCTGTAATGTGGTGACCAGAACTGCACGCAGTATTCTAGTTGCAGCTTAACTAGTGTTTTATACAGTTCAAGCATAACCTCCCTGCTCTTATATTCCATGCCTTGGCTAATAAAGGCAAGTATCCTGTATGCCTTCTTAACCACCTTATCTACCTGTCCTGCTACCTTCAGGGATCTGTGGACGTGCACTCCAAGGTCCCTTTGTTCATCTGCACTTCTCAGTGTCCGACCATTTATTGTGTATTCCCTTGGCTTGTTAGCCCTCCCCAAATGCATTACCTCACACTTCTCCAGACTGAATTCCATTTGCCGCTGTTCTGCCCACCTGACCAATCCATTGATATCTTCCTGCAGTCTACAGCTTTCTTCTTCATTATCAACCACATGGCCAATTTTTGTATCATCTACAAACTTCTGAATCATACTCCCTACATTCAAGTCCAAATCATTGATATATACCACAAAAAGCAAAGGACCCAGTACTGAGCCCTGCGGAACCCCACTGGAAACAGCCTTCCAGTCACAAAAACACCCTTCGACCATTACCCTTTGTTTCCTGCCTCTGAGCCAATTTGAGATCCAATTTACCACTTTGTCTTGGATCCCATGGGCTTTTACTTTCGTGACATAGAAACATAGAAGATAGGAGCAGGAGTAGGCCATTCGGCCCCTCGAGCCTGCTCTGCCATTCAATGCAATCATGGCTGATCATCCAAATTCAGTACCCTGTCCCTGCCTTCTCTCCATATCCCTTGATCCCTTTAGCCTTAAGAAATATATCTAACTCCTTCTTGAATATATTTAATGAATTGGCCTCTACTGCCTTCTGTGGTAGAGAATTCCACAGGTTCACCACTCTCTGGGTGAAGAAATTCCTCCTCATCTCTGTCCTAAATGGCTTGCCCCTTATCCTTAGACTGTGACCCCTGGTTCTGGACTCCCTGGCCATCGGGAACATCCTTCCTGCATCCAGTCTATCTAGTCCTGTTAGTATTTTATAAGTTTCAATGAGATCCCCTCTCATTCTTCTAAACTCCAGCGAGTATAAGCCCAATCGACCCAATCTCTCCTCATACGTCATTCCTGCCATGCCAGGTATCAGCCTGGTGAATCTTCGCTGAACTCCCTCCATGGCAAGAACATCCTTCCTCAGATAAGGCGACCAAAACTGCACACAATACTCCAGGTGTGGTCGCACCAAGGCCCTGTACAACTGCATCAAGACATCCTTGTTCTGTACTCGAACCCTCTCGCTACGAAGGCCAACATACCATTTGCCTTCTTAACCGCCTGCTGCACCTGCATGCTTACCTTCAGCGACTGGTGCACAAGGACACCCAGGTCTCGTTGCACTTCCCCTTCTCCCAATCTATTGCCATTCAGATAATAATCTGCCTTCCTGTTTTTGACACCAAAGTGGATAACCTCGCCTTTATCCACATTATATTGCATCTGCCATGCTTCTGCCCAGTCACCCAACCTGTCCAAATCATACTGGAGTTTCTCGGCATCCTCCTTACAGCATACACTCCCACCCAGCTTTGTGTCGTCTGCAAATTTGGAGATATTACATCCAATTCCCTCGTCTAGATCATTAATATATATTGTGAATAGCTGGGGTCCCAGGACCGATCCCTGCGGTACCCCACTAGTCACTGCCCACCACTCGGAAAAAGACCCGTTTATTCCAACTCTTTGCTTTCTGTCTGCCAACCAGTTCTCTATCCAAGTCAATACCTTGCCCCCAATCCCATGTGCCTTAACTTTACACGCTAATCTCTTATGCGGGACCTTATCGAAAGCCTTCTGAAAGTCCAAATACACCACATCCACTGGTTCTCCCTTATCAATTTTACCAGTTACATCCTCAAAAAATTCCAGTAGATTAGTCAAGCACGATTTACCTTTTGTAAATCCATGTTGACTTTGTCCGATCCTGTCACTGTTTTCCAAGTACTCTGCTATTACATCTTTTATAATGGACTCTAGCATTTTCCCCACTACCAATGTCAGGCTTACCGGTCTATAATTCCCAGTTTTCTCTCTACCACCTTTTTTGAATAGTGGGGTAACATTAGCTACCCTCCAATCCATGGGTACTGTTCCAGGGTCTATCGAATTTTGGAAGATGACCGGCAATGCATCTACTATTTCTAGGGCCACTTCCTTAAGTACCCTAGGATGTAGATTATCAGGCCCTGGGGATTTATCGGCCTTCAATCCCGTCAATTTCCCTAACACCATTTCCCTACAAATACTGATTTCTTTCAGTTCCTCCCCCTCATTAGACCCTATGTTCCCCGGCATCTCTGGGAGGTTATTTGTGTCCTCCTTTGTGAAGACAGAACCAAAGTATATATTTAATTGGTCTGCCATTTCTTTGTTCCCCGTTATAAATTCCCCTGATTCTGACTGCAAGGGACCTATGCTTGACTTCACCAATCTTTTTCTCTTCACATATCTATAAAAGCTTTTACAGTCAGTTTTTATGTTCCTTGCAAGCTTACTCTCATACTCTATTTTCCCCTTCTTAATTAATCCCTTTGTCCTCCTTTGCTGAACCCTAAATTGCTCCCAATCCTCAGGTTTACTGCTTTTTCTGTCCAATTTATATGTCCTCTCCTTGGATCTTATGCTATCCCTAATTTCCCTTGTTAGTCACCTTGTATTAAATCATGGCTGATCTGTACCTCAGCCCCATTTACCCACCTCGATTCCATATCCCTCGATACCCTTACCCAACAATTGTTCTAAGTCTTGAGCATTCCAATTGATCCAGAATCCACAGCCTTTTGGTGGAGAGAGTACCAGACTTCCACTACTGTGTGAAAAGGTGCTTCCTGATCTCACCCCTAAATGGCAGGGCTCAGATTTTGAAGATTTTGCTCTATTGTTCTGGATTCCCCTTTGGATCTACCCTATTGAATCCCTTTATCATTTTAAATACCTCAATTAGATCACCCCTTAACTTTCTATACCCAAGGGAATACAACACAAGCTTATGCAACATGTCCTCATAATTTAACTCATGAAGCCCTAGTGACAGTTTAGTGAATTTGCAATGTACCCCCTCCAAGGTCAATATATCTCGGTGCCTAAAACTGAACGTAGTACTCCAGATGGGGCCTGATGGAACACTGTACAAGTGAAGCATAACTTCCTGCCCTTCATATTCCAGCCCCCTTGAAATAAAGGCCAACATTCCATTAGCCTTTTCTGTACCCGTGCACTAGCTTTTCGTGATTTATGTACCTGGACACGTTGGGAGCTAAATTCGGTTGATTTGCGCCTCCCGTTAGCGCCCTAAGAGGAAATTCAGCGGGAGGTTAGCGGCGGCGCTAATCGATAGCACCGCGGGCGATGACATCATCGCCATGCGCAGCGCCCCGTTCACGCCCCCGCTGTAATATTGGGTGGCCCCCCCCAACTTACCACAGGACGCTATGTCCACTGGGGTCAGGGGGGCCTACTTGCGGCCGGGGTGGCGCTAGTTAAAGGGGAGGTGTTGGGCGGCCATTTTTGTTTCTAGCCGCCTGCCAGCACGCACCCCCGTTGCTGTCCCTGGCCCCCGTGAAGCCCCCCCCCCGCGTGGTGCCGGCTGCTCTCCATGAGCCCGGAACTCCTTTTGAGTGCCGGGCTCATTTGCCGGCACTCCCTATCCCTGGTGGCCCAGCTGGGCGCTGGGACGCACTGCGCCAAGCCCCTCCCCTTTAATAAGGGGAGGAAGGCCTGCAGTACCACATGGCGCTGCGGCACTTAGCGCCGCGATATTGGCTCGCAGCACCCCAAGAAGGACGTGGGGCACTTTCAGTAGCACCCCTCCTCCCTCTCGGGGCACTACCTGGGAAAATCGGCTGCGGGGGCACTAACTTTTTCGGGGCGCTAAAATTAGCGCCCCAGCGGAGGTAGCACCTCAAGGGGGCGCTACCCAATTTTTACCCCTTAAATCCTTTTGCTCCTCCACAGCTCCTGGTGTTTCACCATTAAGAAAATATTCCAATGTGTCATTCTCCGCTCCAAAGTGGATGACCTCACACTTTCCCACATTAAACTTCTTCTGCCATAGTTTTTTCCATTTACTTAGTCTGTCCGTGACCTGCTCCCATCCACACAACTTACTGTGCCTCCTAACATAGAGTCATCTGCAAACTTGGATAAACAACTCTCTATTCCTTCACCCAAGTCATTCTGAGGAATAGTGTGAACACACCTCCTAACACACTATGGTTCGTATATCAAAGCATGTTCACGAGAGCTCATCTTACTTCCCAGGTATTGCCCTTTTTAAACTAACTCATTCAAGAATAGAGTAAGAAAAACAACTGCAAGCTCACACTCACTAACTTGCCTTCAGCTGCCTCGGCCCCAAGCTCTGGAATTCCCTCCCTAAACCTCTCCGTCTCTCTCTCCTCCTTTAAGACACTCCTTAAAACCTACCTCTTTGGCTAAACTTTTGGTCACCTAGCCTTATCTCCTTATGTGGCTCAGTGTCAAATGTTGTCCGATAACACGTCTGTGAATTGCCTTGGGATGTTTTACTACGGTAACGGTGCTTTATAAATGCAAGTTGTGTTGTTGTTACAAATTAGTTTGATACATTTACACAAACACCACAAATAATTCAGTAGAAAAATGTGTTCCCTTTTGCACAATAACTTTGGGTATCATCGGTTTTTGTACTTATTAATGTTGGCTAATAGGCAGTAAAAGCTTCAGTCACCAGAATTCCGATTGTTTAGGAAGGAAGGTTTCTGTTGAGTGTTCCAGTACATTGTCAAAGGGAAAGTATATTCCACTGAATTGTCAAGTACAGTAACATGAAATATTATTTTTTAAAATATTTCTTCTTGGTGCTGAGGGCCCTAGTTTTCCTGCTTGTCATAGTGGTTTTGGCTGGAGTGTTCATTCATCTGATCAGACTGGGAGGGTGAACCAGCTCATCGTGAGAAAATAATAGTCCTGTCTTTTGAGAGAGGACAAAGACCTTTAGAGAATCGTTTGAACTCTTTTAGTGCCGTATTCCCAAGGTGGATAACATTTCTCTTCAAACTAACAAAAAGGGGCAATCACAATGTACTAGTGTACTATAGACCCCCAAACAGTCAGAGGAGGATAGAAGAGCAAATATGTAGGCACATTTCTGAGACGTGCAAAAATAGGGCAGTAATAGTAGGGGATTTCAACTTCCCGAATATTAATTGGGATAAAATTAATGTGAAAGGTATAGAGGGAGCAGAATTCTTAAAATGCATTCAGGAGAACTTTTTTAGCCAGTACGTAGCAAGCCCAACAAGAGAGGGGGCGGTTCTGGACCTAGTTTTACATAGATACATAGAAGATAGGAGCAGGAGTAGGCCATTCGGCCCTTCGTGCCTGCTCCGCCATTCGATGAGATCATGGCTGATCCTTTAATTCAGTATCCCGTCCCCGCCTTCTCTCCGTAACCCTTAACCCCTTTTGCCCGTAGAAATATATCTAATTCCCTCTTAAATATATTTAATGAGCTGGCGTACACTGCCCTCTGTGGCAATGAGTTCCACAGGTTCACCACTCTCTGAGTGAAGAAATTCCCCCTCATCTCTGTCCTAAATGGTTTAGCCCTTATCCTTAAATTATGTCCTCTAGTTCTGTTCTCACCCGCCAAGGGAAACATTCCTTCTGCATCCAGTCTGTCTAGACCTGTCAGAATTTTATACACTTCTATGAGGTCCCCTCTCAATCTTCTAAACTCCAGTGTGTACATCCCTAAACTACATAGTCTCTCCTCATAGGTCATTCCCGCCATTCCTGGTATCAGCCTGGTGAATCGCCGCTGCACCCCCTCCATGGCAAGAACATCCTTCCTCAGATGAGGCGACCAAAACTGTACACAGTACTCGAGGTGTGGTCTCACCAGTGCCCTGTACAGCTGCAGCAAGGTATCCCTGTTCCTGTATTCTAACCCTTTTGCTATGAAGGCCAGCATACCGTTTGCCTTCTTGACCGCCTGTTGCACCTGCATGCTCGCCTTCAGTGACTGGTGTACAAGAACACCCAGGTCTCTCTGTACTTCCCCCTCTCCCAATCTATTGCCATTTAAATAATAATTTGCCCTCCCGTTCCTGCACCCAAGGTGGATAACTTCGCACTTGTCCACATTATAGTGCATCTGCCATTTATCCGCCCAATCGCCCAGTCTGTCCAAATCGCTCTGGAGCTTCCTGGTCTCTTCCTCTGAGCCCACCCCCCCTCCTAGTTTAGTGTCGTCTGCAAATTTGGAAATGCTGCATCCGACTCCCTGATCCAGGTCATTAATGTAAATTGTGAACAGCTGGGGGCCCAGGACAGATCCCTGTGGTACCCCACTTGTTACTGCCTGCCATTCAGAAAATGAGCCGTTTATTCCAACTCTCTGTTTTCTATCTGACAGCCAGTTCCCTATCCACGCCAAAACTTTCCCCTTTATCCCATGAGCCTCAATTTTCCATGCTAATCTTTTATGTGGGACCTTATCGAAGGCCTTTTGGAAGTCCAGGTACACCACATCTACTGGCTCTCCCCCATCTATTCTACCAGTTACTCCCTCAAAAAATTCCAATAGATTAGTCAAGCACGATTTACCCTTTGTAAATCCATGTTGACTCTGTCCTATCCTGTCCCCATTTGCTAAGTGCTCCGCTATTTCATCCTTAATGATGGACTCCAGCATTTTGCCCACAACTGATGTAAGGCTTACAGGTCTGTAATTACCTGCTTTTTCCCTACCCCCCTTTTTGAATAGTGGGGTAACGTTAGCTACCCTCCAATCCATCGGTACTGTTCCCGAGTCTAATGAATTCTGAAAAATCATCCTTAGTGCATCCGCTATCTCTAGGGCCACCTCCTTCAGTACCCTAGGATGCATGTTATCAGGCCCTGGGGATTTGTCCACCTTCAATCCCTTTAGCTTCCTTAACACCATATCCTTAGAGATATTGATTTGCGTCAGTTCCTCCTTTGCCAATGTCCCTATTTTTCCCGATATCCCAGGGAGGTTTTTTGTGTCTTCCTTCGTAAAGACTGACCCAAAGTATGCATTTAGTTGATCTGCCATTTCCTTATTTCCCATTATATATTCCCCCGTATCTGACTGCAATGGACCAACTTTGGTTTTCACCAGTCTTTTCCTTTTGATATACTTATAAAAGCTTTTGGAGTTAGTTTTTATATTTTCCGCCAGCTTGTTTTCGTAAGCTATTTTGCCCCTCTTGATTATGCCCTTTGCCCTCCTTTGCTCTATCTTAAACTGTTCCCAATCTTCCGCTCTGGCGCTTTTTTTGGCTATTTTATACGCCCTATCTTTGGATTTTATGCTGTCTCTAATTTCCCCTGTTATCCACGGTTGAGTCACCTTTTTAGATTTCCTTTTATGCCAGATTGGTATAAACAATTTTTGCAATTTTGTCATTCTATCTTTAAATGTTTGCCATTGTTTATCTACCTCCAGTCCTCCCAGGAACGTTGTCCACTCAGACCTACTCAGTTCCCGTCTCATGGCATCATAATTCCCCTTGTTTAAATTCAGGACCTTAGTCTCTGAGTCAATTTCTTCGCTCTCCATTTCGAGTGAGAAATCGATCATGTTATGATCGCTCTGACCCAAGGGTCCCCGTACAACAAGATTACTGATTAGTCCCAATTAGTTCTCAATTGGGGAAAAACTAATTTTACTGAGCTGAGATGTGATTTAGCCAAAGTGCACTGGAGACAGAAACTTAAGGTAAATCAGTGTCAGAGCAGTGGGAGGCATTCAAGGAGGAGATAGTGAGGGTTCAGAGCAAGTATGTTCCCTTAAAGATAAAGGGAATGAAGCTGGGCAGGTGGAAGGGGTATCAGAGGGAGAGCATATCGATAGTAGTGACCATAATTCAGTTAGATTTAGTGTAGTTATGGAAAAGGACAAGGATAGACCAGGAATAAAAGTTCTCAATTGGGGAAAAACTAATTTTACTGAGCTGAGATGTGATTTAGCCAAAGTGCACTGGAGACAGAAACTTAAGGTAAATCAGTGTCAGAGCAGTGGGAGGCATTCAAGGAGGAGATAGTGAGGGTTCAGAGCAAGTATGTTCCCTTAAAGATAAAGGGTGGGACTAACAAATGTCGAGCTCCCTGGATGTCAAGGGGTATACAGGGAAGGTTAAAGAAAAAAAGGGAAGCTTATGACAGATACCGAGGGCTCAATACTGCAGAAATCCTAGAGGAGTATAGAAAGTGCAGCGGTGAAATTAAAAAGGAAATTAGGAAAGCAAAGAGAGGGCATGTAAAAATATTGGCAAGTAAAATCAAGGAAAACCCAAAGATGTTTTATGAATACATTAAGAGCAAGAGGATAACTAGAGTAAGAGAAGAGTAGGGCCTATTAGGGACCATAAAGGTAACCTGTGTGTGGAGGCGGAAGATATGGATATGGTTCTTAATTAATACATTGCGTCTGTTTTCACAAAAGAGAGGGACGAGGCAGAAATTGCAATCAGGGAGGAGTGTGAAATATTAGATGAAATAAACATAGTGAAAGAGGAAGTATTAAGGGGTTTAGCATCTTTGTAAGTGGATAAATCCCCAGGCCCGGATAAAATGTATCCAAGACTGTTAACAGAAGTAAGAGAGGAAACAGCAGAGGCTCTGACCATCATTTTCCAATCCTTTCTGGCTACAGGTATGGGGACTGGAGGACTGCTAACCTGGTACCGTTCTTTAAAAAGAGAGAAAGGGATAGACCGAGTAATTACAGGCCAATCAGCCTAACCTTGGTGGTGGGAAAATTATTGGAAAAATTCTGAGGGACGGGATAAATCAGGGACAGTCAGCATGGATTTGTTAAGGGAAGGTCGTGTTTGACTAACTTGATTGCATTTTTTGAGGAGGTAACAAGGAGGGTCGATGAGGATAGTGCATATGGTGTAGTCTATGTGGATTTTACCAAGGCTTTTTGAGCAGGTCCCGCATTTATTATGGTCATATTTATGCTAATATATATGTACAAATGTATGTTGAAATGTTTAAGTGTCCTAATCCAAATTGTACACTCTCGGGAGCCGCAAGCCTACATTTCGTTGTACTGCACTTGTGCACTAACAATGACAATAAAAGTTGATTTGATTTGATTTGATTTGATGGTAGACTTGCAAGGATTAATTAGCAATCTTGTTGTGCGAGTCCCCTTGGGTCGGAGCGATCATAATATGATCGAATTCTTCATTAAGATGGAGAGTGAAGTAGTTGACTCAGAGACTAGGTTGCTGAATTTAAATAAAGGAAACTATGATGGTATGAGGCGAGAGTTGGGTAGGATTGATTGGGGAATGTCTCTCAAAGGGTTGACGGTGGATAGGCAATGGCAAACATTCAAAGATCGCATGAACTACAGAATCTGTTCATCCCAGTTTGGCATAAAAATAAAACAAAAAAGGCGACTCAATGGTGGAGCCGGCTTGAGCGGCTGAATGGCAACCTTATGATCCAGGCTTTCATCCCCTCCCTTTGGCTGGGCATGTCGGAGTGGGGGGGGGGGGTGGGGGGGTTTAAGTGCACAATCATTGGTGCTGAGACCCCCTGCCATTTTGTAATTCACATCAATGACTTGGATTCAGAAATTCAGAGAGAATCGGTCAAATTTGCAAATGATATTTTAGTGAGTAGGTGCAGTCAAATCTGACAAAGACCTACAAAATAAGTTCGATAAAATCAGTAAGTGATTAGGACAGTGGCATATGGATGTGCACAAGGTCAACGTGTATATTCTGTAAATGATGTTGAATTAACTAAGGGTGAAGTTGTCACGAGAATGTTCCAGCAGGCATCACTGGATAGTGATGAGCAGCAAGAACCCAGGTGACTTACCATCACACTGAGCCTGAAGCAGGTATTAACCCTTCCCCCAAACCCCCCAACCGCCACCCCCGCCACCCTCTCACACACCCCCCCATTACTTCTCCAGCTCAGATCTGCCAGCTCAGCACAGACTTTGGCTGTGTGGCCCAGTAGAACACACGCATCCAGAAAAATATTTTCATTACCAACTCTGATGTTACTGTAAGTCATTTTTCATTTGCAGTTGTAACTTATGCATTAAAATGTCGGAATTTGTTTTAATTTCTAACTCATGGGAGCAATGCAGCAGCTGTAATGTAATCCTGCTCAGTGACTGTAGCTCTTGGCCTGATCTGACTTCTTACAGGATCTCAGAGGTGGGCGCCCCAGTGCTGAGTTAGTGAAAATCATGCCCCTGGCAAGGACATGAACATCGCTTCTGCAATTTAAGGCAAAGCTCCTAGAGATCAACATTCTCACTGCTTTAGAAATTTAACAACCTACTGCATATGAAAGATAATTTTGCTCCTTCGTCCCCAGTGGGACAGTGCCTGAGATAATGAGCCATAAAGCCTCAGAAGGTCCCAGGTTCGATTTGTGATTAGCTGGAATGGCATTGGCGGTGGGGGAGGGGGGGGGAGGCACAACAGTCGCCTCAGTGTCCCCAGGCTAGGGAGGGAAACAGTCAGCCAGAGTTTCCTTCTCCTAATTACAAGCTGGTAACCTGTGCTGGAGCATGTGCATGTGTGGATGTCAGACAAGGATAGGATCGAGTTTGTCCGTGATCCCTCCCCCCCCCCCCCCCATTCCCCCACCCCCAAATGATTATGTACCCTGTTGACACTCAGTACCTGAAATTCCACGGTGGTTTGCCAAATCCCTGCCGTTAATCTGGTGAATGACTGGCGCAATCCCCAATAAAAGGTGCAGACCCACCGTAGTCGATCGGAAGGCCAGAAGATCCCCGTAGAATTTCAGGGCCTCACTTGGGTGAAACGTGATGAATAGACACTTCCATAAGGTACTGGGAGGTTTCTGGTGTCTGTGAAACTGCACCCCAGGCATGTACCCCGGCAAAATGCATGTAACCTAGCAAGGAGCGTACCCCAGTGAGCAGCATGTACCCCATCTAGAGGCATGTATCCTAGCAAGGAGCGGGTACCCCAGTGAGCAGCATGTACCCCATCTAGAGGCATGTATCCTAGCAAGGAGCGGGTACCCCAGTGAGCAGCATGTACCCCATCTAGAGGCATGTATCCTAGCAAGGAGCGGGTACCCCAGTGAGCAGCATGTACCCCATCTAGAGGCATGTATCCTAGCAAGGAGCGTACCCCAGTGAGCAGCATGTACCCCATCTAGAGGCATGTATCCTAGCAAGGAGCGGGTACCCCAGTGAGCAGCATGTACCGCATCTAGAGGCATGTATCCTAGCAAGGAGCGGGTACCCCATCTAGAGGCATGTATCCTAGCAAGGAGCGGGTACCCCAGTGAGCAGCATGTACCCCATCTAGAGGCATGTATCCTAGCAAGGAGCGGGTACCCCAGTGAGCAGCATGTACCCCATCTAGAGGCATGCATCCTAGCAAGAGCGTACCCCAGTGAGCAGCATGTACCCCAGTGAGCAGCATGTACCCCATCTAGAGGCATGTATCCTAGCAAGGAGCGGCTACCCCAGTGAGCAGCATGTACCCCATCTAGAGGCTGTATCCTAGCAAGGAGCGGGTACCCCAGTGAGCAGCATGTACCCCATCTAGAGGCATGTATCCTAGCAAGGAGCGGGTACCCCAGTGAGCAGCATGTACCCCATCTAGAGGCATGTATCCTAGCAAGGAGCGGGTACCCCAGTGAGCAGCATGTACCCCATCTAGAGGCATGTATCCTAGCAAGGAGCGGGTACGCCAGTGAGCAGCATGTACCCCATCTAGAGGCATGTATCCTAGCAAGGAGCATCCCCCAGTGAGCAGCATGTACCCCATCTAGAGGCATGTATCCTAACAAGGAGCGGGTACCCCAGTGAGCAGCATGTACCCCATCTAGAGGCATGTATCCTAGCAAGGAGCGGGTACCCCAGTGAGCAGCATGTACCCCATCTAGAGGCATGTATCCTAGCAAGGAGCGGGTACCCCAGTGAGCAGCATGTACCCCATCTAGAGGCATGTATCCTCGCAAGGAGCGTACCCCAGTGAGCAGCATGTGCCCCATCTAGAGGCATGTATCCTAGCAAGGAGCGGGTACCCCAGTGAGCAGCATGTACCCCATCTAGAGGCATGTATCCTAGCAAGGAGCGTACCCCAGTGAGCAGCATGTACCCCATCTAGAGGCATGTATCCTAGCAAGGAGCGGGTACCCCAGTGAGCAGCATGTACCCCATCTAGAGGCATGTATCCTAGCAAGGAGCATACCCCAGTGAGCAGCATGTACCCCATCTGGAGGCATGTATCCTAACAAGGAGCGTACCCCAGTGAGCAGCATGTACCCCATCTAGAGGCATGTATCCTAACAAGGAGCGGGTACCCCAGTGAGCAGCATGTACCCCATCTAGAGGCATGTATCCTAGCAAGGAGCGTACCCCAGTGAGCAGCATGTACCCCATCTAGAGGCATGTATCCTAGCAAGGAGCGTACCCCAGTGAGCAGCATGTACCCCATCTAGAGGCATGTATCCTAGCAAGGAGCGTACCCCAGTGAGCAGCATGCACCCCATCTAGAGGCATGTATCCTAACAAGGAGTGGGTACCCCAGTGAGCAGCATGTACCCCATCTAGAGGCATGTATCCTAGCAAGGAGCGTACCCCAGTGAGCAACATGTACCCCATCTAGAGGCATGTATCCTAGCAAGGAGCGTACCCCAGTGAGCAGCATGTACCCCATCTAGAGGCATGTATCCTAGCAAGGAGCGTACCCCAGTGAGCAACATGTACCCCATCTAGAGGCATGTATCCTAGCAAGGAGCGGGTACCCCAGTGAGCAGCATGTACCCCATCTAGAGGCATGTATCCTAGCAAGGAGCGGGTACCCCAGTGAGCAGCATGTACCCCATCTAGAGGCATGTATCCTAGCAAGGAGCATACCCCAGTGAGCAGCATGTACCCCATCTAGAGGCATGTATCCTAACAAGGAGTGGGTACCCCAGTGAGCAGCATGTCCCCCATCTAGAGGCATGTATCCTAGCAAGGAGCGTACCCCAGTGAGCAGCATGTACCCCATCTAGAGGCATGTATCCTAGCAAGGAACAACATAGGCGTCTACCCCAGCGAGGAGCGTATATCACCACAAGGAGTGTCAACACCAGCAAGAGGCAGATCTTTGGAAGAGATGGAGCTAAAAGGGAAAAAAATAGCTAAAGAAAGTGCAAGGTGGAATGTTACAGTTGTAACGAAGATGTTCTGAGAATGTGAAACACTATAGACATTCAGTATCAACAACATTACTTTACACGTTAGCTATCAGTGTATAAATTATGGAAATTCCTTAATGATACAGCTTGTTTAAATGATTCATACTTTGCACTCACTGGGCTCTGGTTATGCTCTCTTCAAGCCAGATGGGCCAGCGCGACAAGGTAAGAATCGATTGATAATACAGTAGCAATTTCCATATTTACTTGCATTAAGATAAATCACAAGATAAATGTTATGTATTGTGTGTTCTATTGTGTGTTCTCCTCCCACCTGTGGTGTTGCTGTCACAGGAGATAAATGGTTGGGTATTCTCTCGGTTAAGTTTAGCTCTCTTTGTTCGGAACTTGCCAGAACTTCCTTTCCTTCCAATAAAGCACTTCATGTTTGAATCTCTGAGTTCTGAGTCCTAAATTGTGTCTAGGTAGAAAGGTACCGACACAACAATAAATATGGATGATGGAGACCTTTGGTTCATCTTTGCTCGTTCATCTTCGCCTCCAACAGCATCTAACTGCCTCTTAAACTACAGCAAGGCTTTTGCTTCCATTAGCTTACCTAGAAATCCATTTCAAGTGTTGATTGCTCTTTGCCAGAAGAAGAACTTTCCAACTTAAGTTCTAGATTTGCTTTTCACGAGTTTGAACCTGTGCCCCAATATGCCTAGATCTCTTCAACTTTGCCCTTACCATTCAGAGAGTATATACATCACCGTTTTTTCTTTCAATGGGCAGAACCTTTACACTAGCTGTGTTGAAGTTAATCTACTATTGTTTCACCCATTTACAGATTGCAATTAATTCATTTTGTAAATCCTTGACATGCCTCATCAGACTCAAGTGCTCCCTCCAATTTAGTATTGTCCGCGTCTCTGACCAATTTGTTTTGAGTTTCTGAATTCAAATTGTTGATGCAATTTAGAAGCAATGGGGGCCCAGCACTGATCTCTGAAGCAATCCACTCAGGACTGCCCCCAACTCAGCATCACTCATCTAGCAACCACTTGCTGCCTCCTTTTCTTAAGCTAATATCTTCTTCCTATCCATTTCAAGGTTTTTACCTTGAATTTCCGCTGCTTTAATTTATCTTGAAAGCCTTTCGTGCAGAACTTTGTCAAATGGTTTCTGGATACACCATGTCATAGCACTTTCCACCGTTCACTTAGGATGCCACTTCTTCAAAAAAGTCAAGGAGGTTGGTCAGCAACTTAAAAAATTTGTTGACTATTTTATTATTATATTTTTGTTCCTAGTACTTTTTACTCGGTACCTCTCTTTGTCAGAGTACTTTATTCTAATATCAATTTTTAACGGATTTTTCTTTTCATGCTGATCAAAGTGAGGGACGTTACTACTGGGGAATGGAACTCTCTTCTTTTCAGGTATCCAGTGTCAGCATCAAACACTCCCAGGTCAGGTGTTGCACAGCCAGATGCTGAATAATGCTTTCTCATAGAAACATAGAAAAATAGGAGCAGGAGTAGGCCATTCGGCCCTTCGAGCCTGCTCCGCCATTCAATATGATCATGGCTGATCCTCTATCTCAATACCATATTCCCGCTCTCTCCCCATACCCCTTGATGCCTTTTGTGTCTAGAAATCTATCTATCTCCTTCTTAAATATATTCAGTGACTTGGCCTCCACAGTCTTCTGTGGTAGAGAATTCCACAGGTTTACCACCCTCAGTGAAGACATTTCTCCTCATCTCAGTCCTAAATGTCCTACCCTGTATCCTAAGACTGTGACCCCTCGTTCTAGACCCCCCAGCCAGGGGAAACATCCTCCCTGCATCCAGTCTGTCTAGCCCTGTCAGAATTTTATAAGTTTCAATGAGATCCCCTCTCATTCTTCTAAACTCTAGTGAATACAGGCCTAGTCGACCCAATCTCCCCTCATACGACAGTCCTGCCATCCCAGGAATCAGTCTGGTGAACCTTCGCTGCACTCCCTCTATGGCAAGTATATCCTTTCTTAGGTAAGGAGACCAAAACTGCACACAGTACTCCAGGTGTGGTCTCACCAAGGCCCTGTACAACTGTAGTAAGACATCCTTGCTCCTGTACTCAAATCCTCTTGCAATGAAGGCCAACATACCATTTGCCTTCTCGTCTCTGCCCTGACAATATGCCTCCATCTGAACCACAGTAAAGCACCCCAACTGCACCAGCGTGATGTGTTGTCCATTTCCTATACCAGCCACCCTCTAGCCTCTGAGAAAGAATATCAGTTAGTGCTGAATTAAAGGACTGTTCGGTGCTATCGGCCCATGTCTATCAGGAACTGCCCAAAGTCATTTGATGTATAGGATGGTTACAGCCAGCAGACAGATGGTTGGATTTGAAGTAAGATTTGATACGGAAACTTTACAATTAATTATTTTTTACTTCAGAAAGAAATACTCAGAGAGATTGGCTCAGAGTGGGAAAGCCAGAAACAGACAGAGAGAGTTGGATGATTACATGACCCATGGTTTTCTGTTTATATTAAGAAGTTTTAGATTTTTACTTGAGATATTTTTCTCACATTTAGCATCTGAGCCGAGTTTGGTAGGAGACCCCTTACTTTCTAATGATTCAAAGAGTGCCTATACCGGACCATTATCTAGCTAATTTGTAGTGTGCCCAGGGATTGTACACAGAACCCTTGTCATGGTATTTCTGCTCACTGTGGCCTCACGTAATCTTCAGCGTGTTCAGCAGGCAATAGGAAAAACTTTTCCCCAAACCTTGGTGGAGGCTAAAAATTGCAAAACAGATTTGTTAAATAGCAACACATTGTGGATTTGCAGCAGTTACAAGAAGGTCCCTGAAGATAACTTTTATGTGGCAGTTTCTTGCTGATCATCTGTAGAGTGTATCTCTCTCTCTAAACTATCTCTTTCATTCTGAAGGTTTCAGACAGCCCAATTATACAATCCCAATTTTATAAGCCTAGAAATACGAACATACAAAATTGAAGGGCAGGAAAAGACCAGCTGGTCCATCAAGTCTGCTCCACACCATGATGCCATGATGGCCAGAGCAACATAAGAAATAGGAGCAGGAGTTGGCCATTTGGCCCCTCGAGCCTGCTCCGCCATTCAATAAGATCATGGCTGATCTTCCACCTCATCTCCACTTTCCTGCACTATCCCCATATCCCTTGATTCCCTTAATATTCAAAAATCTATCGATCTCTGTCTTGAATATACTCAACGACTGAGCCTCCACAGCCCTCTGGGGTAGAGAATTCCAAAGATTCACCATCCACTGAGGGAAGACATTTCTCCTCATCTCAGTCCTAAATGGCTGACCCCTTATTCTGAGACTGTGATCCCTGGTTCTAGACTCCCCAGCCAGGGGAAACATCCTTCCTGCATCTACCCTGTCAAGCCCCGTAAGAATTTTGTATGTTTCAATGAGATCACCTCTCATTTTTCTAAACTCTAGAGAATATAGGCCTAGTCTACTCAATCTGTCCTCATAGGACAATACCGCCATCCCAGGAACCAGTCTGGTGAACCTTTGTTGCACTCCCTCTATAGCAAATATATCCTTCCTTAGGTAAGGAGACCAAAACTGTACACAATACTCCAGGTGTGGCCTCACCAGGGCCCTATATAATTGCACTAAAACTAAACACTTCTTCCCTCCACCCACCCCATAGTTATGTAACTCCTGAGAGAGGCAAAAAAAAATCAGAAACGAAAGCCAGGTTCAATAAGAGAAAAAATACTCTGGGAAAATTCCTCTCTGACCCCCTCAGACGATCAAAACCTGAGTGTAAATGTAGTTGGATCTCCCTATATGCTTTGGGGAGGGTTCCGGCAGTCTCCTACCGAAGTTTCAGGGCCAATTTCTTTTTCAGGGACCAATCAAAAACGCTCACTTCATTGTCTCGAGAGAGATTTCTTCCAAACTTTTGCTTTCATACGCAATTTCTTGGGTTTTCCAGATTATTTCACTGGAAATGTGCACTCCTCTCCCATTTCGACACCCAGCAACCTTCCCCCCTCCTCAACCCTTGCAAAAGCATGACCATTGATTCGCTGTGAGCAATACCGCAGAGATCTGCTCATGTAATATATGCACTTAGACTTGTGACATCTGTTTACTGCTTTTAAATTCAGCACATGAACCTGACATAGATTTCTCCTCGCATGAGTCCATCTCACAGCCCTTCTAGCACAAGAACGGAGTGAGAATCGCTAATGGCAATTTTCATGTAATATTCATAATATGTATGTTCAAATATATGAACAGCGACATAGTAAAAGGCCCCATCGGGAGTAATTGTTCCTGGCTGAATCTTAGTATCATCATCCAGAGTGCTGTCGGTATAAACAATATGTTTTATTTATTAAGCTCAATGGATCAATGGCTCAGTAGAATGGGGCATGTTTTATGTCACAGCCTTGTATTCTCATCATCATCATGAGGTAATGTGTTACTTTTAGTTATTGAGTCAGAATCCGGGGACAGAAGCACGGAGACATGCGGGAGCCAATTTTAACTTTGGGCAGACATCAGGCGGGCGGTGGGAGGTGCAGCTGTGCTGCCTGCCCAAAGTCCTCAGCGAGAGGCCCTAATGGTTGGGCCTCATTTCAATGTGCATGGCGAGTTGCGAAGCGCTGAACCAGCGCTCGCAGGCGGAAGTATTGACTTGGGGGGGGGGGGGGGAAGGAGGCAATTGCAGGAGACGGAGTGGCCAACAACAGGTGGGAAGGTTTTTTGTGGGGCTGGGAGGATGAGCATTCACACTCCACTTAACACCACAAAAATCTTTTTTTTTTAAACGTACCTTTCCATTTTTCTAAACGTCCTGCAGCAGTCACTTGAAGGACCATTGGTTTAGCCTAGAACCAATAGTACTGCAAAATTACGTTAGAGGCAGGACCCTGATTTGCATATTACAAGTCGGCTACTGCCGGAAACAGACGGGTGCCTGGGCCACCCATGTGAAGACCTCAAACAAAATGGTGGTGGGTGGATTGGGAGTGGGAGTACGTTCAGCCCCACGATTTTTGGAGCACAACCGCCTCATTCCCATCTGGCAGAGGCTGTGAAAATGGGCTTTGTTGAGTGGGAGGTTTGCTGAGGGCCACATTAAATGGAAGGTTGGCTGCAATTATTTTCCTTCAGAAGTTGATTTACATTTGTGATAAGAGATTCCAAAAATGACTGGGCTTGCTGTGACAATGGCCCAGAAATTCGGGCCCCAACGCGTGAGTGCGGACGGAGTACTCACGCGTGGACCCGATGGAAGTGCCGGAATCTTGCATGCACTACGCATGCGCGGGAAACCGGCATTTCCGATCCTCTGAACCAAGGGGTTCAGAGGTCGAACGCGTGCGCGCAGGAGTCTGCGCGTGTGCGTTGAACTTCCTTTTTTTTTCCAGGTTTGCCCGTGCGTGAAGGCCTCCACTTTTTACACTTGAAAAAAGCAGACGTAAGGACTTAATTTTAAAAGGTAAGTGGTCTAATAATTAGAATTAGAATTTTTTTTCCACAGGTTTATTATTTTTAAAGACTTTACAGTAAGGTAAGTGTATTTTTAGCCCCGATTTTTTATAAAATTATTTTTTTCAATAATTTAATTTATTGTTTAAAACAGTTATTTAAAGTTATTTATAGTTCATTTAAATAGTGTGATGTTTTTTTAAATTTTATTTCAAGTTTAAGTACTGTTTTGGGCGCCCGGAGTTTTCATGAGTTTGACAGTTCTTACTGTCAAACTCATGAATGAACTTTTGCATCCTCCGATTGGTTGCCCGGTGCTCATGTGATCCCAGCTGATGCATCGCACTAAGTACGCCGCTGGGTCACGCAAGCACAGCGCGCCGGGAGCTGAACCGGGCCACAGACAGGAAATCCACGCAGGGCCAGGCTTCAACTGTCGGCGCGCTAGATAAGTATAGGTCGGGGGCTTGCACCCGCGGGAAGCCCCCAACACGAATTTCTGGGCCAACGACTCTGTTTTATATGTCTGTACCTATCCTTCATTCTGTGTGCTGTTGCTCCTTCTGCGTGTCTGCCTTTCTGTAACTGTGTCCCTATTTGTTCTGCCTCTCTGTAATGCCTGTCTCTAATTATTTTTAACACTGCCTCCTTTTATTTTTTTATATTGTTTAAAATATAATGGCTACCTTATGCACTGAGATTTTCACTTTGTCTCTCAGTTTATGTCTGCCAACCTTTTCTCCATGTCTGTCTCTGCCTAACTCTCAGTCTCGAACCGCCTCTCCCTCTGCCTGTCTATCTCTCATTCTGTCTGCCCATTCGGATCTCCCTGCTCATTTCTTTCTCTTTCTCAGACCTTCTATCTGTTTGTCTGTCTCTCTCTCTCTCTCTTTTCTTGCATGCTCTGTCTTTCCTCACTTTCTATCACTTCTCTGTAGGAAGGGTGAATTGTCACTTTTTGCCAAGTCCCAAACCAGACAGCACAGATTCAGGGGTTTGGCCTTATGATGTGGGGGAGGTGCTCGCACAACATATATTGGCAAAATCCAGACATAGTTATTAAGACACATATTCAATAAATTTATCCCAGAATTATAATTACAATGGCATCACTTGTATTTTATCTGGTCATACTTCACAATGCACAAATCTGAATTATATCAGTGCTTGCCATGACTGACAGCAAGCACTCTGCATGCCTGTACACTTTAGTCCTGAGGAACTAATTTGGTTGCCACTCCATCCAAATACTTTGAAGCCTAACTCACAGTCGAGCTGTGCAAAGACAAAGCGATAATGAACACTTTATCCAACAATCCAGAAGCTCCTTTCATCATTGCATTACGTAACCGATACTTCATCTGACCTTGGTACAGTAACACAGAGTAACAGTTCACTGCGATGAATGACTGAGAATGGTCTGATTGTTGGGCCTTGCCAAGAACAGCATGATGTGGCACACGAAACAGGATGAAAACCCGTGCCCCACACACTTAAATGGACTTTTGCTGCGCAGTTTACATTTTTAAACAGAAAACCTACTGAAAAATGGATTGTTCAACTGATATTCAGACAGGTAGCTGCCCCAAGAACTATGCCAAAGCAGCTAACAGCTAGCTTAGATCTCCATTCCTAGAACAACACCATCTGATGTACAGGCTGAGGAAATTACTGTTCCTATTTATGTTGCGAGGGCTGAAAGAAATGGCTGAGCCAGCAAAGGCCTGTGCAAATAAAGTTTTCTTGCTTGGAAATACAGCTTTTGACTTCTTGATGATATGAAAAAGCTGAGAAGGAAAACATCTCTAATTAGCTGATTATCTGCCTTTGTCTGTACTACTCATCCCCTCTATCTGCCTATTTGAATCTCCCTAAGTCTCTTTCATGCTCTCTGCCTTGTCTCTCTCTCTCGAAACTGTCTCTCTCTCTCTCTCTCTCTCTCCATCTCAAATCTCTCTGGCTGAGAGTCATTGAGCTGGAGTGCGAGTTGGCAGGGCAGGTTGTGTGTCAGACTGCAGTATGTGGGAGTTTGAGGACAGCGAGACTGTCCCGAGCAAACACACCTACAGGAGATGTCTTCATCTCGAATCTCTCCGGCTCAGTCATTGAGCTGGAATGCGAGTTGGAGACACTCCGACACATAAGGGAGGGGGAGGAATTTCTGGGCATTTTTTTATCCAGACTACAGTCACACCCCAAAGGAAAGCACAGGTTCAGGAAAGGGAGGATGTGACTGTTAGG
Organism: Somniosus microcephalus; assembly: GCF_052327205.1. Classification (NCBI taxonomy): domain Eukaryota; kingdom Metazoa; phylum Chordata; class Chondrichthyes; order Squaliformes; family Somniosidae; genus Somniosus; species Somniosus microcephalus. The sequence continues at coordinate 340,779,661 of NC_140988.1, forward strand.
GAGCTGAGTAGCGAGGATTTAGGAGAGGTTGAGAAGGTGGTCCCGCAGACACTGGTCCTGTCCAACAGGTACGATGTACTCACTACCTGTGAGGACAAGGAGAAAGACTGCGGGGAGGACAGCCACAATGCAGACCAAGGCACCGTGGCTCAGAAGGCTGTCCAAGGGGGCAAGGGCAGAATAGAAATGTGGTAGTGATAGGGGACTCTATAATTAGGGGGATAGATAGCGTCCTCTGCAGCCATGAATGAGAATCCCGAAGGGTGTTTTGCCTACCTGGTGCCAGGGTAAGGGATATCTCACGGCGGCTGGAGAGGAACTTGGAAAGGGAGGGGGTAAATCCAGTTGCCATGGTCCATGGTGGAACAAACGACATAGGTAGAAACAGGGAGGAGCTCCTGCTGAAAGAGTATCAGGAATTGGGATCTAAATTAAAAAGCAGGACCTCAAGGGTAATAATCTCTGGATTATTTCCCGAGCCATGTGCAAATTGGCATAGAAGCAGACAGATCAGGAGAATTAACACGTGGCTAAAGAGCCGGTGTGGGAAAAAGGGGTCCCTTTGCATGGGTCACTGGCACCAGTTCTGGGATATGAAAGAGCTGTACCGATGGGATGGGCTCCACCTGAATCTGGATGGGACCCGTGTCCTAGCGGAAAGGGTAAATGGGGAGGTGGCAAAGGCTTTAAACTAGTAAGATTGGGGGGAGGCATCTACAAGAAACGTAACCAACCTAAATATAAACAAAACAGGAAAAGAGAGCATAGGAAAGAATAAAGTAAGGGAGGATATTGATGCTAAGGGAATAAATAGAGTTATAGAACAGGAGTCTAAAAGATGGTTACACATAAAGTGAGAGGAAATCCTATTAAAAATTTGTTAAACTGTCTACAGCAATGCACACAGTGTCCGTAATAAAACAGGGGAGCTGGAGGCAATCATGCGTTGCGATGAACCAGATAGTAGGGATTACTGAGACATGGCTACAGAAAAATCAGGACTGGGAATTAAACATTGCAGTCCATTGAGAGGGAAAAAGGGAAGGTGGAGTAGCTGTACTTATTAGGGATAACATAATGGCAGTAGAAAAAAGTGACGCAGATATCAGCAAGACAAAAATAGAATCCATATGGATAGAGATAAAAGGATCAATCACACTAATAGGTGTAGTCGATAGACCACCTAATAGTGGAAGGGAGGTGGAGGAAGAAATATGCAGACAAATTAGGGAAATGAGTAAAAAATAGAAGAATAATGATGGGGGATTTCAACTACCTCGATATTAATTGGACAGAAGAGGTAGGTAAAGGGGATAAGGGAATGGAGTTCCTACAATGTGTACAGGACTTCTTTCTAACCCAATTTGTAAAAAGCCCAACAAGGGAGGATTCGCTGTTGGATCTAGTAATGGGGAATAAACCAGAGCAGATAAGAGAAGTAAAACTAGGGAAGCATCTAGGCAATAGTGACCATAATATAATATGCTTTAAGGTGATAATTGAGAAGGACATAAGTATGATGAAAGCCAGGTTAATAGATTGGAGAAAAGCTGATTTTGAGGGGCTGAGAATAGAACTTAGAAAAATAAAATGGGCAGCAATATTGGCAAACAACAATGTAGAACAGCAATGGGAAACATTAAAAACGATGTTCAACAGAGTGCAGGAAAAATATATTCCGCTAAAAGGAAAGAACAAACTAAATACTAATGAGGCTCCATGGATGAATAAAGCCATGAGAACAATTGAGGGTAAGGAAAGAGGCATACATTAAGTACATAGACAGCAGGAGAGTGCTTGATAAGGGAGAATATGAAGAGATTAGGAGAGAAGTCAGAAAAACAATTAGGGAGGCAAAGAGGAATTATGAAATTAAATTATCAAGTAACATAAAACAAAATAGTAAAATATTTTACAGGCACGTCAATAAAAAAAGGAAGGTTGGGATGGGAATAGGGCCATTAAGGGATAAACAGGATAATACCACAGGTAACGATAGAGAAATGGCAGAAATATTAAATAATTATTTTGCTTCAGTATTTACCAGGGAGATAGAACAGGTGGACATGACATTGGATGATGAGATTAGTAATGAGATAAGTGCATTTAAAATAAAAAGATGGGAAATATTAAATAAACTAATCAAAGTTAAAGAGGATAAAACCTCTGGTCTGGATGGATTACATCCACACATTTTAAAAGAATCTAGGGAAGAGATAGCAGAGGCATTACTACACATATTTAATAATTTGTTAGAAAAAGGTGTAGTGCAGGAAGACTGGTGGATAGCTAACATAATACCTATATTTAAGAAGGGGGATAGAACATGTCCAGGGAATTATAGATCAGTCAGCTTAACATCGGTGGTAGGAAAAATAATGGAATCCCTACTAATGCAGAAAATAGAAGAACATCTAGAAACCAAAAACATAGTAATGAATAGTCAGCATGGATTTCAAAAGGGAAGATCTTGCTTGACCAGCCTCATTGAGTTTTTTGAAGAGGTAACAGGGAGAGTAGACAATGGTAATGCAGTAGATGTAATTTATCTAGATTTTCAAAAGGCCTTCAATAAGGTACCTCATAATAGACTGAACAAGGTCAGAGAATGCGGCGTCAGGAGACAAGTATCAGAATGGATAACTAGCTGGCTTCAAGACAGAAAGCAGAGAGTAGGGGTAAAAGGTAGCTATTCACAGTGGCAAAAGGTGGGTAGTGGTGCTCCACAAGAATCAGTGCTGGGACCACTTTTGTTCACAATTTATATTAACGATTTAGACTTTGGAATCAAAAACACAATTTCTAAATTTGCGGATGACACCAAATTGGGGGGAATAGTCAATACTGAGGAGGACTGCAACAAGTTACAGGAGGACATTAATAAACTTGCAGAATGGGCATATAATTGGCAAATGAAGTTCAACACAGATAAATGTGAGGTATTACATTTGATAGGAAGAATAGGGAGGTCACTTATTACTCGGAGTGTGCGAGTCTAGGTGGGGTAGAGGAACAAAGGGATCTTGGAGTACAAATACACAAATCACTAAAAGTTGCGACACAGGTTAGCAAGGCCATAAAAAAAGCAAACCATGCATTAGGGTTTATTTCTAGAGGGATAGAATTGAAAAGTAGGGAAGTTATGCTAAACCTGCATCGAACCTTGGTTAGACCACACTTAGAGTTGCCATATTATAAAAAGGATATAGAGGCACTGGAGAGGGTGCAGAGAAGATTTACAAAGATGATACCAGAAATGCGAGGATATACATAGCAGGAAAGGATGAATAGGCTGGGTCTCTTTTCTCTTGAAAAAAGGTTGAGGGGTGACCTAATAGAGGTCTTTAAAATTATGAAAGGTTTTGATAGAGTGGATACAGAGAGAATGTTTCCACTTGTTGGGAAGAACATAACTAGAGGCCATCAATGTAAGATAGTCACCAAGAAGAAACTTCTTTACCCAAAGAGTAGTGAGAATGTGGAACTCGCTACCACAGGGAGTGGTTGAGGCAAATAGTATAGATGCATTTAAGGGGAGGCTAGACAAGCATATGAGGGAGAAGGGAATAGAGGATTATGCTGATAGATTTAGATGAGGAAAGTTGGAGGAGGCTCGTGTAGAGCATAAACACCGGCATGGGCTGGTTTGGCCGAATGGCCTGTTTCTGTGCCCTATATCCTATGTAATCCGATGTAAAAGTTTCAAAGGGGCTAAAACTAAACTTACCTTATTGCACAGGTTTTTTAATGTGTAAACGATTGAAAAAAATGTATTTTTATGTTTTTTTAAACTCTTACACTGGTAAAAGCAGGCCTTACGTCTGCTTTTACTAGGCGTAAGAACCTCACGGGCCTTCGCTGGGCAGAAGTTGGGCAAATAGCCTTTTTCGCAGGGATGCGTTGAATCTGTCAAGGAAATTCTTGACAGATCGCAAGTTCTGGGTTTTCGCGTGTGCGCACTTTGCGTGCAAAAACCCGGTACTTACGCGGCCCTTATGGGTGTGTATGCACCTCGTATGGGCCGCAAATTATGGGCCAATAATAGCCAGCGTACCCTGATTGTCTGCACCCACCAAGATGCCACTAACTCTATCTGCAGGCCCCTACTGGCAATAGCTGTGAGAATTGCTGCACAGGGTTTTGGTCACCAGCGTGCCAGATGCAGAGCTGTGCCATCTGCTGCACGGCCATTGACAGCTGCAGTGTGACCTAGAGCTGGCACACCCAATGGCAGTACCAGACAGCTGCAGCCTAACACCTCCTTGCAGACGTGATGCTCTGCCAACTGATGCAAATGGGGCCATGGAGTGGCACACAAAGTCACCTTCCACGCTACCACCTCACAGAGCAACAATCAAACCGAGTGCAGGGCTGCTCTGCCACTTTGCCTGCAGACCTACTCCTGCACATTGAGATTCCTTACCAATCATTTTTTGCCTGTCAGTTCTTCGCCCTTTCCATCCTTCAGCCCTGGCAAAGGCTGCCGATGAATTAAGATGCCTTTTGAGCCTTTACACATGCTTTACAAATGTTGTTGCCCTATTTTAACCCACTCTCTCCTTTAAATTTCACCCGCAACAACCACCTGCCTTTATATAGCGCCTTTAACATAGTGAAACATCCCAAGGCGCTTCACAGGAACGATATCAAACAAAACCTGACACCGAGCCACATGAGCTGTTAGGACAGGTGACCAAAAGCTTGGTCAAGGAGGTAGGTTGTAAGGAGCGTCTTAAAGGAGGAGCGAGAGGTAGAAGGGCAGAAAGGTTTAGGGAGGGAATTCCAGAGCTTAGGGCCTAGGCAGCTGAAAGGCACGGCCGCCAATGGTGGAGCGAAGAAAATTGGGGACGTGAAATTTTGCATTCCCAACCCAAGTGTGAACCCTGCAGCATCCAAATCGGCACCTGAACCTATATCATTCCGGCGAGATTTTCAGCAGTTCTTAGCTATTTAGAACTGGACTATATCAGTGCATAATTATCTATCACCATGAGGATATAGGCTTTGCAAACACTGAAATTACTGGTGCTAACCAGGCGTTAAACCACTCCCTCGTCACCTGTTCGGAATACTGCTCATTCTCTACTGTTATTTTCTGCTGGTGCGTTCCATTTCCCACTTTATATCAAAATATTTAAACTGTTTCATCTGACCATAACCACTAAACACAATCTCTTATCTTCTTCTGACCAAACCTCCACTCAGCTTGTCACTGTATGCTGGAAACTGTAAAACTGACCTGATGTGCTGCCAGAATGGAAAAGAGACTTTCGTCAGCGAGTGAGATAAATCAGAGAGTTTTACAGCACAGAGGGAGGCCATTTGGCCCATCCTGCCTGTGCCTGGTCTCTGAAAAAGCTATCCTATTAGTCCCAGTCTCTTGCTCTTTCTCCATAGCCTTGCAATTTTTTTTCCCCCTTCAAGTATTTATCCAATCCTGGAAGCTATGTGCAATAATCCAGCTTTTAGAGATTTTGCAGAGAGGGGGAGGGAGGTTTAAACTGGGAGCGGGTTTCAGGTGGGGTGAGCATCAAACCCGAGATTGGTGATACGTTCGATAGGCACGCCAGAAATCAGAGGCCCGAGCCCTATCCCAAATTGGGTCTCAGGCCTAATCTCCATTATTTCGCCAAGCTGCAAAAGCCATCGGACATCCAGGGGCAGCTTACCAGTTTGCTCCACAACAATTTGGGCAAACTCCAACATCGCCCCTCAGGTAGGGCTGGGGCAAATGGGAGAAGTAAGCATGGGCCTACAGCAGGCCTGCAGTATTGCTGCGAGGCTAGGAAGAGCACTCCTGCAGGATTGCTCCTGCTAGCTCCACATTAAAGTAAGTAAGAAAGAAAAAACTTACCATTCCGTTGGCAGCACTTGAAGGATCACTGGATAGGCCGCAGAAAAACAAAATACTGAGCGAAGCATGCCCAGCGCATGCTCCACTCAGTTCTCCCTAATTTCGGAGAGAGTTCATAAAGTGGGTGTTAGGCCCCTCATTCGCATAAGCAAGGGAGCAAAAGACTATTTCAGGCGCCCACTGGGGACACCCCAATATCGCCTGAACCAATATGGCATCGAACGTACTTCCAATATTGTTCGGGTGAGGGTATTGGTACAAAATTTACTGTCTTGAGTTCACGTCCTTCTTTCCTGGGCACCGTGGGGGAGAATTTACGCAGGATTCTCATGGCCTCCCGTCATAAACTTTCCCTCATTTTATATCCTAAAAACGGGCGTCTAATTTCGGCCCTAACCTGTCTTGCCTCTTTACAGATGCTGATGAACCTGCTGTGTATTTACAGCATTTTCGATTATTGTTTCGGATTTCCAGCACATAAAAAAAAAACTTTTGTTTTAAACTTTCTTTCTTTGCCTAACTTTTTCTAATCTGTTTTCTCTCCCTCGAACGTCATTGCCTCTCTCTGGTCATCAACCTGCTCAAATACCTGGGCCGACAGCCAGCTCATCCCTCCTCGGACCATTCTTCCCCTTCCTACGTGACCCAAATGAAAATGGCAAACTAGGACCCTGGGGGATAATGCGAGTGTAAAATGTCAAGTGAGTTGGCAGATCGAACTAGTTCACCTGGTCGAGGTTGCACTGCTCTAGAGCAGTGGTGCCACCCTGGCCTGAAGGCTTTTCCCAACTGCAGTGTTCGGTAATAATAATTGCAGACAACTTCTCTTGTCATTTGAACTACTGCCATTATTAAAAATAAATGGGTCTGTTTAAAAAGCTATTGTAAATAACAGATTGATCACCTGACACTCTACAGTATTAATAGAAATAATTCCCTTTTGTGGGTAAAGTAGCATAAACCTTTTCACAAGCTTCAACCAAAGAAATACAAAGAATAATGATGTACACCTACGAGGTTCATATGTATAAGAAACAGTACAAAAGCATGATAAAAAGCTGGACCAGGGCCAGATTACTTGAGGCCGAGACTGTGCATCATTCTCTGTGTCTTTCTCTATTTCTAATCTTTTGCTTTTCTCATCCATGACTAAACACACAAGCTTTCCACGCAGTCTTTTTATATTGGCTTCGGTTTTGTCCTTCCCACCAGATTCCCTATTCACTGCCACTTCTCTTCTAGGAATGCTCACCTTGAAGAAGTTCTGCTCTTCTCTCCGACGGGATTTCCATTTGTCTCTTTTCACTGCCCCTATGCTTACTTAAAAACCTGTTCCATCTCCAACTTTTTCCAGTTCTGACACGTTGGGCCCGATTTTGTGGATTGTGTGGGAAATGGTCGGATTCCCCGAATTTGGGGTTCCGACACACAAAAAAATGGGTCAGCCAGCTGCATGCAATTTTCCCTCAAGTGGCCAATTAATTTCCAGCGTGTGGGCAGCCTTGCTAATTGTCCATTTCCAGTCAGGAAGCCCCACAGTATGATGTTATCATTCGTGGTGCTTTTAAGGTCCACAGCAAGCATTACTTCCTCTGTTGGCTTCCAAACGAACCATACAGGATGGCAGAGGAGCCTGCAGCAGCAGCTGTGGCCAGTGCCAGACCCCAAGCTGCCTCCAAATTCGACAAAGCTTCACTGCAGGCATTATTGGATGGGGTTAGGACCCACAGGGAGGTCCTCTTCCCTAGGTCAGGCAGGAAGAGGCCTCCCACTGAGACCATGGATGCAGGTGTCTGCAGATGTCAACTCGAATGTGCATGTAACCTTGGCATCACATCTCTAACTCCTTCCTCTACTCCCCCACAGGACCATCCAGAGCCCCCATCCCCACTGTGGAGGAGGAAGAGGCTGTGCAGCCAGACTCCTCAGAGGAAGCTCCAACCTCTGAGGGCGCAGCGTCAGCAGAAGTAAGCACACCCAGCACCAGCGCAGACACTCACACCTCGGGGGGGACCTTCGGGACATAGAGTAGTGTTGTCACCTGGTGTTTCACAGCTCACAAGTGAGCCTCAGCAGATTCTGGAGACAGGGACAACAGTGGAGAGTCCTCGTCGGAGGGCGCAGGACTCTGCCAGCTCAGCTCAGCTGCGCTGCATGTTGACCCTCTGCCTCTGGGTCCATCCACAAGAGGAGAGGTGATGAATCTCCATGCACAGATGCAGGAGTCTCTGGCAGGTTTTGTCTCCAGGGTCGCTGCGAGTGTGGAGCGAATGGAGGAGTCCATAGCGACCATGAGCAGAGCCTTTGTGGAGTCTTGGCGCATGAACGCATCACCATGGAAAGGTTGGCAACCTCCATGGAGGAGATAAGTCACCAGGGTAGGGAAAACATGGTGAGTGCTCATAAGAGAATGACATCTCTTGAGGAGCGATGGCCATCTATTGAACAGAGAAACCAGACCTTCATGGAAGTCCTTCCGAGTAGGACTGCCAGTGCAGATATGGGTCCCCATGGCCCCCTCAAGCGCAGCAAGGTGCTCTCAAGCCACTTCCAAGCGCTGGCCCCTTCTGGCCTGTGCAGCTTCAGGTGAGTGAGCAGCAGCCTGGTGCTCCTGTTGCTGATCCTGCTGTTCCTGGTTCTGCTGCTGCCGCCTCTGCTGCTGGAGATCCTTTAATGGCAAGAAGGGAAGGAAAAAAAGGCGTCCCATGCTGCTGGTAGATGCCTCCACTGAGGAAGCGCTGAGTGAGGGTGGTGAGAGTGGCTTCCCAGGAGATCACATTGGAGAAGTGTGTGAGGCTCTAACCTTCCACAGCTGTGCCTAAGCCTTGAAGAAGTAGCCCCAAACCTGCAACAACAAGGTCCTTCAACATACAAATGCTCTCCGATTAAATCGCAGCTTTCCCAAATGACCTGCAGCTGAGAGCAAGCAAGCCGGCAAGCTTCAGGCCAGGTTTCATCAGCGGGGTTCCCCGCAGGTGTGTTTAGCATGGGAAACCCTTGAAAATAGCAAGGGCCCCTTAAAATGGCATTAAACATGCCAATAATTGGTGATTAGGGTCCCGACGGCCAGTCCCGCCAGCGGCGGGCGGGACTGAATCGGCTCGCGGAGAAACGGCGGTCCGAAAGTCGGATGGGGCGGGGAATCAGATGGGAGGGGGGTCACGACCCCCTATTTCAGCGATTTTCGGCCCCCGCCCGCCTGAAAACCCGCCCGACGGCTGGCAGAAAATCGGGGCCGTTAACTTTGTTTCTCTCTCCACAGATGCTGCCTGACCGGCTGAGTATTTCCAGCATTTTCTGTTTTTATTCCCTCATACTTTGTTCTGTGCAGCTTGTATTTTCTGGTACACCGAAGATTCTCCAGTACTCTCTCTCTCTCGCTCTCTGCTGTACATCTTGGAGTAGATATGGTGAGGCCCACAAGCCACCGGTGAGACCCTCGCACTCCACCAGCAGTAGTGTGTTCCTGGTTTTCTATGCCTGATACAAGACTCCCAAAACAAGCGCTCTACTCGGAGCTCCGGCACGGCAAGAGAGGCCCAGGTGGGCAGAGGAAATGCTTCAAGGACACCCTCAAAGCCTCCTTGGAAAAAGTGCAACATCCCCATCGACACCTGGGAATCCCTGGCCCAAGACCGCACAAAGTGGAGGAGAAGCACCCAGGAAGGCGCCGAACACCTCCAGTCTCTACGCTGGGAGCAAGCGGAAGCCAAGCGTAGGCAACAGAAGGAGCGCACGTCAACCCAAGCACCCCACCCGCCCGCCCCTTCAACCACCGTTTGCCCCACCTGTGACGGAGACTGTAGGTCCCGCATTGGACTCATCAGTCACCTGAGAACTCATTTTTAATGTGGAAGCAAGTCATCCTCGGTTCCGAGGGACTGCCTAAGAAGAAGAAGAAGAAGAAGAAGATGATGTGCAGGCTATGTGTGAGATCTCACGGTTCACCAGATTTAGTGTCTTGCGTTCTCTTGTACTGCTCCACTGGACACCGTGGGGTAGAACTTACACAGGGTTCTCCCAGTCACTCGCTGTAACATTGGTGGAAAGCCTGGAGAAACAGCATTAAAGGCTGTTTTAAGCTGTTTATGTTGTTTTGCTGGAGGGTTCCTCCAATCTTTTGCGAAAGTTATAGCAGGAGATTCCTCCCCCCTCCCCAAATTCCAGAAGCTGATGTTCGTTCTCTTCACAAAATCACAGGATGATTACAGATGACAAGGGTCATATTCATTCATCCATCCCGAAAAATCCTAATGTCCCCCCATTAGTGGCATCCAATTGTTTCTTAAATGATTCTGGGGATATTGCCTCCACTTATCCGTCTGGAAGTTTATTCCACATGTAGATCACACTTTGTGTGAATAAAAAAATCTAGAAATTCGGCTGGTTAGCGCCTCCGGGGGGGGTGATAACAAGGCGCTAACTACTTACCGCCCGGGCACGGTGAGAATATCACCTGCCGCTACGTTCGGCAGGAGGTTTGTGGTAGTGACATGGCATTACGCCCCAATCTCCTTAGCCTGGAGATCGTGACATCATCACCGTGCGCATCGCCCCGGTACCGGCCCGAACCCAAACTTCAGTTTCGCCCCCTGAAGCATCGCCGGGCGAAAACACCGGCAGCTGCAGGAGGCGTTTATTGGGAGGCCGGGCGTTTCGGGGGCGATACATAAAGGCGAGGTGACCGAGGTAGGAAAAAAAGTACTGAAATGCTCGTTCTCTGTATTTTTTGCTTTTTTCCCCAGCAATCGATCAGCCTGGCACTCTGCTGGAAGCGCTCCACCTCCTCCTTGGGGCACTACTCCTGATGATCGCAGCACTACGTGCAACAGCGCCACGTCATTGCAGGCCTCCTCCCCTGATTAAAGGGGAGGAGTCTAGCGCTGCGTGCACCCGGGGCCCTGCTAGACCACCAGGGAGCGGGGTGCCGTGAGAACAGTCCGGCACTCAAGGAGCGATCGCAGCCGGTACCCCGAAAAAAAAAGGGAAAGGGGGCAGGTGCTGGCAGTCGGCCAAAAAAAAATGGCTGCCCGACACCTGTCCCTTTAACTATCGCTGCCTCCTCTGCAAAAACGCCCTCTGACCCTGTCAGACATATCGTCCGGCGATAGGTCAGGTGGTGCAAGGGAAGTTTGCGGCCAGGGCGCAAGTGGGGTGCTGCGCACGGCAATGATGTCATCGCCAGCGGTGCAGCGCCGAAGGGTGCTTCCAGCTACCACCCTCCAGGGGTGCTAACGATAGGCGCAAATCAACCCAGTTTTTCCTCCTATGTCTTTTGACATATTCTACTGTTTTGACTGTAGTTCAACATTCAATTGGCTTTGTTGATTGTTGCTCTGCATTGGCTGGACATGCTTTGCATTAAGTCGACAAAGACTTCTAGGCCTCACTCAGCTTCATCCTTAGCTATTTCAGCATAATTTGTGGAATACACGTGTGATCTATTTTTCCTTCCTCTGTGTAGCACTTTACACTTGCCTGCATTACATTTCATTTGCCCACTTACATACCCTGTCCACCTCCCTCTGTAACTTCTGAGCCGCCTCCTCTGACTCCACTGCCCCTCCTACTTGAAGCAGGAGGGGGTATTCTCGGCCCTCTGCCTTATCTTCCTGGGCTTGATGATCATTCGCTGCTCCAAAGGAGCGCCTGAAAAAAAAATGGTGCAAGAGCCTGTCCCAGTTCTGAGGGCAAGCTTAAGATTACTCGGGCATCGTTAGAAATTTGTATTTAAAGTACTGCCAGGACAATTTTAAGCTCTCGGGGCCTTCTGGTTGCTGCTTTGCATTTCCACCCTGATTTACAGCCAGAGGGTTAGGCCTGTGCATGACATCTGTCTGAGCCATACAAATAGCCTGTGGAAGGAAAAATGTAGGCAGCTGTCTCTTCTCCGGTGCCACATGAAGTGCATTCCCATAGAAGAAAATACCCCTTATGTTTTCACGTCCTCTCCCCTCTACACAATGAAGTAGTGGCAATTCTAGAGTAGTACAGTGGGCACATTAAATATATTCAAGGAGTTAGATATATTTCTTAAGGCTAAAGGGATCAAGGGATATGGAGAGAAGGCAGGGACAGGGTACTGAGTTTGAAGGATCAGCCATGATCTCATTGAATGGCGGAGCAGGCTCGAGGGGCCGAATGGCCTACTCCTGCTCCTATCTTCTATGTTTCTATGCATACAGTACATTGTGTATGGGATTTATTTTCTGGCAAAATGAGATGCACCTAATGCATTAGTATAGGCCAATCAAGGTGCATTCCAGGGTGAAGGTGTCTCGAACATAGTAGGCCACAATAATTTTGGGCACCTTGGGGTCGATATTAACACCCCCCCCCACAATGGGTGAGAGAAGGTCGGGGAGGGGGTAGGTTAAAAATTACGAGACAGGACACTTCATTATAATATTTAAATCAGGCTCCCACAGTGGAGTTGGGAGCCCGATTTAAATTTAACGCTGGCCGGCCGGTTTTTCCAGGGCTCAGGAACCAAAGCAGCAAAATGGAGGCGGGAGCAGCCGGATCAAGCAGGTTAGTGCTTTTTATAGCACTGCTTGCGAGCCAGGAGGAGCAGGAGTGCTTCCCCCCCGCCCCGGCCCCTCAAGCGCACCTTCTGCTGATCACAGCCCCTACTCGCTGCCGCCATCAGCCGACCCCCCCTCCGTCAAGCCCCAATCTTTACCTCCCTCCCGATTGATGAGCTCCGACCTCACCCACCATGCCCCGATCTTTCCCGATTTCCGGGGACCGTCCCCAATGCCCCCCTCCCCCCACACCGGCTGCAGCCTTCTACCGCTGGCTTTAGCAGAGATGTGTTTAATCGTCCTTGCTCTTTGTTAGCTGCTCGCCCAGTATTCCCATCTTTTGATAGTCAGTGCATTACTTACAACTGGGAAGGTAACATGAATTTCTATACTGCAGGTTCCTTATCGGCACTAAGTAATAATGAGACTGCTATTCTTTAGTACATGGTGTCTGATTACATCCAGGAGGTCACAGACACACTTTATCTACTTGTCTAAAATGGAATAGCAAATAGCCAAGCAGCAGGGTTTCCATGGTCTCTGGGTGCACTCATGGAAATGTGTGCAACATTGTGCAACGCCATGCCACATTTAAATCACATAAAGACCTTCATTGGAAGAACACGGAAATTGAATGTAATGTTCAGAATATGATATTGTATGAAATCGCCAACTTCTTGGATTACCTAAAATTGCTTTTCAGCTGATGCACACTGCTTTCTGTTATTTTGGCTGGTTCCTAATGTGACCACAGGTATGTTCTAATGTCCTTGACCATGGCACCAACTCAATGCACCAAATCCAGTAGCGCATTGGTAGAATGAAACATGTATATCCACAAAGGCTATGATAGAAATAATATTCTGGAACTTGGACAGATTGGGATGTGGCAGGCAGTATGCACCACAATAAGGTATTTAATATATTTGTAGTATGATGTTCATTGTACAATATGGTAATCCAGAGAGTCATCACCCTTGGTATGTGTGAATAGCTCTGGCTGCCAAGGAAACAATCTGGCTGGCTGCCGGGAAGGAAATGGAATTAAAAAAATGATAATGAGGTTCTGCTGTTAAATTTGGCAGGACCTCGGCGTACCCAGGATTTCTGGGCTCCCCCCTAGCACCAGGCAACCGCGCTCCTCCGCTCCCTCCCCGCCTCTCCCTAAATATCAGGCCCATTGGAGTAGGCAGTGGAACGGCAACCAGTGGCAGAAGAAGACAATTGTGACTACACTTCAAACAATTCATTGGCTGTGAATTGCCTTGCGATATCCTGAGCATGTGAAGGGTGCTATATAAATGCAAGTTAGAACATAGAAAACATAGAAAAATAGGAGCAGGAGTAGGCCATTCGGCCCTTCGAGCCTGCTCCACCATTCAATATGATGTAGGTCTGATAACGTTAAAAAAACAAGCCTGAAGGCTTTGTGTCTTAATGCAAGGAGCATTCGGAACAAGGTGGATGAATTAGCTGCGCAAATAGAGGTAAACGAATATGATTTGATTGGGATTACAGAAACATGGCTCCAGGATGGCCAAGGCTGGGAACTCAACATCCAGGGGTATTCAATATTTAGGAAGGATAGGCAAAAAAGAAAGGGAGGTGGGGTAGCATTGCTGGTTAAAGAGGGGATTAACACAATTGAAAGGAAGGATATTAACTCTGATGATGCGGAATCTGTATGGGTAGAACTGAGAAATAGCAAGGAGCAGAAAACGTTAGTGGGAGTGGTATATAGACCTCCAAACAGTAATACGGAGGATGGGGATGGCATTAAACGGGAAATTAGAGACGCGTGCAATAAGTGCACAGCAGTCATCATGGGTGACTTTAATTTACATATAGATTGGGCTAACCAAATTAGTAAAAATACCGTGGAGGAGGAATTCCTAGAATGTTTACGGGATGGTTTTCTGGAATAATATGTCGAGGAACCAACCAGAGATCAGGCCATCTTAGACTGGGTATTATGTAATGAGAGAGGATTAATTAGCAATCTTGTTGTACGAGGCCCCTTGGGTCAGAGCGATCATAATATGATAGAATTCTTCATTAGGATGGAGAATGAAGTAGTTGACTCGGAGACTAGGGTCCTGAATTTAAATAAAGGAAACTACGATGGTATGCGGTGCGAATTGGGTAGGATTGATTGGGGAATGTCACTCAAAGGGTTGACGGTGGAAAGGCAATGGCAAACATTCAAAGACCGCATGGATGAACTACAGAAGTTGTTCATCCCAGTTTGGGATAAGAATAAAACAAAAAGGGTGACTCAACCGTGGCTAACAAGGGAAATTAGGGATAGCATAAGATCCAAGGAGAAGGCATATAAATTGGCCAGAAAAAGCAGTAACCCTGAGGATTGGGAGCAGTTTAGGATTCAACAAAGGAGGATAACCTCGGGCGACTGTCTGTGTGGAGTTTGCACATTCTCCCTGTGTCTGCGTGGGTTTTCTCCGGGTGCTCCGGTTTCCTCCCACAGTCCAAAGATGTGCAAATTAGGTTGATTTGGCTATGATAAATTGACCCTTAGTGTTAGGGGGTTAAATACGTGGGGTTACAGGGATAGGGTGGGATATGTGTCGGTGCAGGCTCGACGGGCCGAAATGGCCTCTATCTGCACTGTAGATTCTGTGATTCTGTGATTCTGTGAAAGGGATTAATTAAGAAGGGGAAAATAGAATATGAAAGTAAGCTTGCAGGGAACATAAAAACTGACTGTAAGAGCTTTTATAGATATGTGAAGAGAAAAAGATTAGTGAAATCAAGTGTAGGTCCCTTGCAGTCAGAAGCAGGGGAATTTATAATGGGGAACAAAGAAATGCATATTTTGGTTCTGTCTTCACAAAGGAGGATACAAATAACCTCCCAGAGATGTTGGAGAGCATAGGGTCTGATGAGAGGGAGGAACTGAAAGAAATCAGTATTTGTAGGGAAATGGTGTTAGGGAAATTGATGGGATTGAAGGCCGATAAATCCCCAGGGCCTGATAATTTACATCCTAGGGTATTAAGGAAGTGGCCCTAGAAATAGTAGATGCATTGCTGATCATCTTCCAAAATTCGCTGGAATCTGGAACTGTACCCATGGATTGGAGGGTAGCTAATGTTACCCCACTATTCAAAAAGGGTGGTAGAGAGAAAGCGGGGAATTACAGACCGGTAAGCCTGACATCGGTAGTAGGGAAAATGCTAGAGTCCATTATAAAGGATGTAATAGCTGAGCACTTGGAAAACAGTGACAGGATCGGACAAAGTCAACATGGATTTACAAAAGGTAAATCGCGCTTGACTAATCTACTGGAATTTTTTGAGGATGTAACTGGGAAAATAGATAAGGGAGAACCAGTAGATGTGGTGTATTTGGACTTTCGGAAGGCTTTCGATAAGGTCCCGCATAAGAGATTAGCATGTAAAGTTAAGGCACATGGGATTGGGGGCAAGGTATTGACTTGGATAGAGAACTGGTTGGCGACAGAAAGCAGAGAGTAGGAATTAACGGGTCTTTTTCCGAGTGGCAGGCAGTGACTAGTGGGGTACCGCAGGGATCGGTCCTTGGACCCCAGCTATTCACAATATACATTAATGATCTAGATAAGGGAACTAGATGTAATATCTCCAAGTTTGCAGATGACACAAAGCTGGGTGGGCGTGTGTGCAGCGAGGAGGATACCGAGAAACTCCAGGATGATTTGGACAGGTTGGGTGATTGGGCAGAAGCGTGGCAGATGCAATATAACGTGGATAAATGCGAGGTTATCCACTTTGGTGTCAAAAACAGAAAGGCAGACTATTATCTGAATGGCAATAGATTGGGAGAAGGGGAAGTGCAATGAGACCTGGGTGTCCTTGTGCACCAGTCGCTGAAGGTAAGCATGCAGGTGCAGCAGGCGGTGAAGAAGGCAAATGGTATGTTGGCCTTCATAGCAAAGGGGTTTGAGTACAGGAGCAAGGATGTCCTGCTGCAGTTGTACAGGGCCTTGGTGAGACCACATCTTGAGTACTGTGTGCAGTTTTGTTCACCTTATCTGAGGAAGGATGTTCTTGCCATGGAAGGAGTTCAGCGAAGATTCACAAGGCTGATCCCTGGGATGGCAGGAATGACGTATGAGGAGAGATTGGGTCGATTGGGCTTATACTTGCTGGAGTTTAGAAGAATGAGAGGGGATCTCATCGAAACTTATAAAATTCTGACAGGTCTGGACAAACTAGATGCAGGTAGAATGTTCCAGAACCAGGGGTCATAGTCTAAGGATAAGGGGTAAGCCAATTAGGACAGAGATGAGGATGAATTTCTTCACCCAGAGAGTGGTGAACCTGTGGAATTCTCTACCACAGAAGGCGGTTGAGGCCAAGTCTTTAAATATATTCAAGAAGGAGTTAGATATATTTCTTAGAGCTAAAGGTATCAAGGGATATGGGGAGAAGGCAGGTACGGGGTACTGAGTTTGGATGATCAGCCATGATCTCATCGAATGGCAGAGCAGGCTCGAGGGGCCGAATGGCCTACTCCTGCTCCTATCTTCTATGTTTCTATCATGGCTGACCCACTGTCTCAATACCATATTCCCGCTCTCTCCCCATACCCCTTGATGCCCCTTGTGTCTAGAGCTCCAATACAAACAAGAGGTGCCCTTTACCCATGTCTGAAGCAGGTGTTAGACCCTTTGCATATGCAGGTCCTGTCTGTTGATTCTTTCGCTTTTCCATCATCCCCCCCCCCCCATTCCACCCCACCACTTTTCTCTCTCTTTTTCCCATCTGCTGTTCTTTCAGTCTTCGATTCTGATAAAGGGTACGCAACTAAAACATGAAAATGTGTCTTATCTCTTTACAGATGCTGACTGATCCATTGTGTCCTTACAGCATTTTCCGTTTTTATTTTAGAAGCACCTCAGTTGTAATGTTTACTTTTTATTCATGCTGCAGTCAGTCCACTTTGCCAGTTGTACTACTTCATCATTGCCCACAGACTATTTCCTGTCTCCAAATACAAAAGCAAAATAATGAGGATGCTGGAAATCTAAAATAGAAACAGAAAATGCTGGAAACACTCAGCAGGTCAGGCAGCATCAGTGGAGAGAGAAACAGAGTTAACGCTTCAGGTCGATAACGAAGGGTCATCGACCTGAAGCGTTAACTCTGTTTCTCTCTCCACAGATGCTGTCTGACCTGCTGAGTATTTCCAACATTTTCTATTTCCTGTCTCTGTGTTTGTTTCGCCATCACTAGTTATTGGAAATTACTTTGCTTCACATAGCTGTTGGAAAGGCAAACAATTAAAAAAAAATTAATTCTCAGGATGCGAGCATCGCTGCCAAAGCTGTCATTTATTGCCTAACCTGGTTATCCTGAGAAGATGGTTGTGAGCCTTCCTCTTGAACCGCTGCAGTCCGTGTGCTGAAAACGCTTTCACAGTGCTGTTAGGCAGGGAGTTCCAGGCCTTTGACCCAGCGACCAGGAAGGAACGAAGATGCATGTCCAAGTAAGAATAGTGTGTGATTTAGAGAAGAATTTGGAGGTGGTGCTCTTCCCATGTGCCTGCTGCCCTTGTCCTTCTGGGTGGTGGAGGTCGCGGGTTTGAAAGGTGCTGGCGAAAGAGCCTTGGCGAGTTGCTGCAGCACACCCTGTAGATAGTACACACTGTAGTCCCGGTGCACTGGTGGTGTAGATGGTGGATATTTAGGCTAGTAGCTAAGCTGCCGACTGCTTTGTCCTTGATGGTGCTGAGCTTCTTGAGTGTTGTTGCAACTGCACCAATTCAGGCAAGTGGAGAGTATTCCAGCACTCTCCTAACTTATACTTTGTAGGTGGTGGAGAGGCTTTGTGGAGTCAGGAGATGAGCCACTCGTCACAGAATACCCAGCCTCTGACCTGCCCTAGTAGCCATGGTGTTACGTGGCTGGTCCAGTTCAATTTTTGGTCAATAGTGATCCCCATAATGTTGATGATGGGGTACCCACCGACGGTAATGGTATTGAATGTCAAGGGGAGGTGATTCGGCTCTCTCTTGTTGGAGATGACCATTGTCTGGGACTTGCTATTTATTAGCCCAAGCCTGAATGCCATCTAGATGTTGCTGTATGCAGGCATGGACTACTTTATTATTGAGAAATTGTGAATGGAACTGAATCCCCTGCAGTCATCAGCAAAAAGTTCCACTTCTGACCTTATGATGCAGGGAAGGTCATTGATGAAGCAGCTGAAGATAGTTGAACCTTGCATGCGGCATTGGCCAAACTATATTTTTGTCCCCACGTGTGACCACTTACCTTTAAGTGGCTTCATTCCTTTAAATCCTGGCTGCTAACGTACCAGACATTCTTCAGCCAGTCCTAAAACCCTTGCAATACTGCAGTTGAGCTACAAGCTTGTCCAGTTTGTGTGCAATTATGTTTTATATATATATTCTACCTTGTAAAAGATATGCTTACATGATCAAGGGTACAGACGAGAGGGACAAGATTGATCCCAAGTGTAATGTGGATGAGCTAAGATAAAAGATTAGGGAAGCCTAAGATTTACAGTCTGGAAAGAAGACAGTAGATGAGACCTCATTAAAGTATGTAAAATATGAAATGGTAGAAATCACAGAAATCCCACAGTGCAGATAGAGGCCATTTCAGCCCATCGAGCCTGCACCGACACATATCCCACCTGTGGTAAACCACTTTTATCGTTCACTATCGTTACACTATAGTTATCACTGTTGTATTGTTATCACTGTTCTCACTGTTGTATCACTATACGAGGTCGCCTCTTGTCGCGCTGTTATACCTGGGCTGACCACCTCCGACTCCGCCCATGGCTCCACCTACCTGCCCAGGTATAAAGGTAGTCGACTGGCTGGTATTCCTCCTTGTTGGACCCGATCACCCACGAGGGTGGGCTCTGTTATTTAGTCAATAAAAACCTTTAGTTACGTTCCTAACTCGTCGCTTTTTATTGGACGAATTGATAGGTATATCACCACCCAATCCCCGTAACCACTACACCAACACATATTCCACACTATCCCCGTAACCCCACGTATTTAATCCCCCTAACACTAAGGGTCAATTTATCATAGCCAATCAACCTAACCCGCACATAAGGTAAGAAAGTACAACCAGAGGACATGCATGGAAATGAGTGAAAAGTAGATTTAGAACAAATATCAGGAAAAACTGCTTTATGCAAACATTGATAAACTTTTGGAATAATTCCTAACCAAGATAATAAAATGCAAAAACATTGTTAATCAAATAACAAGCAGATGACATGATGATTAACGTGTAAGAATGGACTTTTAAAGGGCCACATGAAATGGGTTTTTCTCTTCCCAGGCTATGCTTATGGTCACAAATAGACTATTAACGATACATCAAAGTTTTTTTTTATCTGGCCAGTACATCGTGTAGTTACTTTTAATTAGTTAAAATCTATGGGGTTTTGGTACCTCTTTTGCGATGGAGACGGGGCTGATCTGATCCCAGATCCAGCAGATGGCATCACAGACCTGGTAGCGCGCCTTCAGTATATTTGGACTGTTTGCACTTATCATAAATAGTAATTATATATTTAATAAGGAGAACATTTTGTTCTGTGCATCTTGTGAATGAAAAAGAAACTCGGGTGCAGTCTTTTACTATTTAAATATTTATTATAAAATATAGGTAGCAGTTTTAAAAAAGCATTCCCCTGCTATAAACTTTGAGCTACTGTTGTAAATGAGATTCAGTGTTTTAGGTCCCACTAAATGGAACTAAATGATTGTTTTTCTTAAAAGTATCAATTTTTAACATTTTTTATTTCTATAATAGTCTTACTTAGCCTGTGTTTTAAAACATGTTTTATAAAATAATAGAATAACGTGTTATTTCGACAAGCGCATAATTGACACAATCACCCTTTAGTTGAAAATGTCATAAAAATATCTTCTTGGGTATAAGAGTGTAACAGACGTAAACTAATTTAATTTTTTTAAGCAAATACACTTATGCTATTTTTATTTTACAAATATATTTTATATATATATATGAAATATAGGCACTCAATACGTATTTTAATGTACGTTGCTTCAGGCTACGTTGTATTATGGCATTGTTTGCAAACTGGGATCCACAGGTTAAAAAAAAGACTAATAATGCAATGATTCTTGTATGAATTATCCTGGGTTTATTGGTGCAGGTTATTGACCTACAACAGCTCCCACGAGGTTCCATTGTTTATAATCTGGGGCTCGGACAGGGAATGTTCCACACTCGAGAGGGAGCAAAGTAGGGGTGGATTGATTCCTCCTCCTGCTGCTTAAAAGAAACAAACCTTTCAGGGAAATCGATTTCAATCGTTTATGTATAAGGATAGATATTGTTCACAATATACCGTGCATCGTGAATTATTTATTCTGTCTGCGCCCCCCCCCTTTTTCTCTAACCACCCGTGACGCTGCGCGAGTGGTAGGTGCCGAGGTTATAAAAATGGCCGCACTGGCCAAGCGGCTTAGTTCTCCTGGCGGTTGGGAGAAAGGTGGAAATGTGAGTGTGAAGGGGGAAATAGCTGTCTTCCTCGTACGGAGCTCACCTTTATCATAACAAAATGTGTGTGTGTCTATGTTATGAGAAGGAAAACTGGGGCAAGAAAATATTTTTTTTAAAGGAGAGCTTACTGTACTTTTGTTGGAGGGATATCTATAGTGGGTAAAAGATTGGCACAATAATGAGGATTATTGTAGTTGAGAGGGAAGGCTGTTTTTTAACGAACGGATTTTTTCTGTGTTGCGGGAGGGGGGCGGCGACTGTTGGGGTCTGTGCTGCCGCGAGCGCGCGAGGCCTTGTGGGAGTTGTAGTTCTTTTTGTTGGCGGCGCACGGCTGAAGGAGAGCGCGGAGGACCACATCTCCCGGGGTACCGCGCCTGCGCCACCTCCTGCTGGACGCTCGGGCGCGTTTTTTTTCCCCCTCTGTCTTGGGGAGGCAGGCGGCAGCCGTGTGATTGATGGGTAGGCCGAGCCAATCAGATGCTTGGGCGGCCAGCAGCTGTGGAGAGATGCCGCCAATCGGCGTGTGGCGGTGGGCGGGTTTCCACCGGTGAGTAGGGGGAGTTTGCTCCCAGGGTTTGTGTGTGTTTTCCTGGCGCTGCTCTGTAGCTGGGAGCCTGAAGAGCGCGCACTGGGGGGGGAAAAAAAAGGGGGTGGCGCCTTATTATTCAGCATCTCTGAGGCAGAGGGAAGTTCAGCTTTAATAAATACGGTAAGAAATAACGGTGAGTGTTTTTTAAACGGATGCAGGTTTAAAAAGGCAATAATGAAAAAAATTCTATTTGCATTTTTTTCCTTTATAGATGAGCTAGTTGCATTGGGGGAAAAGGATTTAAATGCAATTTTAATTTGCCTCTGTCGTTAACGGGGTTAGTTTGGGTGGAAAAAATCAGAAAGATTAATAAAGCGCTTGTTAATAAACGATATTTACCAGGGACGAGATTTAAAAAAAAAAAAAAAACCTGTGAGCAGGATGGGCATTTCCAATAATGCTTTTTTTACCCTTTTTATCTGGCTTTGTATCTCTAAAATGAGAATGTCCTTTGTTGTATAAATGTGACCAGGCTGGATGAACATCAAATAAATAATTAGGTGCATCTTGGATCACTATTCATCTTTGTGTTCTTTCTCTGGCAAAAGCATTTAATGATGTCATTGTGTTAGTGCCCTGAGTCCTTGTTTTTATATATTGCCACTCTTGCTATTTTGCAGTCAGAGCTGAATTGTTGCTTCTGCTATTTTGCAGTTTAAAAAAACCCTCGTCTTTATAATCTTTTTAAGTGTTAAGACAATCAGGTATGTGTCTTGATTTTTTTTAAATATCGGCTGTGTTGGAAGATGGGACCCTTTGGGATTCATGGCATATAGTGAGAATGCAGTGACGTGCAGTCCACAGCATGAAACAGAATTCTTATTACTGAATGTTTTTGATTGAGGATAAGAAGGGAGGTTGCAGTTTAACTGTATTAATGTCCACCCATATGTAAAGCAGATGCCAATCCTGAAAGAGAACTATTCAATGATTTCTGAACTTATTTGTATTCCACCGTATGCAACTTTGAGTATTGAAAACATTCAAAACTTGATGTTATCAGTATAGAACTCTGCATTTGGAATTTACCCTATTGGCAGGCCTTTTATTTTTAAATGTGCTAAACTTTCAAAATATTTATATACAGTCATAACATTTGTTAACCATTATTTTTGCACTTATGTTTCAGTATTGAGAAATTGAGGTGAAGTAGTCTGTAATTCATTTTCTCAGATGCAGTCATCTAATCATTATTGTAGATAAGAATCAGCACTGCTGAGAGGGCACTAAACTAACCACAAACTGGGTTTTGCAAAGCATATCTAGATTGTTTAAAGCAATTAATTTGTTGTGGGCAGTACATTTTCCTTCTAGGGAGATTCCATGCAATGCATGCAGATTTGAGAAATCATTGTTCTAGGCAAGTATGAAGTGTCATCATGGGCTCTGATGAGAGGTGGATTTAAGAGGGGAGGGGGGAGAAACTGATTCCCGTTCTGAAATGAATAGGCATGAACAGCAGGTCATCGTTTTAATTCACTTCAAGTATGAGCTATGCATCTATTGAAAATCTGTTTTTAATGATGCTGAAATAAGTAAATACATTTTGTATCCTGTAGCTCTAGTTCACTGCAAGCTTTAATGTAGGATCTGTGCCACAAGAAATAACATTGGCGATCAGTCCCTTGACTTAGAGGAATGTGGTGGAGGGTAGTAAACATGATGGGGACGTGAAAGCAGATTAGAAAGCAGAAATGTGAACTCTACAAATGGTAGACTTTATTTGATATATATCAAACGATTTATTTTGGTTTGCATATGAAGTTAACAATTCGATTCATGAATTCTGTATTGTTGTTCAGCTACACTTCTTGCCACTCTAATCTTAGTTTTAGCTCCAAGTTTTCATATGAAGTGTTTGCAAGGCCTTGCTTCTCCCTGCAGTAAATGTATACGAGAAGTTCACAGGACCGGGTCTAAATTTGGTGTATAGATTTACTGTAGAAAGAAATTTGTTCAGACTTTATTAATTTTACCAGAAGTGTGTTTTTTTTTTTGTAGCGAAGGAGCTAGAACGTTATTATTTTGGAGGCCAAAAAAATGCCTATCTAAATTTGCAGTTTGATTTGTTAACCCCAAAACTTTTGGTTGATTTTTCCTCTTGCACCTCTATCCTCATACTGGATGTATCCTTTCCATAGAGATTAATGAAGAAAAATGTGCAGAACTTCTGGATTCCTTCAACCTTCCATCAAGGCTTCTGTAGTGAATGGCACTGTAGTTTGTCATCACTTTTGCATGAACTAAAAATGCACAGTCTGGTATGAATAATACATGAATGACCTACAGTTGTTTAGCCTAAATTGTGCAGTTCCTGTAAATGCCTAAGAAATCCATTTTGGATGTCGCTTCTAGTAACACCTGATGATCATCAGTGGGCATTACTTTGTGCTAGTCTGGGAATGTTGTATTCCTTTACTGAGGTTGGAAGCAAGTTCCAGCAGGATTGGCAACTCCTAATCTTTTTCAATAAAAAAGTAAACGTTTGAGGGTGTATGTCTTGATCACTTAGCAACTATAGCAAATTGCATTGCATTCTGGTGGTTTGAGCTCACTGTTTAGGTCATGCCAAAGAGCTGAATTCTAAGCATCAGTCATCCATTCACAATTGGAGTAATGACTGTGATAACCTCTAGTACACTACACAGTGCAAAGTTGCCCTCAAGTAATAGTTCTATTGGAATGGTAGGCTGAGTGGTTAACAGCGCTACAAATTTCAGGCAGTGGTGTTGATTCTTAAAGGTGAAAGCGCTATAGAAATATTAATAGCTGAACAAATGCTATACAGTGTTGGTCATGAAAATAACTAGTTCCTAAAATTTAAAGTTTTTTTACTAAAAGGGCAGCTTTTTATACTATTAATGATCAATGCTAATGTTAAGAAATTTTATAGATATGTTTTTGAGCTCCAGAAATTTTTTTTTTTTTTTTTTTAAACAGAAAACCTTTGACTTAAACTTCAGTGCGTTTTCTGCTTATGTGCATGTGTTTGCATAGCTGGTTGCTACCATTCAATTAGATCATAGCTATCATGAGACCCCTGATTAAAACTAGGAAAGCCGCAAGTAGTTTGTGTTGCTGTGGGACTGGGCTATCCAAATTCTGGGCTTGGGCTGTTTCGCACCTGTGGAAGCTCTGGTTTCTATCTGTTTGTATTTCTTTTTGCTGGCTTCTCCAGTTTGACCTGGATGCTTATAAAGTTCTGTTTTCAGCAATGCTCAGTCGCTGGTTGCATTTGGCATTGGCAGCTTGAGAGGTATGAGTTGCTGGCACTGCACATTTAAACTGTTTGTGACTGCAGGCCTTGTGGTACCTATTGAAGTGGCCCACAAGACACAAAGTTTGGATACGCCTGTTGGGTGTTTGCAGTGTCGGTACATGTAGAATTTTTAAAACAATTGTAAGGGATGTTTAACTGGATGTGATCTAGGTCAGCCAGTTTGGGGAATTCATCGAACACACTGAGTAGTAGCAGGAAATATTTAGCTATGTGGGATGGGTGCTAATGTTCGAAACTATAAACTGCTATAGATGCAGCTCCTCTTTGGACGTCACTATGTAACAAAGGTGCAACTTTGCTAACTGAGCAATAAAAGGCTTTGCAATGTTTTTGTGTACATCATTAAGTCAGTGGAAACTGTCGAGTCAGAGCAACATCAGCTTCTTAACCAGAAAAACAGGTGATCCTAATAGCACCAGACTAGTATATCTTGTGACTCATTTATTCCCGCGCTGCCCTGACCCCATACTGCTGCTGCTTCAACACCTTCCCAAAGTCACCGTAGCTGCTGCTACCACTCTTACAGAAATAGTCAGCAGCAAATCTCCAAACCGCAGCAGCTTTTTAGTATCTATGTAGCCAACTGTGATGCATTGCATTTTTAAAAATGTCTAAACATTTTTAAAACTTGGTCTTCCTTGAAAGTCATTCTCCATTCAAATTCTAATCTTCATGGTGCATTTAATGATTTGCACTGAAGGAATAAAGGCAGCTGTGAGGATCAGCACTAATGCAAACTTTATTTTTATTTGCAGTTGTGCAATTTGTTAGTGTTGGGGCAAGCAGGTGCACCCCTTTTCAACATTGAATAGTGTGCACTTCAGAGCAGCGGTACTCTGTGCAGATGGGAAGAACATGCGTTTGCTGCATTTGAATACATAGCCTTGAATTTTCTTGTGCTCTCCCTCCCTCAAGTTATGATAGACCAGAGCAGAAGCTTCAATTCCTTTCAGGTAACTTGTATATTTTTCAAGAGGCAGAATTTTAGTTAAACCCACAGTACCCCACGTGAGTACATGGGTGTTGAGGTGGAATCTGAAGAGATTTTAATTGCAAAGCACTTGCATGAAATGCTGTTTAATATTGTAATGTACACAAATTAAAAGAGGAAATTTTTCTCTATCACTTGGGAAGGGTTAACAGCTGTGCTCATCATATTATCTGTATCGCCTGTATTGGGTGGTCATTTACCATGGTCATGCTTACCAAAGAAACTGAATCAGTGACAATGCTGAAGCTTCACTTTGTGGACTAGAGATAACGCTGGGCCATTGACTAGCAAGCCATCTTGATAACCACTAGTTTTGGGCCTAAGTGAACAGCTTTCTTTTCATTATCCCCCTAGATGTGGGCACTGGATTACATGCTAGTTTTAACAGCAAGTAATTTTAAACTGCCTCTGTAATATGCTGTTATTTTTCTCTCCATCTTTAGAATAAATATTTTCTATCCTATTTGAGGTCACTGCCATTTCTCAGCCAAGGTGAGGGCGAGGCAGGGTGGATAACTTGCTGTATAGCGATTACTACTCTTGATCCAGATAGGTGACGAGAGTAATTATTTCACCTTTCATTCAAGGCATTAAGTTATGGGCTGTAAATCTGAGCAATGACTTGTTTGATAGTTACTATCGTGGATGTTTTTCTATTTATAAAAAAAAAAGGTACATGGAGCAGTGCTTCTACTGGGGACTACAGCGAGAGGAAATAGCCTGCAAATGTCCCCTCCCAGTGCCACACTACAGGTAGATGGGTACGCTAGCCTCGTCACTGGCACTGGACTAGCAACACCGATTGTGAATTCAAATCCATGGCAAGTGATGAAATTGAATTCAATAAATCTTTTTGTGGCCTGACACCAGGGAAAAATAAAAACGTCCTTAAAAGTTGCTGGATTGTTGTTTTATAAAAAAAAAACCCAGCTAGTTCACTAATGTCCTTCAGGGAAGAGAAGCTGCCACCCCTACCCGGTGATTAAGTTGCATACTGCATGGTTGACCTAATTCCCTCAAGGCAGCTAGTGATGGGCAAAAAATGTGGCCTTGCCAACCCAAGAACATTAAACTTTGCACATTATCTCTTGCCTATGATTTTTCAGAATAAGATTCTCTGGACTGCAAAGGTGATGGAATTAAATTAACAAGTGCTTGTTCATTGGTAGGCCGCCGTAAGAAAGAGATGTACCCTTGTGCTAGAGTGATGCTATAATGATTCATAGGCCAGAAGGTAACAGTTCTTGTAATGTAATCTTTGGTAAAAATACAATCTATTTCTGTGCTTTAGAGCACTTTAAGCAGAACATTGGTGCAAAAAATGTTTTTTTTAATGTTTGAAAATATGTCAGGCACAGCTATTGCAACTGAAATCATATGAAATACTTTTGTGCCAAATACTGTAGGTGAGCTGCACAATGCACAACAACATAAAGGAGACTTAAGTGGAAAGTTATTTTGGAAAACCACAGTTGTGGTTAGCTGATTTTTGACTCATGTATTTTTAAAGCCAATTACTCTAAGAATTTTATGCACTTGTGCTTTTAGTGATTTGGGCACTTGGACCCCAAATCCCTTTGCTTCTCCACAGTTCCCAATCTTTTGCCATTAAGAAAATATTCTAATTTGTCTTTCTCTGATCCAAAATGGATGATCTCATACTTGCCCACATTGACCTCCTTATGCCATAGTTTTCCCACTCGCTTAGTCTGTCAACGTCCCTTTGCAGCTTCATGCTCCCACCTACAAACTTACTGTAATTCGTAACTTCACCTCCAGCCTCTTCCCTGCTCGTTGCCATGTTGTTGATGTGGCTGGCCCAGTTAAGCTTTTATTCTTCTCCCCTTGCCTTTATGGTTGTTTCCTTCTACTACGATAGCAAAATACTGCAGATGCTGGAAATCCGAAATAACAACAGAAAATGCTGGAAAAACTCAGCAGGCCAGGCAACATCCGTGGAGAGAGAAATAGTCAACGTTTCAGGTCGAAACCCTTTGTCAAGACTGGGAAGTCCTTCTACTACCCCTGCCTTCATGGTTGCCCCTCACAATTTCCCTCTTCCTTCCCCTTTTCCATTCCCCCTTCCCCCTTGGTCTTTTGCCGCAGTACCACCAGGCATGATCTTTGCCAGTGGGAAACTGTTTGCTTTTTTTTTAAAAAAGTGTTCATGGTGTCTATCCTCTATCTGCTGAGTACATTTTACTTTGTATTCTCTTGTGTATCCCCAACTTTCTTCACTCCACTATTGGAGGCCGTGCTTTCAGCCGTCTAGTCCCTGAGCTGTGTATTTCCCTCCCTAAACCCCTCTGCCTCTCCACCCCTCTCTCCTTCCCTAAAACCTACCTCTTTGACCAAGCTTATGGTCAACTGTCCTAATCTCCTTATGTGGCTCGGTGTCCTTATCTGATTACACCCCTGTGAAGAGCCTTGGAGCGTTTTGCTACATTAAAGATGCAAGGTCTTGTCGATATATGACGAGCCACATTCTAAGTGCCACGGCTGTCCATTGGACCTCCGGAGAACTTTATGAACTTCTGTCAATGTTTTTAATGTTGAAGTCATGCTAGTACCTACGATCTTCTAACATTAAATAGTTAATGTACGTGAGTGGATCTGTGTGTCTGTGACCAAACACACAAGCCCGAGGCTCTGCTGCTGGGCTCATTATGGCTCAATGAGGTGCAGCTGGCAGAGTAAACCAAGTTGATGGCTTTGTATTCTATTGTACACTTATTGGTATAGTATCTGCAGTACAACAGCCTAAAGGTCATCCATCTCAAATTTTCTTCCTGGCTGAAATACCCATATACAAATATTCACTTAGGAAACATTAAAGATTAACAAACACAAAGTGTTTTAAATTATGACTGAATGTCAAAGGTATGACATTCAGAGGGAAAGGCTTCCCTTTAAAACTGTTTTGAGTTTGACTCAGTGGTAGCACTCATTGCTCGAGTCAGAAGGTGTGGATTCAAGCTCCAATGCAGCGCTTGAATACAGCGTCTAGGCTGACACTTCAATGCAGTATGCTGCATATTGGAAGGTGCCATCTTTCATAGTAGATGTTAAACTGAGGCGCCGTTTGCCTGTTCAGGTGAATGTAAAAGATCTTGAGGCACTTTGTCGAAGATGAGCAAGGAATTCTTCTGGTGCCTTGGCCAACATTCATCTCTCAACCAACACCACCAAAGCAGATGACTGGTCAATCATCTCCGCTGCTTGTGGGGTTTTTCTGTGTGCAAACTGGCTGTTGCATCTGTAACAAAAGAACTATACTTGAAGCACTTTAGGACATCCAGAGGATCTGAAACCTGATTTCTAAAGGCACATTCTTTCTTCGTTCCTGATGACTATAGAGAAATGCACACTGTTGTGTGGTACAAATGGCTGAGTTGGCTGATATCAATTGGGGTTGGCATCAGTGTTACTGGGCAAGGTAGAGAAAAATCAACTGTGGTTCCTACTCCTGATCTGTTTACATCAGGCAGGCCTGAGCTGTCCCATATAGTTTAATAAACTACTGACCGTCTCTGTCCAGGCTAATGGAAGAAGAATGGGCACTTTTATGGAAGATGCTGGAGGGATGCCAATGTCTGTGGAACTGTATCGTAATAGGAATCGCTACTTTCAGGAGAGATGGGGGTGGGGGGAGGGAGAGTTGAGCTGAAATTGCAAGTCCATCACACCTTTTGGATAATGAGGCACACTGCAGTTTGTCAACTATATCTGCATTTCTGGCTTGCAAGTGAAAAATTACTGGCACCATCACCCCTTAAATGTGATGTAGTTGCGTAATAGTTTTCGATCCAAGTCTTGGTAAACCTGGTTTACATGATATTTAAAAGATGTCTACAAATATGA
This sequence comes from Somniosus microcephalus, assembly GCF_052327205.1. Lineage (NCBI taxonomy): Eukaryota > Metazoa > Chordata > Chondrichthyes > Squaliformes > Somniosidae > Somniosus > Somniosus microcephalus. The sequence goes on from NC_140988.1 coordinate 340,809,281, forward strand.
AAATACCCCATTTTATACCAGCTTTGTGGTGTAGATGAATTTTCCTAGATCAAGCTAATATTTCCACGTGGCCAGTGGAGAATTCAATACTGAATTTTAACCTTAATTCCACTGAACATATTTTTCTCCCCAAGTATTTAATTCCGGTCAAGTTTATGTAGTGTGTTCTGTTGCAAAACTGAAGCTGTAAGCACAAATCTTTCCATTTTTATTCAAATAATACCTATCTATTTTTGACATTTTTCTCTGGATTCACAAGTGAAGTTAAGTGCAGCGAGTTGGAATTTGACAGTTGGATGACGTTCCTGCACAATATACAATCCTATAGTTTTACTCTTTTTGGAATTTCCTTTGCCATATGGTTTAATTTTTGCACAACAACCATTCCATTGTGTTCACTCCTGTACTCTACGCATGTCCAATCCATAGCACCGTGCCAACAGATAAGGTTGTCTACTCCACAGCAGTGGTTGGCAGTGTTGACACTTGCAGTAGATGGAGACTGTTGATTTTTTTTAAAATGGTCTCCCAGCAGATTGTTAACCTGATGAGCAATAAGCAAGACTTGTATCTTCTATCTACAATGTTAAACTGTACACTTTTTTATTTTCATAAAATGCCTATACTATTAAGACATTTCATAGCATGACAAGCAATCATAATAGACAATAATGATGCTGTTTTTGACAAAGGGTCATAGACCTGAAACATTAACCCTACATTCCTTTCTCTACAGATACTACCTGATCACCTGAGTGTTTTCAGTATTTTTTGTTTTTATTTCAGATTTACAGCATCTGCAATACTTTACTTTTTGAAATAGTTGTTTTTACCAGCTAACTTTTTTTTGACTGCTTATCTGTCAAAGGCAGATTCAAATTTCAAGTCCCTGTACTGTTGAGATTGGGAGGGAGGCTGTCCTGTGTTGGGCAGACATTTTGCCGACTGGGAAACAAATTGTACATTGTGCACAAATGCTGTACAGGTACTCATTCAAATTGTAAAATCAGGTTGTGTCTTGGCAGTACTGGCAGCCCTCCCAGTACCTTGGATAAAGACTCTTTTCCCTGTGTTAGCCTAGATAGCGAGTGTTGGCAGGATTACTTGACTGCGGATTTGATTACTGCACTGCGAAATCACTGGAAGCTGAGGGTGTGCAATCTGAGTGAATACGGTTGGTATGGAGAAAGAACAGATTAGGCGAGAGAACACAGTCCAGAGCAGATTAGGAGAGAGAACACAGTCCAGAGCCCTTGAACGCAACTTAATTGATAAATATTTCAGTGATGAGGGTATCACCTACAGCACAGAGAGAACAATCTGAGAAAGTACTATCCATGATCTGGCTTGTTGTACGAGGCCCCTTGGGTCAGAGCGATCATAATATGATCGAATTCTTCATTAAGATGGAGAATGAAGTAGTTGAATCAGAGACTAGGGTCCTCAATTTAAATAAAGGAAACTACGATGGTCTGAGGAGCGAGTTGGGTAGGATTGATTGGGGAATGGCACTCAAAGGGTTGACGGTGGATAGGCAATGGCAAACATTCAAAGACCGAATGGATGAGCTACAGAATTTGTTCATCCCAGTTTGGCATAAAAATAAAACAAAAAAGGTGACTCAACTGTGGCTAACAAGGGAAATTAGGGATAGCATAAGATCCAAAGAGAGGACATATAAATTAGCCAGAAAAAGCAATAATCCTGAGGATTGGGAGCAGTTTAGGATTCAACAAAGGAGGACAAAGGGATTAATTAAGAAAGGGAAAATAGAATGAGAGTAAGCTTGCAGGGAACATAAAAACTGACTGTAAAAGCTTTTATAGATATGTGAAGAGAAAAAGATTGGTGAAGTCAAGCGTAGGTCCCTTGCAGTCAGAATCAGGGGAATTTATAATGGGGAACAAAGAAATGGCAGACCAACTAAATACATATTTTGGTTCTGTCTTCTCAAAGGAGGACACAAATAACCTCCCAGAGATGCTGGGGAACATAGGGTCTGATGAAAGGGTGGAACTGAAAGAAATCAGTATTTGTAGGGAAATGGTGTTGGGGAAAATTGATGGGACTGAAGGCTGATAAATCCCCAGGGCCTGATAATCTACATCCCAGGGTACTTAAGGAAGTGGCCCTAGAAATAGTAGATGCATTGCTGGTCATCTTCCAGAACTCGATAGACTCTGGAACAGTACCCATGGATTGGAGGGTAGCTAATGTTACCCCACTATTCAAAAAAGGTGGTAGAGAAAAAGCGGGGAATTATAGACCGGTAAGCTTGACATCGGTAGTGGGGAAAATGCTAGAGTCCATTATAAAAGATGTAATAGCAGAGCACTTGGAAAGCAGTAATAGGATCGGACAAAGTCAACATGGATTTACAAAAGGTAAATCATGCTTGACTAATCTACTGGAATTTTTTGAGGATGTAACTGGTAAAATAGATAAGGGAGAACCAGTGGATGTGGTGTATTTGGACTTTCAGAAGGCTTTCGCTAAGGTCCCGCATAAGAGATTAGCGTGCAAAATTAAGGCGATTGGGGGCAAGGTATTGACTTGGATAGAGAACTGGTTGGCGGACAGAAAGCAAAGAGTTGGAATAAACGGGTCGTTTTCTGAGTGGCAGGGAGTGACTAGTGGGGTACCGCAAGGATCGGTCCTAGGACACCAGCTGTTCACAATATATATTAATGATCTGGATGAGGGAATTGGATGTAATATCTCCAAATTTGCAGACGACACAAAGCTGGGTGGGAGGGTATGCTGTGAGGAGGATGTCGTGAAACTCCAGTACGATTTGGACAGGTTGGGTGATTGGGCAGAAACATGGCAAATGCACTACCATGTGGATAAATGTGAGGTTATCCACTTTGGTGGCAAAAACAGGAAGGCAGATTATTATTTGAATGGCAATAGATTGGGAGAAGGGGAAGTGCAAAGAGACCTGGGTGTTCTTGTGCACCAGTCGCTGAAGGTAAGCATGCAGGTGCAGCAGGCGGTTCAGAAGGCAAATGGTATGTTGGCCTTCGTAGCAAGAGGGTTCGAGTACAGGAACAAGGATGTCTTGCTGCAGTTGTACAGGGCCTTGGTGAGACCGCACCTTGAGTATTGTGTGCAGTTTTGGTCGCCTTACCTGAGGAAGGATGTTCTTGCCATGGAAGGAGTGCAGCGAAGATTCACCAGGCTGATACCTGGGATGGCAGGAATGACGTATGAGGAGAGATTGTGTCGATTGGGCTTATACTCACTGGTGTTTAGAAGATTGAGAGGGGATCTCATCGAAACCTATAAAATTCTGTCAGGCCTGGACAGACTAGATGCAGGAAGGATGTTTCTGATGGCTGGGGAGTCCAGAACCAGGGGTCATAGTCTAAGGATAAGGGGTAAGCCATTTAGGACTGAAATGAGGAATTTCTTCACCCAGAGAGTGGTGAACCTGTGGAATTCCCTGCCACAGAGGGCGGTGGAGGCCAGTTCATTAATATATTCAAGAAAGAGTTGGATATATTTCTTAAGGCTAAAGGGATCAAGGGATATGGGGAGAAGGCAGGGACAGGGTACTGAATTTGGATGATCAGCCATGATCTCATTGAATGGCGGAGCAGGCTCGAGGGGCCGAATGGCCTACTCCTGCTATCTTCTATGTTTCTATGTTTGGTATGAGGCCATATGGTAAACTTATTAAGCAGTGCCAGATTCCATCAAAGGCTTTGGCATTGTTCAATGCAATAGTAGATGAATGACCAAAGATTATAGGAGCTCAGTCCATGTTGAGATGAACTCTTGATAGGAATACTAAAAAAAAATTGGACCTGATGGGTTCATACTGAGATATACTCCTAGTAAATTGTTGCTGCAAGTGGGATCTAGCTTCATGACGACAGTTCAGAAATGTTCTTACCTGTTGTATGCTGAGTTAAATACTTTTCCGGCTTTATTTCTTGCTAGTATCAGCTTTACTGAAGGATCAAAGTCAAGCGACATGTGGAATGAAACTGCAAGAAGGAAACTGGTTTCCTGTTCTGTGGATTTGATGCGTAGGTCCCTTGAAACCATCTGTTGCTGATTAGAATTGAAACTTTTGCATTTGAAAACTTTATCTTCAGTTCAGCAGACATGTTCTTAATGAAGATGTTAATATGCAGTTATCCTTGGACTGAACAATGCATTTGAGGTTTTCCTATTAAAAACATGCAATGAACCTTATTTGAGATGATTGGCCTCCAACAACCACAACCATCTTCCTTTGTATGAAGTATGATGACTCCAGCCACTGGAGATTTTTCCTTGAGTCTCATTGACTTCAGTTTTACTAGGGCTCCTTGGTGCCACACTTGGTTGAATGCTGCCTTGATGTCGAGGCTCACCTTGCCTCTGAAATGCAGCTCTTCTGTCCATGTTTGGACCAAGGCTGTAATGAAATCTGGAGCTGAGTGGTCCTAATGGAACCCAAACTGAGCATCAGTGAGCAGGTGATTGAAGAGTAAGCCATTTGATAGTACTATTGACTTACTCGTTCCATCACTTGGTTGATGATTGAGATTGGGCGTGTTGGATTTGTCCTTTTTGTGGACAGGACATACCTGGGCAAATTTCCACCTTGTCTGATTGATGCCAGTGTTGTAGCTGTACTGGAACAGCTTGGCTAGAGGCATGGCTAGTTCTGGAGTACAGTTCTTCAGCACTACAGCCAGGATGTTGTCGGGGCCTGTAGCATTTGTGCACAGCCAGGTCCCCAAACACCAATTAGATAAATGACCAGTTAAATCTGTTTTTTAGCAGCCTAGATAAGGCTTGATCTCTTGACATTCGGACTGACACGTGAGTGCTACCACTGAGCCAAGATGATGCTTGCTGTCTTTTTGTGACTAAAACTTGAGGTGTAGAATATCTCCCTGTTGAAGAGTTCTGATCATTCTGGTTGATGAATTGCTTTTTGCTGAAGTTCATTGAAATACTTGGAACACATAATTTTAAAAAATCTTGGAGTTTTATCTTGCAGCATATTGTGTGTACTGTTCACACTACATTTGGTCTGCTTTCCAAACCATTTGCATTCTTCACTTAGTTTAACTTGTCATCCACTGACAGCAAGAGATTCTTTATGGCCCAACATGATGAAAGTCAATTATAGTGCAGAAGGCTCCCCTTCTCTCTTCCCCTGATTTTTCCCCAGAGATTTTTTTCTGTGTGCCTCTGTCCATATTAGTTCAGAGTTATGTGGAAAATAGTTTCATGCTGTGGATTTGTGGCACCCTTTATATAAAAAAAAAAAAAAAAAAAAAATTGGAGAATACCTAAAGTTTTCACTTACAGCCTTTATAGCCATCAAGTTGAGTTTGAGCCTATATGTGCGGTGGAGTCGGCATTGTAACTCAGTGAGCACAGTTTCCATTCGATTGGTGTTCATAATCGTGTGTTACAAGGTATTTGGGGATAGGTTGTGTCAATCTGCTGTTGAACAATAACTTACCACTTCACTCTACTTCGTAATTGATTTCCTCTCATCTGGTACTTTTTATTTTCAAGAGGACATTTGGAAGCAGCAGTGTTCGATGTTGCTTCTAATTCCTCCCCCTTATACAGGAATTTGCCTGGATTTGATCATACCAGATGTTAACCACACCTTCTCTCATTTGAATTGGTTCCTTTCAAATATAAACTTAATGAGAAGTTGTCCTTTTTTTATTCGTTCTCGGGGATGTGGGTGTGGCTGGCAAGGCTGGCATTTATTGCCCATTCCGAGTTGTCTTGAAAAGAGGGGCTTGCTAGTTTACTTCAGAGGGCAGTTAAGAGTCACCCACATTGGTGTAAGACTGCAGTCACATATAGGCCATACCAGGATGGCAAGTTTGCTTTCCTAAAGAACATCAGTGAACTAGTTGGGTTTTTACGACACTCCGACAGCTTCACGGTCATTTTTAGTGATGTCAGCATTTTTAAATTCAAATTCTCAAACCGCCCTGGTGGGATTTGAACTCTCGTTCTCTGAATTATTCGTTAAGGCATTTGGATTACTAGTCGAGTAACACAACCACTACACTACCATATATGTGCATAATGCATCACTTTTGAAAGGTCACCTGCAAGATGCAGTTGACAATTTCTTTTGATGGTATTTTATTATCTCTGGCTATTTATGTAGTCTCCTTGTGCAATACACCTTCCCTGTCCGCAAAGACTAATTTGGGTGCCTTCTATGCCTCTGCCAATATTGCCCTGTGGAATTGAGCCTTTCTTCCCTACAGAACTCATTCCCTGGGACCTTGCGTGGTTTAATATGATTTCCATTTTTATACATTAAGATCTTGTATTTGACACCCCAGAATTTTTTTCAAACTGCATTCTGCAAGTCTAAGGTTCGTTCCTGCTTGTTGTGATCGTGGGCCATTTGGGGAGATACCATGTAGACTCACAGGGCACATGAAGTTTAAACTAACATCCCCATTAATCTGCCTATATCTCAAGCTGCTTACACAACAGATGTAGGTGATTTGATTCAAGCATTATTCAGTGAGGCAGCAATGCTCGGCACAGACCTTTCCAGGCTCATGAACCAGTGGAACAGTAGCATAGTGGTTATGTTACTGGGCTAGTAATCCAGAGGTCTGGACTAATGATCCAGTAGACGTGAGTTCAAATCCCACCATTTAAATTCAGTTAATTAAATAAATTTCAAATAAAAAGCTAGTATCAGTAATGGTGACCATGAAACTACTGGATTGTTGTAAAAACCCATCTGGTTCACTAGCAAGCCACTCTGTTTTTCATAGCGGTTTTTTACAACTATCACTGTGGGAGTACCTTCACCACATGGACTGCAGCGGTTCAAGAAGGCGGCTCACCACCACCTTCTCGAGGACAACTAGGGATGGGCAATAAATGCTGGCCTTGCCAGTGACTCCCACATCCCATGAATGAATATAAAAAAATATTGCAATGACAACCCAGCAAGTAAATCAGGTGCAAATAGAACTGAGCTGTTTGTGGGCCAGGGCGGCTCATAGCTTGGACACCCTGGTCTAATTCAAACTTCAATTTGCAGGAACAGATTGAATTTACAATGATATTTGCATTTCTAATTTGTTGCATTTGTGCTTTTTTTTTTCCTGGAACGTTTCCACAGTGCCTCAGTTTTCTTTCATGGGAGTTTCGTGAGTTGCTGATTTTGGTTTTATATTAAGTAGTATGCGAGGTCTATTCCCTTTATCTTGCAGAGAAGAAAACAAGTAGAATATAGTTCATCTATTCTGACTTTTTTTGCATTACCAGCTCTCACGGCTAATCTTCCTGTTTGGTTAATGTAGGCACTAATTTAGCACATCTATCAGCTGGAATTGTGGTTTGTGGCTTGACATTGCTCAAGTGTAGGAGATGAGACTGCTTCAGCTTGTGACAGATGGTGTTGAGCAAGTGATACAGTAGTGTAAAACTATAATGAGCTCACTGCAAGCTGTATTCTGAATTAGTTCATAGAATTAAAAAACCATACAGCACAGGAGGAGGCCATTCGGCCCATCATGTCTGTGCCAGCTCTTTGCAAGAGCTATCCAATTAGTCCTACTCCCCTGATCTTTTTCCCCATAGCCCTGAAAATTTCTCATTTTCAAGTATATATCCAATTCCCTTTTGAACGTTAATTATTTGGGCTACTAACTTTTTTCCCCCCCTCCTGAGCAGTGTCCTGATTGGACATGTGTTTCTGGACACAGACTGCAGTTAACTGAATTTAATATTGCAGTGACGTGAATTTTATTTTCCACATTGCATTTGTTTATCCTGTCGTTTTAGTACTCCAACCGTATCGTGAAAAATCACTCAATTGCGTTTCAAACAATGCTCCTTCATTGACTTGCATTGTTTTAGAATGTAACCCGTGTCGGTTTGGGCTGTGGTGTACATTCTCATTTCCCCAGTGTTGCACTGAATAGTAGGCAAGATGTTTACCCCAATTTGAGTGCTGAAAGACTTTCTCAATTTTCCGAAGCCCCCCGTCTCTATTGCAGATTATCTGCTAAAATTACTCATGAAATAGACTGAACCAAAGATTGATTCTTGTGCATAATTGTGAATTAATTAATAAATAAAATTAATTTTATTCCACAAAATGCTAAAGCTGATTATTATTGATTTGCAGTCTTAATTTACTACAAATAAGCTGACTTTTTAAATGTTGGAAAATAATAATGCTGATAGTTTTGTTAGTAGAGCAAGGAGCTTACAAACTTGTACACTGGTTGATGATGCATTTCTCTAAATGACTACTGTCTCCAGGGTCTTAACTATAAATACAGAACCTTTAAAAGAAGCTGTGCACTTTAATTATGCCCTAACTTGAGGCTTTTAAAACAAAAAGGTATAATTAGGCTACTTTTCAGCAACTTCATCTAGTTTTTCAAAATTCTGTCTTTCTATTTTTTAAAAAGTCAGAGGTATTACACTAAACATATGTTCGGGTAGCTTTACTGTTGGAAGAACTTATTCCAAAATAACAGCTTTGGGAACATTGCGACGGTTTTCAGGTCCGGTAGAGACTGGAAGTCAAATTAAATTCTATTGGCTTTTATTTGTGGCATTAGTGTCTTTGATAACTAAACTTTGTCTGAGATATTAAATTCAGACTTTTTTTAATTCATTCACGTGATGTAGGCGTCGCTGGCAAGGCCCACATTTATTGCCCATCCCCATGATAATTCGATGATAAAAATGTATGTCCTTCACATATGCAAGCGCAGATATAGAGTTCCTATGTAGATTATCTTTGTAAAGAAGTAAAGTTTTCTAGCAGCTTTTAAATATGCTGCAAATTTTAAAGCAATAGCATATTGTATGACGTGCCTGTGCAAGTATCGGTACGTTTTGTCAACATTTCCTAACGTGAATGTTTTTATTCTGAAATTGCTCTGTGGTGGTGTGCATGCAAAAAAAAAAGCGGACTCTTCAGGATGGCTATTGCTGCAGGTTAATTGCAGTCAGTCTTTCATGCAAACTTACTGCGGGACAGCCTGGCTTTGGAGACTTTGATGCCAAGATAGTTGACCTTTGGCACCTGCAGAAACTTGTACAAAGAATGTTTTTGGAAATTGTAGAAAAATCTTGATGAAAGCAAGTTGTGTATCAGATGTGAGGTTTTCGCAACTTAATTGAGTAAGGGCGAGTGTACATGACCTGCAGTTTTTGTTTGAATTTGAAGCGTTGAAAGGCTTTGACCGTTGAACTAGTTATGGTGAAAGATGATTTAGGATCTTCTGCTTTGGCAACAGTGTTTGATGGCAAACTTCATGTCGGTGAGTAGGTGCCAGGTTTAAAGGGGCACTGTGGCATCTTCACAAGCTTTTATATTACCAACATGATGTGTGGATTGTACCAAGGTTTCATCCTGTCATTTGCATATGCAGCTATGACAAAAATGCATTATACTTTCCAATTTACCAAGTGCTCTTTTTCTTTATCGTAGCCTTCCAGCATTGCAACAAAGCACGATTGGGAATGTGGCCATCTAATGAGACTAATGTTTAATAAAATATACAATTAAATTGTAACAGCATTTTAAATGTGTCCATTTTAGAGAGTGCGGCGTGCGCTATCTGCAAAGTATATTTCATAGAATCATAGAAATTTACAGCACAGAAGGAGGCCATTCGACCCATCGTGCCTGTGCCATATTTGGGGGTATAGTGGTAAAACAAATCCACAAAAGTAAATCTCAACGAAGTGGATGCAGTTAAGTTAAGCATCGCGAGTCGGGTATTGAATTGAAAGTGTTGGCAAAAAGACGCATGGGTTGTCTGCCTTCCCAGACAGAATTTGACAACTTGTTTTATGGAGACATTACTTAGAGTAGTTTTTAGTTTCAGTGAGTTGATCTCTGTGGGCAGTGAATGTGTCTGGCCAGAGGTAGAGGTGTAGGAGCTTAAATTAGATGCTTGTGTGAGATTTGTGAAAAATATCTCTTTATTGGAGACATTTGTGAAGGAATGCAAGCATGATGTCATCAGGATGGAGCTAATGATTAAGGAGGTTCTTAGACAATGAAGTAAATGGCCTTCACTTACTTAACTGGTACAGGAAGTTCATCTGCTTTGCAATTGTTCTGGAAATAGGCTTCAATAGGGTGTTTGCAAGTTAAAACCTTGAGATAACATCACTGGGCGAAGATGTAATTTTATCATATGTTCCCCTACTGTGGTTAGAGTTGCATTGGTGCTGTCTTATTAAAACCAATTTCAAACAAAATAAATTGCTTGTGTTGGCTGTGTGTGCATCATTGCTTGGTGAGTAGATCTCTGCTTCGAGGGAAATATACAGTGCTATTATCTGCATGCCAAATTTGAAAGAGGTTTCATTACTTATGTTATCTCCTATGGACACCTACGATTTTGGGTTGAGTCTCATAACTGGAGCAGCTTGGACGTATGTTGGGGTGTTCTCTGTCTGGTGTGGCTCGATACACCAATCTGGATATTGCATTTTTTGTTGCAACCTGGGAACAAATCCAGAGTTGTGGAGTGAGGAAAGGTCTGCCTTGTACACTCAGCTGGCTTTAACTTTTTTCACTTTGAGCACTTCTGAAGTAGCAGCCAGGCTTTTTGCAAATGCTGATTTGTGATGTGCAGCCACTCTCGCAACCTGCAGCAGCAGCGCAGCTCAGTCGAGTTTCCTGATGCAAGAGAAATCCAGAAATGAGCTACCATGGGAGGGAACATGAGTGACGTCTTTAGTTTAAAATAAAATATGGGTGGTTAAGCACTTTACAGTGAAAGTACTCCTCCCCAGATTTGTTTCCCCTTGAAGGCTCGAGTTCTTTCTCCGTTAAAATGAAACTGTCCAGGTATTGGATTCTGAGTTCATGGAGTACTTTTGTTTTGCAGCACTCCATTTTAAAACGACATCTCCTGAGCCTTTTCCAATGTCTGGGTGAGAAGGCCTATACCTGCTGCTGGGGGTCCTGTAGTTTGGGCAGTTGCCAGGAGTCCCTAACTATTTGTCAGAGACTGGGAACTCAAGGGTGGGTAACATTGTCCATTTCAACAGTTTTGTACACGCTTTTAACAAGATTACCACACAACACAGAATTACTTGAAGAAAATAAGGCCACCGATGCAGGTTTACCTGGAAGGCTAATGGTCTGATTTCCCGTTTAGGTTTTGATGGTAGGACTGATGCCCGTGAGTAGCACTAGAGAAAGGAAAGCACCAGAATGAAGGTGGGGATGGGTTAGCCTGTCATTTTAGCAAAGTTTCAATAATTTCCCATCTCCAATTTTTCCATATTTTTTTGTTAAATGGTAACATGAATGAATTTTGCAACAAAGTCTTTATTCCTTTGCATTTGTAATTTTTGACAGATAATTGAATGTACTGAAGGACATGTTGGCTCGTGAGCACTGCAGCTGCCATGGAGGCCTATGAATAAGAACAGGGATGCAGCACGGCAACCAGGGAATGCATGGGGAATATTGAAACAGCACATAAAGAACCTCCAATGCTTGTCAGTGTGAGCAGTGGCAAAGGGACATCTACCATGGTAACGCTAATCACCGAGAAGCTGCAGAACCAGAGCCTGGAGGATATCACTTGCAAGGCCTACAGCATTAATCTGGTAAGAGTTTCACCAACCTCCTTGGTAAACTTGTATGGTAGACTTGATTCTTGTAACTTAACATAACTTCTATGCTAGTTTACTGTTTCTTCGTGTTGGATGTGAATACGCTTCTATTGATGATTTTAGGCAAAGCAAATAGTGCAACTCCTTCAGCATCAAAAATTTATCAGAAACTTGAGTTAAATTACTACAAATCACCAACTGTGCTACATCATTGCTTCCATTACTGAGTTTCGGTGTCCAATGGGTGAGTATCCACATTATATGGCCAATCTTGCCAGTTTTATCATCTTTCCCCCTCAAGAGTGGCGCTGTAGAGTGCTCTATCTAATGGTCTGATCGGTGAGGGATGGGAGTTTGAGTGTCACTTGAGGCTAGAATTCTCGCACTTGGGAATGTATTTTTGTCTGGGCTATTTTCCCAATTTTTAAAAAATTCTCTTCTCATCTTCCACAGTTAGGCTGGCAAAGAAACCTTGTTGTCTTACTCGCTTCTGTGGCTATTTTCTGTTATTCAGGGCTTTCCATACATATCGCTCTTTTGGCCTTTCATGCAGTGTCTTTCCAGCTGGAACTCAATCCATCGCCACCTAAGGATACTTCAGCTATGCAGTATGCATGACCTGTGCATTATAAGCTTTTCCCATCTCAAAATGCCGTGTCTCATTCCATGAGAAGGCAGGCAGTATGTTCTCTGCCTCTGCCGTACCATTATCGAGCAAGAGTGTTGATTCATTTTCTCTCCTACCTGAGCAGAAATGCATAACCTCTGCTCCAGCAGAGATAAGCTTACAGTCTGAGAAATCGAGGGCGAGACATTTCATACTACCGACGTGTTGCGCCAGCTGACGCTTGTGAATGTTAATCAAGTTTTTGCATTTATGGGGAATTATAACATTTAATCACGTAACATTTTTATCATAACCCAACACTGCAAACTGGGAGGGGTACACTAATGACGTTTTCATGTGTGCTGGATGTATTGATAGAGTTTTTTGTGCAAGGTCACAAGTCTGAGATCATTGGATTTTCTTACTTGCCTATGAAGGACTAATATTGCACCTCTAATATTGGTTTTATAATGGTGGCAAAGATCTGTTGAGTGTTGCATGAACCTTTGCTGCCTTTACATGTGTAGTGCACACCTGGTTATCCATCATAGGTTAAACCTTCAAAGTTTGAGCACATTTTCCTGAGTAAGATATTGGCCCGGATTTTGCGGTCAGCGGCGAACGAATGGCGCTCGCTGTTCATTGCCCTTACAGCTGCCCACAGACTTCGTGAGCTTTTGTGCGGCAATTTACGTTAATTAGAAATCCATTTCAGCGTGGCACCCGCTCCTTGTGAGAACAGAGCAATCAACAGGGTAACTCTTCAACCAATCAGATTGAAGAAGCCTCAGAGAAACGCTGAATCTAAACCAGGAAGTGTAAGTTCAATGTTTTTATAAAAAAAAAAAAAAAAATTATTCATACCTGGGATGTGGGCATCGCTGGCAAGGCCAGCATTTATTGCCCATCCCTAATTGCCCTTGAGAAGCTGGTGGTGAGCCGCAGCCTTGAACTGCTGCAGTCCATGTGGTGAAGGTACTCCCACAGTGCTGTTAGGGAGGGAGTTCCAGGATTTTGACCCAGCGACGATGAAGGATCGGCGATATATTTCCAAGTCAGGATGGTGTGTGACTTGGAGGGGAACTTGGAGGTGGTGGTGTTCCCATGCGCCTGCTGCCCTTGTCCTTCTAGGTGGTAGAGATCGCGGGTTTGGGAGGTGCTGCCGAAGAAGCCTTGGTGAGTTGCTGCGGTGCATCTTGTAGATGGTACACACTGCAGCCACGGTACACCGGTGGTGGAGGGAGTGAATGTTTAAGGTGGTGTATAGGGTGCTAATCAATCATGTACAGAAAGCGAAATAAAGAGAGGGAAAGAAATATGGGATAGAGAGAGAAGAGACAGAAAGACAATGTATTTTTAAATCTCCAACAATAATTAAAATCTGAAGGAATGAGACTCCACACTTGTAATAAATTTTCAGTGCCAAAGAAGTTGTTTGTAATTAAGATGTAGCATGCAGTTAAAAATTCACTGCACTTGAATGGACAAGCCCTAACTTTTTCTGCCATGTTTAGTGGGTAAGTACCGCCACTTAACGCCATTTATGTGTTTCAATACCAAATCTCTCGGCGCAGTACCGGTGTAACAAAGCTTGTGGAGGAGCAGGGCAACTCTGCAGCAACTTCCTGATTTCCGTGTTTAGTTGCGCATGTGCGGACGCCGGAAGTTGCTGTCCGATTTACTCCATAATAACGGTAAGCGCTGATTACCTCACTTATTCCTACTGCAAAATCCTGGCCATTAAATAAATGTCACTGAATAAAATGCCTTGAATCAGACGCCATCTTTCGAGGCCTGGATTTGTTTTAATAATTAACTATGGAATTTGTCAGCAAGTCTGTCATTCTGTTCTAAAATGCACTTGCACTGCACATTAAGGAAGCTGTTATTCTTTTACAAATGTTTCTAAGCTGATACTTATTTTTGCAGCACAGCTTATTCCTGCAGCGCAGCTTTCCTTGCACTATGTTTTCATTACCCCTTGTAAAGAATGAACGTACATTATTATATAACTCCTTATCGCATCTTCAGTACTTTACTATTGATTAATTCCTTTTGAATTGTATTGACTTTTATGTAAGCAAACGTGGCAGACATTTAGCACATAGCATTTGTCAATGTGATTTCCTGGACTAGTTTCGATCGTCTAAAAGGGTCGGGGCGGAATTTTCCAATTTTTTTCGCCCCTAATAGGCCTGGGTTTTTATGCGGGTTCTCGCCTCTCCCAGGCAATTGCATGACTCCGGTGGGTTGGCTGTGTCTTTATCGTGAAGCATAGGGTATCCTAACTATTTGGGACAAGCTAGATGGGTCAGTGGGTCTTCCCTTCGTCATTTTCGCATGTTCGTATGCAGGGCTGCCTCGGCAGCTCAGGAGGGTCTGTGGTGGGGCTTGAACCCACTGCCTTGTGACTGAGTGTGTTATCAGTTGAGTACTAATAGTAGTACTAAGTACCTTCCTCGCTTTCCCGTCTATGTAGAAAATGTGCGTGGGGAAATGTGTGTAGGTAAAACTGGTGCTGACTTCAGCTGGAAGTCCCAAGGGAAAATGACTCCTCTATGCCCCATTCGGAAGGATGGAATTGCCCAAAATGATGAGTGCATGATTAATGTTTTGCCACTAAATGTCAGCCAATCTGGTTAATACTATATCCTTACCTATTTGCTATTGGTGCTAAAGAAATCGAAGGACAGAATATAACTACTACATGAACATTTTCATCACTTGGATTCTTTATATCCAGTATTGGATGTTTATGGATCTTGTTTTCCATGTCTTGTAAGTGGTTAACATACTTCCCGTGTTGTGGCGTGCCCTCTCCCAACAAAAATCCGTGCCCATCTTTTCTGCAACTTCGTTTGTAGCTGTCCAATCAGGTTTCTGCCCCTGTCACAGTACTGAAAAGGCCCTATTCAAAATCACACATCCTTTATGACTGACTCTGGTGTATTATCCCTCCTCATCTTGTCCGCTGCCTTTGACATGGTTGAGAAGAAAGAACGAACTTGGATTCTATAGTGCCTTTGACAACGTACCAAAGCCAATGAAGTACTTTTGAAATGTAGTCTCTGTTGTAATGTAGGAAACCCGGCAGCGAATTTTGCTCACAGCAAAGTCCCACAAACAGCAATGTGATAATGACCAGATAATCTGTTTGTGGTGTTGCTGGTTGAGGGATAAATATTGGCCAGGACTCCTGGGATAACTCCTCTGCCCTTGGAATAGTGCCATGGGATCTTTTACATACACCTGAGAGCAGACGGGGCTTCGGTTTAACGTCCCACCTGAAAGACAGCACCTCTGACAATGAAGCACTCCTTCAGTACTGCACTGGATGTCAGCCTAGATTTTGTGCTCAGGTCCCTGGAGTGGAACATTGAACCCACAACCTTCTGACTCGGAGGTGAGAGTGCTACCAACTGAGCCATGGCTGTCACTGTCCACACCATCCTCCTCCTCTGTTGTCCAGCTCAGTGGGATTACCTTCTTTTGGTTCCTCTCTTAACAATCCAATCATAGCCAGAGTATCTCCAGCTGCTCTTCCTGCCCTGCACTCTTAACTCTGGAGTCCCCCAAGGATGTATCCTTGTGCAGGGAAAGGGTTAATCAAACTGTCCTATTTATACTATTATTCAATTCTCATTATATTGTACTAATGTTAACCTTTAGCATGTTGAGCAGGGAAATATGTCAATTTAGTGAGCTATTGGATCAGGTCTAACCCTGCAGCAATGGTTAGTTTCATGATGAAGTAATAAGAGGCTTATGTAAAGACATGCCATTGCATACTGAATCATTTGATAACCCGTGTGGGGAAACAGTTAGTTCTGCAAAGGAAACATCTGGGCATACATCCTTTTTAATTGGTATGAATGATAAAAAATACAGACTGACTTATAATTAAAGGTTTCACTTGGTACAATAGCAATTGTATGGAATGAGTGTGAAACTATCAGTAAGATTAGAAAGTAAGGGAGTTATACCTGTCAACTCAACAGAAAAAGAACTAGTTAAGTAAGAAAAACCAAAGTTATTTATAAGCAGTAAGCCAATTAAATTCCCTGTGTATGGAGTTGTATTTTAGCTTTTATATAATTAGGTAAGGCAGATTTGTGTGGATGGTCATGTGGAGGGAGTGAGAAAGGTATAACAAAACTGGTGGTTTCTCATGAGTATTTGGATCCTTAAATGCCTAAGAGACTGAGCTCAGAACGGTAACCCAGAATGACCAACCAAACATTATTCGATGTGGTTGTAAGTGCTACCTTTTAAGTGCATGTTTAAATACTATTACTGTGCTTAATAACTATGACACCTGATTTTCAATGCTTAAGAATCTTATTGATTTGAGGAGTAAATTATACATGCTGTCCTTTGGTGACACAGTCCTCAGATGAGTTCCCCTTCCACATGTATGCTGACAGCACCCGGCTCTACTTCTCCACTATCCTTCTCGACCCCTCCACTGCCTCTGTGTTGTCAGACTGCTTGTCTGATATCTGGTCTTAGATGAGCCGCCGTTTCCTCCAGTATTGCATTTAGAAGACTGAAGCTTGCTTCCTTCGGTTCCCACCACAAACTCTGTATCCTCGCCACAGATTCCATCCTTCTTCCTGATCACTATCTTGGGTTGAATCAGACTGTTTGGAACCTTGGTGTCCTATTTGACCCTGAGGTGAGTTTCCAATCCCCATAGCCTCTTATTGTAAAGGTGGTCTACTTCCACCTCCAAAACATCACGTGTCTCTGCCTTTGGTTCAGCCCGTCTACTGCTGAAACCCTCAGCCGTGCCTGTCCCCTTCAGATGTGTCTGTTCCAATGCTGTCCTGGCTGGCGCCTCATCCTCCTCGTTCGATAAACTTAAGCTCATCCAAAACTCAGCTGCCATATCCTATATCTCACCAAGTCCTGCTCACTTATCACTCCATCCTCGCTGACTTACATTGGCTTCCGATCCTCCAATGTCTCAAATTTAAAACTCATCCTTGTTTTGAAATCCCCTCATAGCCTTGCTTCTCGCTATCTCTCTTACCTCTTGTAGTCCTACAAACCCAGCCACCCACTCACAACACCCCATCCTCTTATTCTGGTCTTTTGTGCGCCTTCACTCCAATATTTGGCAGCCTTGCCTTCAGCCTAGCAAGCCCTGTACTCTGGAATTCCCTAAACCCCTTCACCTCTCCATCTCCCTCGCCTCCTTTAAGACTCTCCTCAAAACCCACCTCTTCGCCCAAACCTTCCTAATACCTTCTTGGCCTGACATTCATGGTTTTTCTTACACCTCTGAAGCGCCTCAGGATATTTTTCTGTTAATGGCACCATATAAATGTAAGTTGTTGTTAGTCAGGTCTTCCATAATACAGTGAAACTCTGATATGAAATCTGCATTTACGCAAGAAAAATCTTAATGCATTCTCTCAAATGAGCTTTCATTGTTCTGTGTCTGAAGGAGTTGAAAAACAGCCTCGTGTTATACCAGGCTCCAGGAGCATGTAGCTGTAATTATCTTTCCACCATGCCCTAAAAAGGCAGACCTGATAAATTATGCTTGCAAGCTAAAATTAATAAGGTGTGGTTTGTGTCAAAGGTGCAACTATAGAAACTCAGCACAATAAGATTTATGGGATTAAAGGTGAGTCAGATTTCAGTTGTTTTTGTGTTGGTCTTGCATCATGCTCACTTGCTGAATCTCCACAGCTCTAGGATCAATATTGGGGAATGGGAAGGATGCTTCTGCTTGTTCAAAACTGAGTTGGCTTTGGACAAGCCTGCTCCACAATCCTTTGCAAAAGATTAATGTGTTGAGAATACTTTTTAGGATTTCTAATCTGTTTGGATTATTCAGCGTGGATATTTGACTAAAGTCAGCACAGACTTCCTACATACTACTTTGTTCTCTGGATACGAGTGACGCTGGCAGGACTGCATTTATTGCCTTCCCATGTTGCTTTAAGAATGTGGTGATGGGCCTCCTCCTTGAACTGCTGCAGTCATTGTGGTGATGGTGTTCCCACAATAGTGTTGGGTAGTGAATTCTAGGATACTGATGCCGCGGTGATCAAAGAATAGTAATACACGTAAGTCAGGAACATGGGTGACGAGGAGGAGGTTATGTTGCCATAATATTGCTTCTTGGTCGAAGTGGCAGTGAATGGAGCTGCTGTTGAAGTAACCTTGCTGCGATCCTGTAGATCTTGTATATTGTAGCCACAGTGCCAGGTGATAGAGGGAGTGATTGTGTCGAGTAGCATGGAGGGTGCCATCAAGGAGCATCTACTCGCCAATAACCTGCTCACTGTTGAGTTTGGGTTCCAGCAGAACCACTCTGCTCCAGACTTCATTGCAGCCTTAATCTAAACATGGAGCAGCTTGACTAGGGGAGCGGCCTGAATCTGCTGGACACTCATCTAGTGATGTTAACATGTTGGGGAATTTGTATGTGCTTATTTCTCTTGGTCCTTTTTAAGACCATTATGCTATCATGTTTATTAATTAAGGCTATATTTGGATACATGCAATTGGAAAAAGACACTGTGCCAAGTCAGTGTGTCACGTGGTCTCTGTCACGTTGCAATTTTACGCTACAACATTGATCCTCTGAATTCACTATGTTTAGCAATGCAGCCACGTTTGTGCCCTGTGGCAGAAACAAAGCCCATCAAAATTGAGTTTACTTTGCTGTTGGGCCTGAGGAGAGATTGCATTTGATCTTTTTTATTCTATTTCTCTCCCTCACACCCCCAACCCCACCTTCATCCTTCGGTTTGTACTGAGGCCAAGCCTGCACCATTTATATTCCCATAAATAAATTGTTCAGCTGGTATTTCTACAATTTTCGTGCCATTGACTTGCTGTCTTTTTATTTAGAAAAAGCTTTGTTTGTCCCAACATTAACATCCATTTAGACATTACATCTATTATATTCTAAAAACAGTTTATCCAGTGCTGTTACACTGTCACACTCCCAGAGGGAAAAAGCAGACAAACTCTCTAACACAGCCAGAATGTCTACAACTACAGCAACTTGCAGTTATATAGCACCTTTAACATAGAAAAATGTCCCCAGGCGGCCGCCAAGCCAAAGGAGGCGATATTAGGAGGGGTGACCAACAGTTTTGTCAGAGGAGGGTTTTAAGGACGGTCTTAGAGCAGCGGAACCTGGTGTTTACTTCACAGCATTAGACATTGTAGCCTTAAAGGAACGCACCTGCTCTTTAGCAGAATAGCAATGTGTTGTATTTTGCTTAGTACAGTGTTCCTGCCCTTATAAAACAGCACATCCTCAGACTTGCTGTGAGCAGTGCCATGAGTGATTTGCTAGTAATTTTATAAAAGCAGTAAGATTAGTGACATTTCCTATCCATTATGTTTCCTTTGTTTGTCATACCATATCACACAAAAAAAAATGAAGAAACGCCGCTTCACCTTAGCAGCAGAATAATATCTTTTGTTTTACAGGTATAACATAATCCTCATGACTTATTGAGCAACAGTAGAGCTGCTATTTATAGATGTGTGGTATATCCATCAGAGGTGCAAAATCTATTACCAACATCAAATGGATTTTGGGGGACTTTTTTTAAACCCTACCAGTGTAGATAAGCTGGTATCAAAGTCCACCACCATGCAACTAGAGGTACCTCGTGGGGCCAGGAACACAACTACAGTATGTGTATGCAGCTGTGTACACCCCAGTTTTTAAAAAACCTATTAATTATAAAATACATATAATTAATCTGATCAGTTTGCACACATCTTTGCTTAGTTATCATTCATAATATATTAGCTTCATAAATTTAACTTGGAGGAGCCCTCGCAGCCATTCCTCTCCCTGTTCAAAGTCCTGTAAACGTGTCAGCTTGCTGTACTGATCGTCTTTAAATAGGGAAATTTGACTGAGAAAAAAAGAACTACCATTTTTAGCCATTTGCAAGCAAACTTGATCTGATCGGAATGAGAAGGGACTAGCCAAATATGAAGGGATTTCATTGCAGCCAAACTAAGGGAAACTCAAGTTATTCTGTTGGCGGCCGCAGAGTATGATTTTTGTTTTGTAAAGTGAGAAACTGGTCTGCAGAGTTCGAAGGATTAGTTTTCAGGTGGAAAAGGAGGTTGGTGCGGAGCACATTCTGCAGTGTCATTTCTACGTGGTCACTTGCTGTAGGTTTGCAATGAGAAGTGGTAATTCAAGTGTGAACTGGATGGAAGTTTGGAAACCTGGTGTCGGGGTTTTGACAGCCACACCGAGACTCTGCCACACAAGCACCCTCTTCACAAAAGTGGACAGATGACATTTTGTTGCCTTGCGGAAATTGAAGGTAGTCAGTGAAGATGGAGCATTAGTGAAATGTTTGCTTTCTTTTCATAAAATTAACGGCAGTGCTCAGCAGCAGGTAGCCATATGAATGTGGAGATGGAGACAAAACTCTGTTTACTTTCAAAATATTTTCTTAATTTTGGAATTTATCCAAAGCATTTTTGACAGGGCTTCATTGATTTGATGGTGTGAAACTGGACTTGGCCAAAGTCATTAAAATTCTAAGATGTTGAATTTGGGCAGAGGAAATGCTCGTTTGCTTGTTCAGTGGAATAAGTGGTGAGATTGAAGAGTTGAATCAACTGAGAAACCTTTCACCCCATCATTTTGATTGATAAAGAAAACGGTTCCTTGTATAAGCAGAGAGCAGCTTTAGAAATTGCAATATAAAATAGTTTTTATTGAAGTTCCCTGGCCTACAACTTGCTTTACAAGGACTTCTAGTAGACCTTTTAGATTTTGCCAAATTTCCATTCTCTACCGATTTTCAGTCATTTTTGAGTAGGGGACCAAATGCTGGTCTTACCAGCGACGCCCACATCCCATGAACAAATAAAAAAAAAAGTAAAGGTTGCTGTTTCTTCCTTGTGTGACAAACGCTCCCTCTTTTATAAATTATTTTCTTCCACACTTCACATCATCCAAAATTGACGAGGTTGGACTCCTCCACTGCTGCCCTGAAGCTGGCAGCTAGAATTTTTAGGTATAGGAAAGGATCATTGGGCCTAAAAGCCTATCTCCACCTACCTATCCCTCCATGTGTTTTCATTCAACAAGCTCATCCAGTTGTCTATTGAATTCACTTGTATTGTCTGCTTCAGTAATAAGGTACACAAGAATGGCCTGCCAAATGACGCTCCACATTTTACCCTCTGTGCTGGAGAGTGTTTGCCCTCTGCTTGCTCCTACCGTGTAGTGGTATGGCTGAGAGTGTGAACTGGGTCTTGTTGAGCATTTTGGTGCTGAAATGGGCTGTGCCACATAAAATTAAGCTTCTTAACAAACTGGTCTAGCTTTTAAAGTTTTATTCCAATGTATCGTTTTCTGAAGTGAATTTGGCATTAGTTAATTTGGTATCTTGCTCAAACTATACTGTAAAGATAAGATAACTAGTGTGTTTCCCTCCTTATCCTTTTCCAGCAGAGTAAAACCGTGTACTGCGATCTTGAAGGTGACTGGTATTCCTCAACATTATGAAGTTTATCAAACCTTTCCAACACTGCATGCCTGGACAGGAATATGGAGACTTGGTTTCCATTTGTTTCCCATGTTTTCCTCCAGTCTAATTGGCTCTGCTATAACTTTTTAATAATCAAGCCCATCAGTTGAGAAGGAGCATTGAGTTCGTACTCTGCACAAAAAGTGGCAGCTTCAACTTTGAAATTGTATCTCCTTTATAGTAAACACAGAAACCTGTGTTCGAAGCATTTTATCGGTGCTGGAAATGTCAAAATTAGGCCAAGATAAACTGGTGAGGTGACCATAGGTCTGCTGTGAGCTTTCAGTATAACGTTAAAACTCTTGTGTGAAGTTTGTGGAAAGCTCATGCAGAGATTGGCTGCTTTTTGCTGGTAGGTTGATTTTAAGAGTTCTGCCTTTTTAAGAGTAGAATTGGTATGAAGCTAAATGTTTTTCTGTCCAGGAGATATTATAGCTGGCTATGTATTTTTGCCTAAACAGCTGGTCTTTCTGAAGTTTAGGGTGATTTGTATGGCTTTTAGGGCTAGATTTTCTGCCTGTCAGCTGTGAAATGGGAAGAAAATCTAGCCCTTCATGTCCTAACTCTTAAAGTAGCAATCTGTCATAAGCAATGTTTTTGAGCAGATGAGGCTAGGTAGCGAAAAAGAAAGTGACCGTTATGCAAATAGAGCTGAACAGTGCTTTGTGCAATACATCTGCTTCAAGTTTGTGTTACACAGTGGAGTTTAAGCAGTAGCTCTGTCGGCATTGAGGAGACTGGCAGGAAATCAAATGTTTAATTACTTACTATTCAAAAGCCTGCTCAGCTAGTGGGCATTTCTTTTTTTAAATTTTTTTTAAGTGTGGTAAAGTAGAAAAGATTTTATCGATGTGACAAAATGGGTCAATTTGAGCAGTGTCTGATGGCCCAGCATTAACTGGTAGATGCTTCCTGAGCTTGAGGAAGATTCTTGTATAGTTAGATTTTCACTTTCTCATGAAAGTAAGGAGGACATTTGCTACGGTGCTGTGAATACTAACCGTAAATGTTGCAAATGCTTAGTGAAATTTTAAATAGATTTCATAACTGCTCGTGCCCAGAACTATCCAAAGGTCTTTCCCCACATTTGGAAAGAAATGAATTAAGTCTCAAAGTAAAAACCTACTTCCAGATTTTCATTACATTTGTTAAGCAGTTCCCTCTCGGTTCCTGTCCAAAATGGATACAAGAACCATGAGCTCAGCAGATTGTGCATTGAAGCATTTTGCACTTGTCACTGCCATAGCTAAATATTGGATTCTTCAAAATTCACAGTTCTCTTGTCTTCAGATCCTCAGTTCCTTCTCTTTTACTCTATATAAAGTGGTGCCAGGGGAGGAGTAGAGCTCTGATGGGGACCTTTGACCTGTGTGTGCCATATTCCCCGATTGTTTTTCCTGCTGCCATTCCTAATGCAGCCTAGAAATCTGTGAATCTCATTGCTAAAAGGCTGGAATCTGGCTCTGTGGTTTTAATTTAACTGGAGACTTGACAGCTCACAAGATTCCTGGACACCTGGGTCTCTGGAGGGGCAGGTCATTAGAGTGTTGTCAATTATGGAATTACTGCACATCTGCAGTCAACAGCACTCCGTTAATGTAAAGCCATCTTCTGTTAAGTGGGAACCTGTCTCTGTGTGCGTTCTGTTAAGCGGGAACCTGTCTGTGTGTGCGTTCTTGTGCCCAAGGACATCGACTGGTGACCTAACTGGTTGGATTTAACTAAATTTTAACCAAACTTTTGGATATATTTGTATATACAGTAAATCCCTCCCCAACCGCGGGGGATAGGTCCCTGAAAACCCCCATGGTTAGTAAAACCGCAGTTGGCAAATACAGTATAAATGTGTATAAACACAATAATAAAAAAGAATATAAAAAGCATAAAAATCATGTTATTTACCTTCTTAAATTTAAAACTGCGTATACGCAAAATTCACTGCTGCGGTTGGTAAAAATTGTCAGAGAGGAAACTGTGTATGTGAAAACCGCGGTTGGGGCGGGATTCCTGTACTTGATTTCCAAGGGGATGGTGGTTTGGGGGTGGGGGGGAGGGATGGAGTGGTGTTTGAGTTTCCCACCTTTCTAGTTTGGTGAATGTGATCAGTGAGTTGCTTTAGTTTTTTTCCCCTAGTAGTTCCATCATCTCAAAGGAGTCCTATGTACTAAGCTTCTGTTTGAAATTTACTTTTTTGAATTCTGATTTGTAACAATGAGAAAGTAGCTGAAGATTCCTAATCCCTCCATTGAAATTAAATTCATTTGCCCCGAGAGTGAGCAATTTTGGTTAAGGCCGATTAGCCCACTCGGTAGCGAGGCCGAAAGAACTGGCTGAATCCCATGAGGTAAATGTCCTTTCATGCATAAAGGAAGTTGGGAGGGGGGTGCATGGGGAGAAAAAAGTGAGGAGATGGCGAGACTAAACACATCCACTGTTGCAACTTGTGCAGAACATTCCATCTTTAAAAAAAAATCCACCTCTTCCCCTGCCTCTTCATCCCCTACCACCACCCAGAGGTAAAACTAAAATTTGAAAAGAACTACAGAGCATAGGATTTTGGAAGTTGTATTATGTAGGAGAATCTGCAGGTTATTTTATGTTGTGGTGTACTTTATATATAAAAAAAAAATACAGGAAACTTTGTGCTATCCGGCACCGACGGGACCAAGCTATTGCCGTTCCCTCAAAACTGCCGGACACTCCAGCGCTAATGTTGAAAGATACGGAAGCTTTTGAGCTCCGTATCTGTCAACAAACCCTGTTGCTTAGCAACGGCTTCTAAACAGTCCAAGCGTCTCTGTAGCTTAGCAACAGCTTCAGCAGACCTCGCAGAGCTTGACTGTTGAGGAAAAAAGCAACGAGAAGAAAAAAAACCTAATGAAAACAGCTCCTGATTTTTGCCGGTGGCTCGAGCGTTCCGGACAGTTAGCCTCTGGATAACACAAAGTTTCCTGTACTGTATTTGGGCATCAGTTAAGAGTTGAAATGCTGAAGGTTTGCTTTTGACACTGCTGACTGATTTACTTGGCACTTGTCCTGCTTTGAACATCTTGTTGAGTCAAAGGCTGTCACTCCCACTCCTCCACCAGTACATATCCTCCATAGATTTTCTATTTCATTGATTCTACCAGATAAATCGATTTTTAAATTTTCTGTGAATTGAAGTTTTTAATCAGCTAGCAGTTGTCCTGTTGGACTATGTGCTTGCATGCTGTCATAAAAATCCTATTAACTGTGTGTAAATAAGCCCTACTGAGCTCTGAGCTTTACAGAAAGCTGTTCTGCATATGTCCCCAGAACTCCAGGATCTAATGCAATTGGCAGCACTGCATCTCCAGCAGTATTGCCCAAGGATGTTTGTTTAATCGTGACACAAATATCTGTGCAAGAGGAAATCACTAAACAATGCTTTCTGTTCTGGCATGCTTCTCCAAAAAAAAACCTGTTATTATAAATGTACTAGGAATATTGCAATAAACAATATAACTGGTCTGCAAGCTTCCTATCAATTGGATTCTGCGTGGTTTATAATCGGAGCAAGCTGTAATCATGCAAAAATGTGTCGAAGGTTAATTTTGTGAACACAACGCCATATCCATGTTTCTCATGACTTAACTTTTTAAAAAACCCACTAGATACCAGTTTTAAGTTTAAATTTTTTTAATGTTCTTTTGGGTAAGCAAGTCTTTTGTATAAACGGTATTATTGCTAACAAAATCAGCAGAATTGGTAACCTTCCGGGAATATGGGAGGAACAATTTTTTTTATAGTTAACTTTTGATTTTTAAATGCTGGCTGTGCTATTCTAACCAGGACAGATAAATCTTTGCAAGTTGGTCCTTACTGAAGTGGCCACATTCGCATCTTCTATCATCACCTCTGTGATATGGACAGCTATTCAGACTGAGCTCCGATCTGGGATTCTTTGAGTGTTGTACAGTATTCAACTGTTCAAAAAAAAAACGACAGTCTTCAAAAGATTACTAGAGCTTAGCCTTGGGACAAACCTGAAACTGTAGGGATAATTCCTGGCCCGAGTCTCCATTTTGTTGCACAGCCATTATCCCCACTGACTCTTGCACCATCTTTGCTTCTTTGGTGTTGAATTTTTTTTCTCTTTGGTTGATTTCAGCGCTCATCTGAGAAACTGAATGAAAGTGGCAGTTTGTTTCCGTACGAAATCGATGGTAAGTTTCTTTTGCTCTTTTTTTTTTCTCCAGGCAGACTCTTCAGAATCAGAATAGCGACACACATTTCTGCTAACTTTTTTTTAGAAACTGGCGATTCTTTACAATGAAAAGAGCTAGAACGCAATGAGTTGGATAGGAACAGGAGTAGGCCATTAAGCTCCTCGAGCCTGTTCTGCCATTCATTTCGATCATGATTGATACGTACCTCATTTTACCTGCCTTTATCCCATATCTCTTGATACCCTTACCTAACACAAAACCATCAATGACAACGACTTGCATTTTTATAGTAGCTTTAACATAGTAAAGCGTCAAAACACTTCACAGGAACATAATCAGACAGAAATTGACGCTGAACAAGAAAATCTATTTGGACAGGAAAGAGGTAGGTTTTAAGGAGCATCTTAAAAGGTGGAGAGGGGTGAAGAGGCCGGGAGGGTTAGGGAGGGAATTCCACGGTTCATGGCCGCCAATGGTGTGGCGAATTTAAACAATCTATCCTCATAATTTAGTTCTTTAAGCCCTGGTATCATTCTGATGAATGTTTTACCCCCTCCAAAGCCGATATATCTTTGCAGAACTCCAGGTGTGGTCTGACCAAGGCTTGAGCTCAACTGTGCAGAGCATCACTTCCTCACTTTTGTATTTCAACCCTTTTGAGATGAAGGCCAACATCCCATTAGCCTTTTTAATTATTTATTTTCTCTGTACTAGCTTTTAGTGATTTGTGTACATAGACACCTAAGACCCTTTTCTCCTCCATAGCTACTAGTCTCAACATTAGGAAAATGTTCTGATTTGTCTTTCTCCGATTCAAAGGATGACCTCACATTTCCCCACATTGAATTCCATATGCCATAGTTTTGCCCACTCACTCATAGTTTATGTCCCTTTGCAACTTCCTTCTCCCATCTACACAACTTAGTGCCTCCAAACTTGGATATACAACTCTAAACAAAATTAGGGCTCATGGGATTGGGGGTAATATACTAGCATGGATTGAGGATTGGCTAATGGACAGAAAACAGAGAGTAGGAATAAACGGGTCATTTTTGGGTTGGCAGGTGTGGCACCGCAAGGATCAGTGCTGGGGCCTCGGCTATTCACAATCTACATCAATGATTTGGATGAGGGGACCAAATGTAATATATCCAAGTTTGCAGATGATACAAAGCAAGGTGGGAATGTAAGTTGAGAAGGAGGCAAAGAGGCTTTAAGGGGATATAGACAGGCTAAGTGAGTGGACAAGAACATGGCAAATGGAATATAATGTGGAGAAATGCAAAGTTATCCACTTTGGTAGGAAAAATAGAAAAGCAGAGTATTTTTAAATGGTGAGAGATTGGGAAATGTTGGTGTTCAGAGGGACCTGGGTATCTTTGTACACTATTCACTGAAAGTTAACATGCAGGTACAGCAAGCGATTGGGAAATCAAATGGTATGTTGGCCTTTATTACAAGAGGATTTGAGTGTAAGAGTAAAGACGTCTTAATGCAGTTATATAGGGCCCTGGTGAGACCACACCTGGAGTATTGTGTATAGTTTTGATCTTACCTAAGGATGGATATACTTGCCATAGAGGGAGTGCAACGAAGATTCACCAGACTGGTTCCTGGATGGGGGGATTGTCCTATCAGGAGAGATTGAGTAGACTAGGCCTATATTCTCTAGAGATTAGAAGAATGTGAGGTGATCTCATTGAAACATACAACATTCTTACAGGGCTTGACACGGTTAGATGTTTCCCCTGGCTGGGGAGTCTAGAACTAGGTGTCACAGTCTCAGAATAAGGGGTCGGCCATTTAGGACTGTGATGAGGAATTTCTTCACTCCGGGTTGTAAATCTTTGGAATTCGCTACCCCAGAGGACTGTGGAGGTTCAGCCGTTGAGTATATTCAAGACAGAGATCGATAGATTTTTGGATATTAAGGGAATCAAGGGATATGGGGATAGTGCAGGAAAGTGGAGTTGAGGTAGAAGATGATCATATTGAATGGCAGAGCAGGCTCGTGGGGCCAAATGGCCTACTCCTCCTATTTCTTATGTTCTTATTCCTTTAGCCAAGTCATTAATATATATGGTGAAAAGCTGAAGGCCCCTGTACAGAGATCCCTGGAGAACAAACACAATTTTTCACATCCCACCATTCAGAGAACAAATCCTTTTATCCCTAGTCTCTGTCTCCTACCTCCCAATTAATTACCGACTCGCGTCACGAGGTTGCCTCTATTTCTCTTTTTTGCTAATAACCTCTTCTGCAGAATCTTATGAACTGCCTTCTGGAGGCCCATATAGACTATATCCAGATGCTCTGCTATCCACCATGCCAGTGACCTCTTCCCCAAAAAAAAAAAAAAAAAAAAAATTAATCTGATGAGTCAGGCATGACCTACCCTTTACAAATCTATGCTGTCTCTCTTTGGTGAGCTGGTAAATGTGCAAGTGCTCAGTCACTCTGTCCCTGATGATCGAACATCAAGAGGTGCTCGCCATTGGAAAGCAAACTCTGGTATACTTGTTCATTTACTATGTTCTAGTTTGTAACTGAAGAAGAAAGGACCTTTCAAGGGCCATGATATTTTATAATAAATAATACACATTTTGGGGCTCAATCAGGAATATATAATGCAGACTGACCTTGGTGGAATCTGATATTTTCAGCAAACACTATTTTGCAGGACTGACGATATTTTCATAAATACAATACAGGGTTTTAACCATATTGGTATTTGAAACTCTTCATTAAATTGCTGTTTTGTTGCAACTAAATTCTGAATTCATGTTTAATATTGAAACCAGAATATTTACTGTATAATGACTAAGTTCTGCATTGCATGACCTTTCCTTCTGGGTGGATTTCCTGTTCAAAATCATGATATAATTAGGCTGAGTAATATATTCACGCATGCTAAAGAGTGGAAGCAGCATGCTATAGACAGGGCTAAGCAATCCCACAATCAATGGATCAGATCTAAGCTCTGCAGTCCTGCCACATCCAGTCGTGAATGGTGGTGGACCATTAAAGAACTAACAGGAGGAGAAGGTGTCATGAATATCCCCATCCTCAATGATGGTGGAGCCCAGCATGTGAGTGCAAAAGACAAGGCTGAAGCGTTTACAACCATCTTCAGCCAGAAGTGCCGAGTGGATGATCCACCTCTGCCTCCTCCTGAGGTTCCCACCATCACAGAAGCCAGTCTTCAGCCAATTCGATTCACTCCACGTGATATCAAGAAACGGTTCAGCGCACTGGATACAGCAAAGGCTATGGGCCCCGACAACATCCCGGCTATCGTGCTGAAGACTTGTGCTCCAGAATTAGCCGCGCCTCTAGCCAAGCTGTTCCAGTACAGCTACAACACTGGCCTCTATCCGACAATATGGAAAACTGCCCGGGTATGTCCTGTCCACAAAAAGCAGGACAAATAATAATCTGGCTAATTACCGCCCCATCAGTCTACTCTCAATCATCAGCAAAGTGATGGAAGGTGTCATCGACAGTGCTATCAAGTGGCACTTACTCACCAATAACCTGCTCACTGATGCCCAGTTTGGGTTCCACCAAGACCACTCAGCTCCTGACCTCATTACAGCCTTGGTCCAAACATGGACAAAGGAGCTGAATTCTAGAGGTGAGGTGAGAGTGACTGCCCTTGACATCAAGGCAGCATTTGACCGAGTCTGGCATCAAGGATCCCTAGTAAAACTGAAGTCAATGGGAATGGGGGGGTGGGGGGTATCTTTCCACTGGCTGGAGTCATACCTAGCACAAAGGAAGATGGTTGTGGTGATTGAAGGTCAATCATCACAGCCCCAGGACATCGCTACTGGAGTTCCTCAGGGCAGTGTCCTAGGCCCAAGCATCTTCAGCTGCTTCATCAATGACCTTCCCTCCAACATAAGGTCAGAAATGGGGGTGTTCGCTGATGACTGCACAGTGTTCAGTGCCATTCACAACTCCTCATAATGAAGCAGTCCCTGCCCGCATGCAACGAGACCTGGATGATGTTCAGGCTTGGGCTGATAAGTGGCAGGTAACATTCATGCCACGGAAGTGCCAGGCAATCTAACCACCTCCTCTTGTCATTCAACTGCATTACCATCGCCGAATCCCCCACCATCAACATCCTGGGGGGTCACCATTGACCAGAAACTTAACTGGACCAGCCACATAAATACTGTGGCAACAAGAGCAGGTCAGAGGCGAGGTATTCTGTGGCGAGTGTCTCACCTCCTGACTCCCCCAAAGCCTTTCTACCATCTACAAGGCACAGGTCAGGAGTGTGATGGAATACTCTCCACTTGCCTGTATGAGTGCAGCTACAACAACACTCAAGAAGCTTGACACCATCCAGGACAAAGCAGCCTGCTTGATTGGCACCCCATCCACCACCTTAAACATTCACTCCCTCCACCACTGGCGTACCGTGGCTGCAATGTGTACCATCTACAAGATGCACTGCAGCAACTCACCAAGGCTTCTTCGGCAGCACCTCCCAAATCCACGACCTCTTCCACCTAGAAGGACAAGGGCAGCAGGCGCATGGGAACACCACCACCTCCAAGTTCCCCTCCAAGTCACACACCATCCTGACTTGGAAATATATCGCCGATCCTTCACCGTCGCTGGGTCAAAATCCTGGAACTCCCTCCCTAACAGCACTGTGGGAGTACCTTCACCACACGGACTGCCGCGGTTCAAGAAGGCGGCTCACCACCACCTTCTCGAGCAATTAGGGATGGGCAATAAATGCTGGCCTTGCCAGCGACGCCACAGCCCATAAAAATGAATTAAAGAAATATTAGTGTTGTTTAATTAAAAATGCTGCTTTAAAACAAGTGCTGTATAGGGTGTTGTAGAAACATTAAAAAAAAACTTGTATTGCTTCTCAAATTGACCTGTAAAACTTGGCCTGTTTAATGCTTGTTTTGAAAATCCTCCAGCATTAGGAAATAGTTTTTGAAAGCACCATAGGAGAGTTAATTTTTTGCCCACCATTGCTAAGCAATGCCTAAAATACAAGCACTTGACTTGTTGAGTGTGCTGTATAAAGTTCATGTTGATTTGTATGTAGATGCACATGTAAGCATATGCTATGCCTATGCTATAATCTGGATGTGTGTCCTGGATGTACTTGTAAGTGGGAGTGGATGATGAGGTAGTCATCAACTCTAGTTGTTTGAGTAATCTCAAATTTTCATCCTCAAGATTAAGTCCTGAGTATTATTTCTTAAACTTTTTAAGACAATTTCCCACCTGCTTTCAGTTTTGCAAGTTCAGCTGTAGCGAATGAAAATGACAAATTTTGTAGCTAACAAATGATTCTTGGTGTGCTGTCCATAAACAATCATCCGATTATAGCTTGGAATTTTATTTGCTACTTTTGATTGCGTTCTTAAATGTGGTGTTGCACAAATTCAGCGCTCGGAGTGGAAGATAAATCCTTGGAATGCTGATCCACTTCTGGATTCAGTAACCGGTAAAAATGAACATGGAGCTTTGCAATAATGTCCTAAATAATACTTGCCCCAATTATATGTGGAACTTATCTTGTGTTGCTACTGCTCGCACCTCATCATCTCCTTGCTGTCTTATGGAGAAGAGTCTCTGGACTGTTAATAAAATTCTGTGTGGATTGGCTGTACTGCGTTCAGTTTTGGGCACCACACCTCTGGAAGGGTATATTGCTTTGGAGGGGTATAGCTCCGATTGATGTCGGCACTCCTGTTCCTGTGTAATAGTTTGGTAGGCCATATCCTATTACCGTACTTTAGGATACGGGAGTTTTATTGGTTATAGTAATAGCCTAGGAATTGAGAATGTGTGCTCAAATCTCACCATGGCAAGTTGGAAAATTAAATTCAATAAACCTGGTAATCTCTGAGCTGACACTGGGGTTGGGTGGGGGGGGGAAGGGAAGTGACCATGTTCTTCAAGGAAGGAAATCTGCCTCTGTTGGTCTGGTCCACAGATGACTCCAGTCACACACTGTGATTGAGTCTTAATCTCCTCTGGACTTGCCTAGCAGGCCATGCAGGTGCAAAAAATACCTTCCCAGCAACAACTTGCATTTATATAGCGCCTTTAACATAGTGAAACATCCCATGGCGTTTCACAGGAGTGTTATCAAACTAAATTTGACACCAAGCCACATGAGATATTAGGACAGGTTTTAAGAAGTGTCTTAAATCAGAGGTAGAGGGGGAATTCCAGAGCTTGGGGCTTGCTGAAGGCACGGCTGCCAATGGTGGAGCGATTAAAATCGAGGATGCGCAAGAGGCCAGAATTGGAGGAGCGCAGAGATCTCTGAGGGTTTTGGGGCTTGAGGAGGTTACAGAGATGGGGAGGGACGAAGCCATGGAAGGATTTGAAAACCAGGATGAGAATTTTAAAATGGAGGCTTTGCCAATGTAGGTCAGCGAGCGCAGGAGTGATGAGTGAACAGGACTTGGTGTGAGAAAGGACACGGGCAGCAGAGTTTTGGATGAGGCCAAGTTTATGGAGGGTGGATATAAAAATGCAAGTTGTTTGTTGTTGGGAAGGTATTTTTTTGCACCTGTACGACCTGCTGGGCAATTTCAAGAGATTGAGTCAGTCACTTACTGTGACTGCAGTCATGTTTGGATCAGACCAACTAAGACAGATTCCCTTCCTTAATGGACATGGTCACACTTTTTTTCTAGTGCTAAGAATGTGACCTTGCAAGCATTGCCCACGTCCCAAGAACAATTTAAAAAAAAATTTAAAAAAAATTTGGACCAGTTTACTGATCAGTGACGAGAATAAAATGAAGTCTCTATATATTGTGAAAATTGTTAATTGACTATTCAAAGCAGTGTTGATGCAATTCTTTTCGTTGGCCTTTTTGTTTAGGATGTCAGCCAATGAAAAGCTTGCTCCCACCTTTTTAATAAACGGTGGGAGCAAGAAGACAGATGGGTAAGAGATTTCAAGCAAAGGTGAGGAAAAAGACTAGAATTGTTGAAAGAGTAAAATAAAGGCTAATCTAGAAACTGGAAAAGGAGAGTGAAAGGTGGCAGGCAGGCACAGGTCAAGTATTAAACGTTTCTCAGTTTAAAAAAAATTGTGATTTATGGTTACTGTTAGAGTAATTATATTTCTGTTGTTTAACTAACATTATTACATCATGAGTAGAGAACAAAAAACTAGTTGGGTCAGGGAGTTGGAAATTTCCTTGGATCTGCTGATGATTTAAAAGTTAATTTTAAAATTGCTTGAATAGGCTGACTAAATAATATATTGGGCCGGGTTCTGCCTGTGGCTGCAATGTTGTGCAACACTGCTCTGAAGAAGTCTATTAACTATTACCACTTAATTTCATTTTTATATCCTGATTCCAATATTCTTCAATGCAATGAACTTTGAGATTTCTTTATAAAATGTGCTGCGCTTGGATGGAATTGCTGGCCTCTGTTCAAGCTCCAAAGTTGTGTGCATGTTATTGATGCAAATCGAAAAAAAATGTAAACTGTAAACATTTTCCTCATACTAAAATTAGGATGCATTACCTTGTACGGTGGCCAAACGAAAGAGTATAGTTGCTTTGCTTGAAGTTTCAGTTTTTTTCGATGTTTGTAATTCTAATTAGTCGCCAAATATCATAGGATCAGCTCCAAGCAGCCTAAGCAACCTATAACCTTGTGTCAAAATTGTTTATGCACTCTCCAAACCTGGCCCTTTTCCAAAAAAAACCCCCCAGCAATCCAGTGCTTAAATAATCAGACATGACTCGGGAGGAGGAAGAGGAACAGTCCAATCCTCAACATGCTGTCCTTGGCATCCCTGTAATATCCTTGTACCTTTATTCCTGCATTGTCTTTGCATTGTAATAATGTGAATGCCGAATATTTTTGACTCTCTTAAAGTGCAAGTAGCAAGTTTATTCCACCCAGTCGGCCTGACATGTTGTGTAACAAAGAGTGCTAAAAATAGGCCGCTAGGTATGCCATGACTAGTATAAAATGAGGTGCTTTATCCCGACTCTCTTATTTTCACCGATCCTAATTAAAGAAAAACTTAAAAATTAACTTGTTCAAAAAGCCTTGTTATTTTACGGGACTTCAATAGTTTATTGTGTAATAGAGTATGGTGCTGTCTGAGACCATTTCTTTTATTAGTGTTGAATGTATGATATTTTCTGTTGGAAATTCTGTTCATGTACAAACTAGAGAAATTGTTGACCGTGTTTTCACTTTTCTCTAACAGAAGAAAGTCCATGGGCACTTGTAAACAGGACTTGTCCGATTAAAGCTGAAACAAACCGCAATGTGGCTTTTCCTTTTTCGACATGCACGTTTAACCATGGCCTGGCTGACCACGTTGGGTTACAATGGCAGATCGACACGAATAAAACCTCTGTTGTCTCCGGCTGGATCAGTGAGTTGAATCTCAATGAGAACTCGAGCACTCCCTTGGCCCCTCCCACAAAACGACATTGCAGGTCTCTTTCGGAGCCTGATGAATTGTCCCGATGCCGGTCTCCATGGAAACCTTGTAGTTCCAAGGTCTGGACTCCTGTGTCGAAGCGGCGGTGCAACAGCGGTGGCAGCGCAACTTTACAACGCTGCAACAGCCATGGAAGTGCCACACTGCAGAGAAGCACAAGCATCAATCTGCTCCAGCATACTAGTAAACACACATTATCTCTCAACAACAGTATATTTAATATCACCAGTTTCAATACTTCACCAGTACCAAGGCCCTCGTCTGCCAGCAGTGGTTTTGTAGACAGTAGTGAGGGAAGCACATCAAGTGTCCGTTGGAACTCTGCAGGACCGTTTGATTTTAACCCAAGGCGGCGGCTGTCACTTTCACAGGAACACATTACAGAGACGACGAATCTCTTGCCTTCAGCAAACAGCACTCCCACCTCCACACCAGAGCTGAGCCGCCGACAGGGATTGCTGCGATGTCGCTCACAGCCTTGCGTGCTGAATGAAAGGAAATGTGGGCTAAAGCGCAGGCGGGAGGAAGATGTCAGGTGGACACGACCATCTTTGGATTTCCTAAAGATGACGAGGGTAAGTTGGGGAACGCCTCTTCATATTTCTGGTAAATCTGGTGAATGTTAATATTTTAGTTTTAGTTTGGGATGAAACGGAGTATAAATAGTTCATGTGCAAGGGCCCTGGAATATAGTAAGAGCACATTTTCATCTTCACTGTCTTTTGAGTATAAATTTGGCCTGCCAAAAATATGTTTGCTTTAGTACTTCAGTCGCTTTTAAATTTTTATATAAATTACCTTTAGTTTTCAGAGTAGTCTTTCCATCGGGATCCATTTTAAAATCAGTTAACTAAGATTTAAACGATTGATTTTTATTTGTGCTCCTTGCCCCTCTGGTTTTATGCTTGAATATTTTACAAGTTTGGACAAACATGTGCCAGAGAGATGAATTTTAATTCAGTTATTTACAAATTCACAAGTGATACAATAAAGATTGGAAAAATGTTGAAAGTACAAGCTAATTAAACAGGGAGCTCAACTATAAGTCAAAACTGTAATGGGGCTTAGGTAGGCATCATACATGCTTCAGCCATTCAGTCGCCTCGGTTGTCAGCATTATGCAGTCTGGAAAGTCCTCCTGGTAGACCAGCATGAAATGAGCAGCCATTCAGTAGATAAAATGCACCACCGCTACAGAGTGTTGTTTCTGAATCCCGGGTGTGGCCATTTGCCGTACACCTTACCAACCTTGAACTAGGTAATTTTTCATCAGGCTGGGGGATGAAGAATGAGTTTCTTACAGGTGAGAATAGTTCGTCTCCATTCTATTCATCATGAGACCATGTCCGCCGTGGAGATGATTGCTGCCTTGGTCCAGATTGGTCTTCTGTTGAGGGGGTGGGGGGGGGGGGTGGTGGGTGGTGGGTGAGGCACCTCCCATATATCTTTGAAAAGTGGCTGTTATCTCCAGGGTTTTCTCGAACAGGTTCTTTGCTGCAATCTGACGCCTGATGTTAGGCCATATGTTTGAGAGGACTGGTAGACAATTGGAGTTTGTTCGTCTCATCGACCCTGTTATTATTCTCTTTGTTTCATTTAATTGTGCATCAATGAGTTTTGTGTAGGAAGTGTTTAACCACAAAGGAGTGCAATATTCTCCAACCGAGTAGCAGAGAGCTAATGCTAAGTTGCTCCAATATTTGCATGTTAGCTCCTCAAATTGAGCTTGCATGCTTATTTAGGAGGCCATTTCTGCTCTTGAACTCCTTTCAAAAATGTACTAGCAGTACACATTTAGCTACCCCTCATAAGTTTGGTATCATCTATGATCAGTCCAACCCAGCCAATTATCGCCCTTTCATCAACAAATTTAAGGGGAAGCTAGATAAGTACAAGAGGGAGAAAGGAATAGAAGGATAGGGTTAAATGAAGTAGGGTGGGAGGAGGCTCGAGTGGAGCATAAACACCGGCATAGACCTGTTAGGCTGTATGGTCTGTTTCTGTTTTGTAAATTCTATGTAATTCTATGTCAAGTGATGGAAGGAGTAATCAACCGTGCTATCAAGCAGTTCTTGCTCACCAATAACCTGCTCACAGTTCTGCGGCGACCCCTCTGCTCCAAATCTCATTACAGCCGCAGTCCAAAGATGGACACAAGAATTGGATTCCAGAAATGAGACGAGAGTAACTGCTCTTGACATCAACCCAGTATTTGACCGAGTATGGTACTAAAGAGCCCTAGTAAAACTGAAGTCTGAGTTTCAGGAGGAAAACTCTCCAGTAGTTGGAGTCATAATGCACAATAGAAGATGGTTGCAATTGTTAGTCCAATCATCTCAACGCCAGGACATTGCTGCAGGAGATCTGCAGAGCAGCATTCTCGGCCCAACTACCTTCAGATGCTTGATCAATGACCTTCCCTCCATCAGGTCAGAAGTGAGACTGTTTGGTGATTATTGCACCGTATTCACCTCTATTTGCAATTCCTCAGGTAATGCAGCAGGCCATGCCAGCATCCAGCAAGACCCGAACAACATCTAGCCTTGGGTTAATAAGTGCCAAGTAACATTCAAGCCACACAAGTGCTAAGCAATGGCCACCTCCAACAAGAGAGAGTCTAACCAGCCCCTCATGACAGTCAATGGAATTACCATTGTCAAGTTGCCCGCTATCAACATCCTGGGGTCACCATTGACCAGAAACTCAACTCAACCTGAGTAGCCACATAAATACTGTGGCAGCTAGAGCAGGTCAGAGGGTGGGTATTCTTCGGTGAGTGGATCACCTCCTCACTCCCCAAAGCGCCTCTACCACCTGCAAGGCACAAGTCAGGAGTTTGATGGAATGCTCTCCACTTTCCTGGATGGGTGCAGCTGCAGTAACAATCAAGAAGCTCAAGACCATTCAGGACAAAAGTCCACTTGATCAGCTCATTCACTAGCCTAAATATCCACCCTCCCCACCCTGGGTGTACTGTAGCTGCAGTGTGTACTATCTACAAGATGCACTGCAGTACCTCGCAAACCTGCGACCGAATGGTAAATAGAAATTGAAAAGTTCCAAATCGTTCTGCATTGTATTCCCTTGTCAAGTAAATCATTCTTGTTTTGTTGCTCAAGTGATTCATTTTACTGTTTATTGCCCAAGTTTCATGATCAGCTCTGCACAGTGTTGCACAGTTTCTTTTGTATCAACCATCAAATTACATCAAGACTGATCTGAAATAGTTTGCAGTCTGGAAAACTGGCTATAAGCCGACCTGAATTACAACAGAATGATTTGCTCCTGGCGTCGCAGACTATTGCTTTCAGTGAGAATTCGAGGAAAAAGTTGTTTAAGAAATTGGCTGAAGGGAAGCAATGTGTACTTGTGAGGGAACTGGTGCCAATTTTGAGAGGTGGGAGTAGTGAATAATGTGCACAGTGAATGCAGTTTGGGCCTTTTCTATTTCTAGTTTACGCCAACATTTTGGATTCAGGGACTCAATGCAAATTTTTACAATTGATACTAAAATGAGACATTCAAGAACCAATAAAATGAGCAAGATAAAATTGGTAATTAGGCATAACGCAGATGAAATTCAGTATGAGTAAGTTAGTCTAGGCACTTAACATGTCCATTTACTAGACTAACAATCATCAAAGCAAATGGAATAATGCATTGAATTGCTAAAATAGATCAGTATCAAGTCAGAGGATGGCTCATAACTGAAATTGTACACCGCTCTGGTACGCCCACACCATGAGCACCATGTCCATTTTTGGCTATTGAAATACAAGAGAAACTTTGAAACCCTAGAAAAGCTGCAAATCTGATACCAAGTGGCAGGATTAAAGTACTGTATGAGGAAAGACTGGAGAAACTTGTGTTCAACCTCGAGGACCTCATTGATGTTCATGGAGCATTAAACAGTAGTAAAGGTAAATCCAGAGCAGTACTGCAAGGTATTCCATGCAAGTAGGACAAAGCTGGTGAAAGATAAAAGTTTTTCCGAATGATTGACAATTGGAATAGATATCTGCATAGTGGAAGCAAAAATCTTGGGTCTTTAAGAAACCGTGGATGCCGCGAGTGGGGGAATACAGGTTATCGAAATGAATTGCTAAAATATACTGAATTACTACTTTTTAATCTGTACTTGTGATCCTGTAAATTCTTAATACGAGTGCAACTTTGTGACTCATTTATTCACTTAGCTGCAAGTTGACTGCTTGTTGAGTAGTTAATCTGCTAGGAGAGCCTCCAACTACTGTGACCAAATTCCTACTTAAGTTGTGTGTTGACCTTGCAGTATTGGTAGCTACATTTCAGAAGCACCTAACTGATGCCTGCAAGCATTGACAAAATTTGTAGATTTTTAAAAGAATACTCTGTGAATGGAGGGTCTGTTTAATTTCAAATGAGCTTGCCAATCCTCACACCCAAGGAGCAGAGAAGCGATGTACCAACTTGAATCATTTTCAGTGCGAACGTTTCAAGCAAGAGGGACCCAATAGTGATGACCACTAAATGTGATTTTTAACTAGTGTACCGTAGTCATATGTAGTAGCTAAAACCTAGCTCCCAGGGCCAAATGTCACTTAATTTAAATTGATAACTTCTGTACAATCGAAAAATGACCTACAGAAAAATATCCTTCTGCAGTCCCTCGGAGCCAAGGATGACTTGCTTCCACATCAAAAATGAGTTCTCAGGTGACTGATGAGTCCAATGCGGGACCTACAGTCTCTGTCACAGGTGGGGCAGACGGTGGCTGAAGGGGCGGGTGGGTGGGGTGTTTGGGTTGACTTCCACTTGCTCCTGGCGCAGAGACTCGGTGTTCGGCGTCTTCCTGGATGCTTCTCCTCCTCCACTTTGCTTTGTGCGGTCTTGGGCCAGGGATTCCCAGGTGTCAGTGGGGATGTTGCACTTTTTCAAGGAGGCTTTAAGGGTGTCCTTGAAGCGTTTCCTCTGCCCACCTGGGCTCTCTTGCCATGTCAGAGCTCCGAGTAGAGCGCTTGTTTTGAGAGTCTCGTATCGGGCATGCGGACAATGTGACCTGTCCATCGGAGCTGATCGAGCGTGGCCAAAGCTTTGATGCTGGAGATGTTGGCCTGAACAAGAACACCGACATTGGTGTGCCTATCCTGCCATGTATTTGCAGGATCTTGCGGAGGCAGCGTTGGTGGTACCTCTCCAGTGCTTTGAGGTGCCTGCTGTACATGGTCCATGTCTGAGGCATACAGCAGGGCAGGTATCACTGCTGCTCTAGATCATGAGCTTAGTGCTGGGTTTGAGGTCCTGGTCTTCAAACACTCTGTTCCTCAGGCGACCGAAGGCTGCACTGACACATTGAAGGCGGTGTTGGACTTCGTCATCGATGTCTGCCCTTGTTGACAGTAGGCTCCCGAGGTATGGAAAGTGGTCTGCATTGTCCAAGGCCTTGGCGTGGATTTTGATAATCGGGGGGGGGTGGGGGGGTGTAGTACTGTGTGGCGGGGGCAGGTTGGTAGAGGACCTTTTGTCTTACGGTTGTTTAGTGTAAGGCCCATGCCCTCGTACGCTTCGGTGAAAGTGTTGATGGTTTGGAATTCGACCTCCAAGTGAGCGCAGACGCAAGCGTCGTCTGCATATTGTAATTCGACGACAGAGGGTGGGGCGACCTTGGATCTGGATTGGAGGCGATGGAGGTTGAACAGTTTCCATTTGTTCTGTAAATTAGCTCCACTCCAGCGGGGAGCTTACTGGGGGTGAGATGGAGCATTGCAGCAAGGAAGATTGAGAAGAGTGTTGGTGCAATGACACAGCCTTGCTTGACCCCGGTCCGTACGTGAATTGGGTCTGTGGGGGAACTGTTGGTCAGGATCACGGCTTGCATGTCATCGTGAAGCAGGCGGAGGATGGTGACAAACTTTTGAGGGCAGCTGAATTTGAGGAGGACACTCCATAATCCCTCACAGTTGACGGTGTCAAAGGCCTTTGTGAGATCAAAGAAGGCCATGTACAGCGGTTGGTGCTGTTCCCTGCATTTCTCTTGTAATTGACGCACGGTGAAGATCATGTCCATTGTGCCCCTTAGTGGGCGGAATCTGCATTGTGATTCTGGGAGGAGCTCTTCGGCCACTGGGAGAACTCGATTGAGGAGGATTCTTGCGATGACCTTCCCTGTGGCAGACAGCAGGGAAACTCCTCTGTAATTACCGCAAACGGACTTGTCACCTTTCTTGAAGATGGTCACGATTACAGCGTCTCTGGGATCCCCTGGCATGCTCTCCTCCTTCCAGATAAGAGAAATGAGTTCATGAATTCGTGCCAGTAGTGCTACTTCGCCAGAGTGGTAAATCTGGACATCTTGTAGGAGCTGTTATATTTAATAAGACTCTTATGATCTTGGCCATGTTGTGTTTCTTGTATGGCTAATGGGGAGTAGACTGCTATCTATGTTCTTGGGTAAAACTATTTTCCATTGTGCCTTCCCTTTCCTCGGTCATCCTTATCCATAGGCATGAACGTAAATAGGGAATTGTAGTGAATTTGGGAGCTAGGTGGGCATTATTCTGTATAGAATGAGTCCAGAACACCGGCATCTGGTTCCACTTTACTTTTCTCCACTAAAATTTGCATTATAACTTTGCATGCAAATTTACTAATTCTGGTTGACCTTTATGCACTTAAATGTCGGCACAATGTTGATTGTTGCTTTTTATCAGATCCTGCTGCATCAGCCTTTTTATTGCTGAACAGCAACCTTACCGACTTGCCAGGCTTCACTTATAAGAATTACTCGATGATGTGACTTAAACTGGCACAGCTACTTTTTTTTTTTCATTATTAAATGGCAAAATGTCACTCGAGTCACAACAGCGAGGGGGGAACAAAGTGAGGTTAACAGCAACAACAAAGTCCGACTTCAAAGTGCAATCATTGAAGCAAAACCAAAATAAGAACACTTTTTCTATTTTTAAATAGTGATTGTAGCTTGAAAAATTATAATTGTGAGACTTCAAAGCTGTGGGATTGTTCTGGGGGAGCAGGCTGTTAACACTTGGGACCACTGTTTATCATTCAAGCTTTGTCACAAAGAATAAGATTTGAGGTTGCAGAGGTATACATGTTGCACGGAGCATTGCAACAGCTCTCCAAGCAATTGGTTTTCTACTGACTAGCTGCCAGAATATATCTTGGCTCAAGGCTGAACAAAGGAGGGCTTGCTGTTGGTGTTCAAAGAGCAGCTGCTTTGCAGTGCATCTCCCTAATGTTACTTTGGAAAAAGGGATTTCAGCTTCCAAAAGTTACAATCCAGCAGCTGCTTGGGATTGGCGTAAATGGCAAATCATTGGTGTGAAAGGAGTTGGTGTTCACTTACTTGTCTGGGATCCATTTATTTGGGGGGCGTCCATAGCTGCGAGTACTCTGGGAAGGATTAATGTTCCATGTACTTCTCCTTACAAAGGTTCCTTTGGTTTTTATATCCTGTTTTTCCCCCATCCTTCAAGTTGTACACAATTTCTTCACTAAGCAGTGGAAGTTGGATAATCTCCAGGAATCTGCTGGTGCTGTTCTGTAGACAGTAACTAGGAGCTGCTCAATATGGCTTAACTTGTTTTATTTCCCCCTTGAAATCATATGTTGGGTCTTTGCCACTGATGTGCAATTGTGAACCTAGAAGTTACCTAAATGGTGAATATTGAGCAGTGAAATTGAAAACATTACTGGTGTTTTACTGGTATAAAATGCTTTAGATTCTCAGAAGGTTTAGGACATCCAGGCTGCAGGAATTTTTAAGGACTGTATAGACTTCAGTTTTGAGATTGCAATTGAGAATGTGAGGAGAGCAAGCATGAAAGGCATTGTTTAAAAGTGAAACCATAAAAAAAAAAATTTAAAAAAAAAAAATAAAAAAAAATCTCCGGATGTGGATGATGCTGCATTAATTTCCTATTCCACGTTGTGGTGATGGGCATTATCCTTGAACTGCTACAGTCCTTGTGACGGTGCTCCCACAATAGTGTTGGATAATCCCTGGATATTGACCCAGTGAAAGACAATACATATCAGTCAGCATGGTGTGCCACTTGTTACATAAGAACATAAGAAATAGGAGCAGGAGTAGGCCATTTGGCCCTTCGAGCCTGCTCCACCGTTCAATTGAGATCACGGCTGATCTTCTACCTCAACTCCACCTTCCTGCACTATCCCCATATCCCTTAATTCCCCAAAATTTATCGACCTGTGTCTTGAATATACTCAACCAGCTCTCTGGGCTAGAGAATTCCAAAGATTCACAAGCCTTTGAGTGAAGAAATTTCTCCTTATCTCAGTCCTAAATGGCCGACCCCTTATTCTGAGACTGACCCCCGTGTTCTAGATTCCCCAGCTAGGGAAGCATTTTCTCAGCATTAACCATGTCCAGCCCCTTAAGAATTTTGTGTGTTTCAATTCGATCACCCCTCATTCTTCTAAACTCTAGGGAATATAGGCCTAGTCTACTCAATCTCTCCTCATCCCAGGAGCCAGTCTAGTGAACCTTTGTTGCACTCCCTCTAAGGCAAGAATGTCTTTCCTTGGGTAAGGAGACCAGAACTGTACACAGTACAGGAAACTTTGGTTTATCCGGAGGTTGTATGTCCGGAATACTCGATCTAACGGCAAAAATCAGGAGCCGTTTTCTGTAAGGTTTTTTTAGATCTCGTTCTTTTTTGTTCCCCAGTCAGCCACTGCAAGGTCTGCAGCTATAGCAACAGCTTCAGCTAGAGACTCTTGCAGCTGCAGCCGACTCTTTAGAAGCTGTTGCTAAGCAACAGTGTTTGTTGTCAGATACGGAGATGAAAACCTCTGTATGCTTCAACATTAACTTTGTATGTCCGGCAGTTTTGATAGATCGGCAACATGCCGGTCCCGTCGCTGCTGGATATCTCAAAGTTTCTTTTACTCCAGGTGTGGCCACGCCAATGCCCTGTATAATTGTAGTAAGACTTCTTTATTCTTCCACTCTAATCCCTTTGTAACAAAAGCTAACATACCATTTGCTTTCCTAATTGCTTGCTGTACGTGCATGTTAACTTTCTGTGATTCATGTACAAGGACCCAGGTCCCTCTGAATGCAAACATTTCCCAGTCTCTTTCCATTCAAAAAATATTCTTTTTTGTTTTTCCTACCAAAGTAGATAACTTCACATTTCCCCACATTGGGCAAGAACATGGCAAATGGAATAGTGTCAGTCAACCTGTCTATATCTCTCTGCAGCCTCTTTGCATCCTCCTCACACCTTACTTTCCCACCTAACTTTGCACTATCAGTAACACTCGGTCCCTTCATCCAAGTCATTAATATAGATTGTAAATAGCTGAGACCCAAGCAATGATCCTTGCGGTGCCCCGCTAGTTACAGCCTGCCAACCTGGAAAAGTCCTGTTTATTCCTACTGTGTTGGTGATGGTGTTCCCACAACATTGCTACTCTTTTCCTTCTCCATGGTAGAGGTTGCAGGGGAGGAAGGTGTCATTGAATTATCCTTGATGAATTGTTACAAGCATCATGTAGGTCATACATACTACAGTAGTAATCCACTGGTGATGGAGGGAGTGGATATCGAGACCAGTGGCACAGATACTGATCAATCGAGTTGCTCTGTCCTGGATATTGAACTGCTTCACTGTTGCTGCTGGACCCATCTACGTGAGGGGTGAATATTCCATCACACTCCTGACCTTGTAGATGGTGAAGAGTTAAGGAGGTGAATCACTTGTCACA
This sequence comes from Somniosus microcephalus, assembly GCF_052327205.1. Classification (NCBI taxonomy): domain Eukaryota; kingdom Metazoa; phylum Chordata; class Chondrichthyes; order Squaliformes; family Somniosidae; genus Somniosus; species Somniosus microcephalus. Next base: position 340,853,419 of record NC_140988.1, read on the forward strand.
GAGTACCAAGTGACTGGCTCTTGAAGCCATGTTGTTGATATGCCTGTTGTAGTTGGGCTTCTGGGGGACTTGAAGTGGTGCTGTTGAAGGTTTGGGGGAGATGGCTGGGCTTTCTCTTGTTCAAGATGATCATTGCCTATCACTTGTTGCGTGAATATTATCTGCCACTTGCAGTGAAAGGTGCTGGGATTGAGGGTGCTTCCCTGAGGAACTCTGGCAGCGATATCCTGGGGCTGCGACGATTACCTGCTGACAACCACAGCTATTTTAATGTGATGTGTGACTCCAGCCACTGGAGGGTTTTCCCTTTAACCTCCATTTGACTTCAGTTTTGCTAGGTCTCCTTGATGACATTCTCTGTCGAATACTGTCTTGATGTTCAGGTCAGCTACTCACCCCTCTCCTCTCTCATTCAGATCTTTTGTTCATGTCTGCATCAAGGCTTTAAGGTCTGGAGCTGAGTGGTTCGGGTATAACCCAAACTGAGTGGCGAGTACATGTCACTTGATGGCATTATTGATGACTCCTTCCGTCACTTTACAGATGATTGGGAAGAGACTGTTGAGGGGTAATTGGCTGGATTAAATGTTTCATGTTTTCGTGCATAGGACATACCTGGGCAATCTTCCACTTTGTTGAGTCTACGCCAGTGTCCAGGCTGTACTGGGAAAGCTTGGCTATGGTGGGCAGCTAGTTCGGGTGTGCAGGTCTTCACTATGACCAGGATTTTGTTGGGGCCCATAGACTTTGCTGTGTCCATTGCACTTAGTTGCTTAATGTCACATGAAGTGAACTGAATTGACTGGGCACTGGCATCTATGATCGTGAAGACCTCTAAACTTGTGACTGAAGACACTTGCAAACATTTTAGCATTGTCTCTTGCACTAGTGTGCTGGGCTCCTCCATGGTTGAGGCTGGAGATGTTCATGGAGCCTCTTTTTAGTTGCCTGGTTAGCCCACCTGGGTTGTCAACTGGATGTGGTAGGGCTAGAGAGCTAAGCACCGATCCTTTGGTTGTGGGACTGCTTAGCTGTTGCTATAGCCTGCAGCTTTTGGCGTTTAATGTGCAGCTTGCCCTGTGGTAACTCACTAGGTTGGTACAGTTCCCGCGCTTAAGCAGTGCGTAAGTGTTTGCACCATTTGCCTGCTATAAGCAGTGGACGGTAAAGCCAAGAAGTATCAAATAAAAAGTGTCAACCAGTTTAGCTTCCAGCCCTACTTTGCTCGTGTAGCAGTTATCAACATCCTAAAGAGGAGAGGGACATAGTACTTTGACGGATGATGGAGCGAAAGACAATGAAATCTTGCAGCCTGAGCGATGGCCGGTAAATACATGTAATCCTGTCACTCAGCCACTTTCACCACGCTCCCGATTTGAAGCAATGGCACTGCAGTACTGAGGCACTCAGCTCCTCAGGTCAATAGTTCATGTACAACCTGAAAGACATTTAATAAATTCTTCAATTTGCCTGAAATCAGCAGAGCTTTTAAAATGGTAAATAGAGAGAATTAAGTAATTAAGGTAATCTCACTTTAATGAGGTGCGGAAAGCTTATTAAATTGCTTAAACTAGCTGCCACACTTAATACACTGGAAACGCCGCCTTTGTAATTGACTTCTATGGTGATGGAATCATTATTGACTTCTATGGTAATGGCTGTCATTAATTTTCTGGTATAGACGGTTGCCTGCCACAGGCATGGGCGGTATAAGTGGTGGGGATTGTACCTCCGTTTTAGCTATGTCTCGTGCTGGCCCTGGCACGCCCTTCAATATCCGGCATTGACCCAGAGTTGGTATTCTGGCCTGATCATGATTAAGTAAGGGGCGTGCCAGGCTATGAGCATGCGGATTGTATTGTGCAGTTTTGTTGATGGCCCACAGTATCTCATGGTTGCCCAGTTTTTGGCTGTTAGATCTATCATTAATCTGTTCCACAGCACAATAGCGTCACACTACACAGTGGAGATGAGACCTTGTCTTCACAAGGACCGTGCAGCGGTCACTCGTATCTATTGGAACTATAGCGGACAGATGTATCTGCAACTTGTAGCTTGATGAGGTTCTATTATGTTTGGGATACATGGAGTTAAGAGTATCAGTTTTAGAAGATAGCAATCTCATGATATGCAGTGGACTACAGTAGCGATGCCTATATTTCAAACTCGATCCATATATTTTGATATAAACACCTCCTTTACAGCTGTAAAATTATAAATAAATTGAGCAAAGGTGTTGTGTACATCAAGCACTCAGTTGTAGAAGTGATCAAATTAGAATGACCCAACATTTAATGTTTGGTGCGTAATTGGGCCATAGATTGTTGCTTTAATAAGACATTATTTAAGAATTTATTTTCTTAAGGCTCCCAACGGAAATGTTTCTGGAATCCATAGAAGACCCATGAGAGAATGATGTTGCCATTGAATAACAATTTGAAGCCATGATTCTCATATATTCCTGGAAATTTGCAATTTTTGCTGGGCTTTTATTCCAATGGTACGATTGCACAGCTGATAAGAAACCAGTTGCAACAAAAGTTTGAAGGTTTAAGTTGTTTTAGCCCATGTAATGCCAAAACAAGCCATTTAAATATCTTGGTCTAAAATAGTTAAAAGGCCTGCTTTAGTTAACACATCAATCGAACTGTATTTTAAACTACAGGAAACTTTCTGGTATCCGGCACTGACGGGACCGAGCTGGTGCCGTACCATCAAAACTGCCGTAGAAACCAGCGCTGATGTTAAAACATACGGAGCTTTTGAGCTCCGTGTGAATCAACAAACCCTGTTGCTTAGCAACAGCTTCAAAACAGTCGGCTGCAGCTTAAAAGCGTCTCTGTAGCTAAGCAACAGCTTCAGCTAGACCTTGCAGAGCCTGACTGGAAAAAAAAAGCAACGAGAAGTAAAAAAACTTATAGGAAATGGCTCCTGAATTTTGCCGGTAGATAGCTTTCCGGACATTTAACCTCCGGTTAAACAAAAGTTTCCTGTATATAGAGGCTCTACACTATCTATTTGACTGAAGGAGCTTGTATGCCTTTGTTTTAAATACTGACCAGGCAGGGTCCGGCCATTAATTTAGTTACTTTTAATTGTCTTCCCTTCATTGTTCGATTTGTCATACTTAAAGTAATGACTATCTTATCCAGTGCCTTATTCTTTAATGCCTCTAGAGTAACACTGGTCTGCTGTGGTGCAATTTTTTTTGCCTTGTGTGATGCGAATTTATTGCTGTGCAATTGACTTTCCAGAAATATCTGGAAATGGCCACAAGAACAGACACTGGAAAAAGGTCCGCCCGCTCGGCCTGTGCAGTTTTGCAAAAGTGAGCTGTATGACCTGTTCGTGCTTTGCTGGTACTATGCGGATACATTGGTTTATAATGTACTGCGGTATAGGGCAAGATTGCCAGCAGAAGTCGGTGAGTGTGCCGTGAAACTGACGGGACTTTCCAGCCACTTCAATGCCAACTGCTCCTTCGCGTTGGATGCCAGTCCAGCTAGCTTTGTCTTGGATGTAGGCAGAAACCTTTTATACATCTGTTTGTCTTCCTTGATCTGGGGTGTGGGGCACAGGGTGGCTGTACTGCGAAGCACAGCTGTTCACGAATTGTTGAAATCCGTATTCCCATTGCATCTTTCCCATTATTCTCCCCAGCTCTGCTGTGCAGTTTTTGCTTAAGTGCATTGCGCCAGACTAAATTGACGAATACGCTGAGACGCACAGAAATGGGCAAAACTGCTTTGAGGTGGTTAATGCTTGTTCTCATGGCTGTCACCACCCCCACCCCCTCCTGGTTTTCCTCCGAACTCTCAAGCCTGTTATGTTTTGCAATGATTTCCTCTTGAATAATTTTATGTCATCAGGTGTTCAAATGGAGGTCCATGTTGAATTGATAAAACATTTCCATCGAGCTGTAGTGAGCACAAAGGTAGAATTTTTCTTTTACTCGCCTTTGATTATCTAGAAAATGTGTACATTTTTGTTCTTTGTATTGTGGAGTACGTGGCTCTGAATAAATCTCTCGAACTTTTTCTGGACCATTTTCATCCGAGCTGAGTGCCTTTTCTGAGTAGATGAGCATCAAATTGTAATGAGTTTATCAGGTGGCTGCTGATGGACCAGTGGACTGAGGGAAGAGGAACGAGATCTAGAATTCGGGAAGCTCTCGTGACCTACCGACAGTGTCTCGACTGGGGTGGTTGAAGAAAGGAAAGGGGGTGTTTGCTTTCAGCACCCATAGCAAATGATTGGTTTCACACCATAATCGTACTATACCACAAAGGCTTAAGTGCTGCTTGGATATAGACAAAGTTTTATCTGCTAGCGAGGGACCTGCCTCTAGTCTTGTGGTTAACTCTTGTTTGGCCACTCAAATATATAATGTAGTGTGGGTTATGTAATGTGACATTGCCCCAAACATCTGTTCATACAAGCATTTGGTTGATCATCTTATTCTTGAACTCCTTTCGGCTTTAGAATAGGCTGAGCATTGTTCTGATTTTTTTTAAGAATAGGTTAAGCTTTTTTTTTGCCTTTTTTAAGGGATCTTTTTTAAATGGATTTCAAAGTTACATTTTGATAAATGAACCAGTTGGTCCTACCCAAGAAGTTGTAGGTGTGAAATCCACTAGGAGACACGGGGCTGTGGAAGAGCCAAAGGATTTGGGTGTCCATGTACACATCACTAAAAGCGAGTGCACAGGTACAAAAAGTAATCCAAAAGCTCATGAAATGTTGGCCTTTATGTCAAAGGACTTTGAATTCAAAAGTGAGGAAGTGATGCTTCAGTTGTACTGTCTTGGTCAGACCCCATCTGGAGTACTGCATTCAGTTTTGGGTACCGAATCTCAGGAAAGATATTGGAAGGGGTACAGCGCAGATTCACCAAAATGATACCAGGGCATAAAGGGTTGAGTTATGAGGGCAGGTTGCATAAACTTAGCTTGTAGTCCCTTGAGTTTAGATGGTTGAAGGATGATCTATTTGAGGTCTTTTAAATATAAAGGGATCCAATAGGGTAGGTACAGAGAAACTATTTCCTCTGGTGGGGGAATCCAGAACAAGAGCACATAATAAAATTAAAGCTGGGCCATTTAGGAGTGAAGTTGGGAAACCCTTTTTCCACACTAGGGCTAGTGGAAATATGGAATTCTCTCCTGCAAGTCTGTGGTGCTGGGTCAATTGAAATTTTGTTGGTTGAGTATCAAGGGATATGAAGCCAAGACTGGTAAATGAAGTTGAGGTACAGATCAGCCATGATCTAACTGAATGGCCGAGTAGGCTCAAGGGGCTGAATGGCCTACTCCTGTTCCTTGTTCCTAAGATAGAGGAGTGGTAATGGATTGGGGTAGAGATGGGAGTGGGAAAGTGCCTGAGGAGAGAAATGAAAGGTGGTATGACTAGATTACAAGAAAGGGAGGAGACAAGCGAGGCCAAGAGAGAAGAATAGGCTCAAATTCTGAAATCTAGCGTGTTGTTTGGGTGTATGTGGAATCAAAGTGTTCAGAAACACTCATTCAGCTTCCAAAGTAAGACTGTTAAACTCTTGGGGGAAAAAAATCTTTTTTTCCATAGTTATATTTCCTAATTACAGTTGGGCTTCCAAGAGATCATTAATAACATTAAACCCACAGATGGCTTGATTTCAACAAAGTGGGCATGTGTTCTAAGACCTCACACAGTTGGAGGTGGAGATGGGCATTCTTGCCTGTGATAGTTAGAAAACAGATAATCCTGTTGAATTGGAAATCTCAAAATAAGCCTTCAATCTCAGTGGGAAAGAGCTTTAATAAACTTAGCCAGTATGGAATATACTGTAGACAGTATGCAAGTCATGATTCAGAGCAGATGTAGGATCAGTTCCAAAAATACTCTTGGGAAATTTACACATTGAAGCCATCTAAGTCTGTTACCTTTGGGATTTAACTCTCTTTGTTTAACCAATAAACCAAATCATAAAGTAAAACATGAGTTGGGTTGCAATTTTACCACATTAAAAATATATATAATGTTTAATGGCACATCTATTATGTTATTTCAACTAATGCAACACATACTGACTTTCTTGCCAACAGAAACCATCTCAAATGCCTTTATAAAACCACTTCTTGCTGCAGTCTGCATTTTTGCAGATTTTCAGACCCGGAGACAGTTGTATGTAACATTTTTCTTCAAATATTTGCTTATAGAACATTTATGATGATCATCACCTTCAATATTAATGTGCATCATTTTGAATGAAGAATTATTTAAACATAGTTCCTCTACAAAATTGCTGTATTGATTTATATTTTGAAGAGAATTCTGAGCTACAGCGATTACATTGGCTTAATCCAGAAGCACTCCAACTTGAAAAAGCTGCAAATGATGTTTGAAGTTGGCCAATCTATCACCATTGGCTTTGATCTTGTGGCTGAAGTTTTCCCATGTGTACGTTGATGGCCTTTTGGTTCTGAGCCTTCGATCTTTTTGCAGCTTGCAAGTAGGCCAATTTATTTCTTATGTTCTGAGTAGCCGAATTCCAACCAAATCACTAAATTCTTATACAGTATATAGATTATCCCTGCAGTAAATGCAGCTGTAACAGAATTATTTTTCCCATTCTTGTATTTGGGAACCCCTAGTTTTGAGACAAATGGCAAATTCCATGAGTTTGTTTTTGATGGTCAGAGATCTTAATTGCCCCATCTTCAACAGGTTATGTTTAATCCTTTTTGTGATGCGATTTCCCTAATATAGCTGTAGACTTTGGTCGTTCCTTGCCTCTCCCTCCAAATACTTAAAATGTATGACTAAGACGGAGGTCTGCCAAAACAGCTAAGCGATTAGTTGCTTAAATTTTAGCTTAAAAAAAAACTAAGCAGAAACCATTTGCTTGCCTCCAACGAGGAGGCTTCCAAAACCTGAAACGAAAATGATTTCTAGTGGACAACTTCAGATCTTGTTTAATTTGTGATCTGACCTTTTCTCATAGTTGTGTGATCGAGTGCCACCAGATGCCTTCAATTTTATTTTCCATTTTGCTGCACGTATTTTTAATATCACAAAATCAACCACATACGGTGGTCATGTTGCAAGAACAGAGTTGCCTTTCTTTCTGCAGACCGATTGGTACAGCGCTGCTCTAATTTTCACCACTTGCTACACTGACAATGGAGAAGAAATTAAGTTCAAGTTATAGTGTGAACTGTTTTAAGCAACTGAGGTTTACAGCTAACCAGATTATGCATCATATCTGTCGAAGTAGGACAATCCAATCACTCCATTTCTTTTGGAAAATAGAGATGCATAAATAGCTAACCTAATGTTCTAATACTTATTTAATTCAATACATGTACAGAGTATAGATTTCAAAACCATCAGCAGTCCTTTTCACCAGTGCCTAAATAATAAGCTATGAACCTAAATATGATGTGCACAAGATGTAGTAAGAGTCGTGAGAAACTCCCTGCATCTCCTGTAACCTCTTTGGAATAATGTGTTCTATTGCACAGTTGTGAAATATCAGTGTCTTGCAGATTGGACATCAAGATTGAGCATTTTCTCTGAGATAGGGGAACAGATTAAGGTGCATATTAGATCTGACTTGGAGCTGAATATGTTATGTACACTGCTTCACAGCAGAATGTCTTGACCTTCTCGACAGAACTCCTGTTTAATGCTGATTTATTACAGCTACTTTAATATTCTATGCAATTGTAACAAACTACAGAATATGCTTGAATGTGATGAACAATGCTGTAATTTATGTAGAGTAGTGGATATGCTGTGGCATTGCCTACGGAAAGTCAGGGCAATTTCCTTCGGAGTGCCTTAGTGATACTGTAGGCATGAGGTATTAACTTTTTATTCGTTTATGGGATGTGGACGTCGCTGGCAAGGCCAGCATTTATTGCCCACCCCTAATTGCCCTCGAAGGTGGTGGTGAGCTGCAGTCCATGTGGTGTAGGTATTCCCACAGTGCTGTTACGGAGGGAGTTCCAGGGTTTTGACCCAGCAACTATGAAGGATCAGCGATGTACTTCTAAGTCAGGATGGTGTGTGACTTGGAGGTGATGGTGTTCCCATGCGCCTGCTGCCCTTGTCCTTCTAGGTGGAAGAGGTCGTGGGCTTGGGAGGTGCTGCCGAAGAAGCCTTGGCGAGTTGCTGCAGTGCATCTTGTAGATGGTACACACTGCAGCCACAGTACGGTGGTGGAGGGCGTGAATGTTTAAGGTGGTGGATGGGGTGCCAATCAAGCGGACTGCTTTGTCCTGGATGGTGTCGAGCTTCTTGAGTGTTGTTGGAGCTGCACTCATCCAGGCAAGTGGAGAGTATTCCATCACACTCCTTACTTGTGCCTTGTAGATGGTGGAACGGCTTTGGGGAGTCGGGAGGGGAAACACTCGCAGCAGAATACCCAGCCTCTGACCTCTTGTTGCCACAGTATTTATGTGGCTGGTCCAGTTAAGTTTCTGGTCAATGGTGACCCCAGGAGGATGATGTTGATGGTGGGGGATTTGGCGATGGTAATGCCGTTGGATGTCAAGGGGAGGTGGTTAGACTCTCGCTTGTTGGAGATAGTCATTGCCTGGCACTTCTGTGGCACGAATGTTACCTGCCACTTATCAGCCCAAGCCTGAACGTCGTCCAGGCCTTGTTGCATGAGGGCATGGACTGCTGCTTTATCTGAGGAGTTGTGAATGGCGCTGAACACTGTGCAGTCATCAGCGAACATCCCCATTTCTGACCTTATATTGGAGGGAAGGTCATTGATGAAGCAGCTGAAGATGCTTGGGCCTAGGACACTGCCCTGAGGAACTCCTGCAGTGATGTCCTGGGGCTGTCTTGATTGATTTTCAACCACCACAAACCATCTCCCCCCCCCCCCCCCCCCACTCAATTCCCATTGACTTCAGTTTTACTAGGGCTCCTTGATGTCAAGGGCAGTCACTCTCACCCCACCTCTGGAATTCAGCTCCTTTGTCCATGTTTGGACCAAGGCTGTAATGAGGTCAGGAGCCGAGTGATCTTGGCGGAACCCAAACTGTGGTAAATTTAATATTATAGGTATATATGCATTTAAAGCCAGCAAAAGAAAATGTTAAATTTATGCATACATAAAAAGCATTAAACTATTTGTAATCACAATGTTAAATGAACACAATTGAAGATCTATCAAATGCAAAAGTGTGATATGTAGTCAATGAACTAATACAAACATAGAGATGAAAACCATTTAGGCAAGTACTCACTTTGTGGAAGGTCTTGGAGGGAGGAAAATGGGTCCCAGGCCACGGAGGGGTTGGCTGGAAGAACCTGCAGAAGCAGAATCAATCCCTCTCTGAGCAAAACACTCAAATGTTTCTTGAATCATTTACTTCAACATAGAAAGGGAGAAACTGAAGCAAGGGAAGATAAATGATTAGTTGTACCAAAGTTGTTATCCAGAAGGAAAAGGGTCAGGATGTTGTTAGAATCCTCGAACTGAGGTTGTCTGAATAATGTCAATATCTATATGGGGAACTGCAGCTCTTAGCACTTCTGAAGCTTCATCGAGAGGTAGAGATGTTCAGCTGCAGACGTGACCAAGTCACAGAATGCCCATTCCCATATAAGAAGTTTTACAAATGTACTACTGAGGAGCAGATGTATGGACTGTGCACATTCAAAACTGAGATGAGGAGAAACTTCTTCACTCAGAGGGTAGTAAATCTATGGAATTTGCTACCTCAGAGAGCTGTGGAAGCTGCGACATTAAATAAATTTAAAATGGAGGTAGACAGTTTCCTAGCTGATAAGGGAATTAGGGGTTACGGGGAGCGGGCAGGGAAGTGGACGTGAGTCTAGGTTCGGATCAGCCATGATCCTATTGAATGGCGGAGCAGGCCCGAGGGGCCGTATGGCCTATTCCTGCTCCTACTTATGTTCTTATGGTGTTTATCTTGGAATGGCTTCACTTACCAGATAGTAGTTGTGAAGTCTGCTCAGCTGGTGCAGATTTTTAAAGGACCATAAATTTAGGTTGAGCATTTTTTTTGTTCAGCCACCTAGGGTGTGAGTTTTGCATTGCTGCAACTAATACTGTATAAAGGATTTCATTACCTATGCGATGAAAAAACTAAAGTAAGTATCTAATGCTGTCTTTACATTCTTGGTTAACTACTAACGACAACTCTGTCAACAACAGTAGTTTGCGGTGTAAGTAAGTGACTCTGCTGGTGGTCTGCACTGCCGGAACAATATGTTTTGGGCAACTTCCCCTCGCTCATGCACAATTTTAAAAAGAAACTAGCTGCTATAGAAAAGACTATTTTCTTTATTTCTCTCGCTCCCACCCCCATATAAGCATAAGCAGGAGTGCAGTATCAGGACCAGGAAGTAGGTTCATAGTATAAACCAGTTATAAAGTGTTAAATTACCTTTTTTAAAACAATTGCATTTAAATTCCTATATACCTCCAATTGTGGTGTTGTGTTCTAGTTGCATAAGAGTGATGAGGAATCCCATTTGAATATTATAGATAAAGAACTTTATCTAGTAAGTAAAATTTTGCAGGGTAGCCTTGATAATTCCTGTTGGGTTGCCAAGCATAGTTCTGAATTTAAATCCTAACTTTAAATTGCAGTTGATGTTCTGCTTTCTTTGGGTGACCTGTCTCCCTTGTGACCGGTGCCGGTTGCTGCAAAAAGACATCTCGTCTGCCACTGGAGGTGAGACTTGACAATTCTTGGATGAAATCACTAACGTGCATCGATGGTGTATGTATTCTCACCAAATGTGAAGTTAGCTACCTCGAACAAAACATCCAGTTCTAACACTCATGCATGCACCTTCCTTTAAACAGGGAAGGGAGGCTGTTTGCTTCCAGACCTCTATGAGCTATTTGGTCAAGCAGGCCTTCCTTATGTGGGGGAGCCGGTGCTTGGCCGTCACTGAACATAGTTTAGAAGAAGTAGAATGAAGCAATCGAACTTGAATTTCTGAATATTAGCATAGCTCTAACATTCTCTTTCCCAAAATGTCAATGTTTTCTATCACGACGTCTAAAAAATTCAAGTTTAGCATCAACGCAAAGCCATGTGGGCTTTGTACATGCACAAAACGTGTATAGTGTCAGTCTGGTGTGAAGGCCCAAACGGACTCCAATGTGCAACAGACTGAGGCTCCCTGAGCTGGCCCGCAGGAGGATTTTAATTTTTCTGCCTTTATTAAAACGGGGTATTTTGTTAGATGTAGGAAACTTGAAATTTGGAGACGATGCACACACTGTGCGTAAGTGAATTTATCCAAGAATTCAGTCTCTTTCCCAGTGGCAAACAAGAAATGTTTTTGCAAAAAACCTGCCTTTCACGTGAACGGGTTCTTGGAAGTTGGACAATGCACAGAAGAGCCTCGAATCTGGTTCCTGGTGTTGGGGGGTTTAAGTTATGAGGAGAGACGGGAGAATCCTTTGCTTTACAGTCCAGAAAAAGAAGCACCCAAGAGGTGGTCTTAGAGAGATATATAAAAGTTGGGCCCAGGACTTGGGCAGCAGTTGCCCCATAACTGCAGTGTCTGTGAAAGAAAATCCACTTTGCACTGCCACGATACTTCATTTCACTCTTGCACCGAAATGACCTTTTCATCCAGAAGTGACCTTGCATGTTGAGAGGCTGAGCACATTTTTTGAATATTCCCGAGCCTTTTAACCCTGGCTATAATCTGTCAAACTCACCATTCCTTCTGCATAAATAAGTTACATAGTATCAGATAGTATTTACAGCACAGAAACAGGCCATTTGGGTCACCTGGTCCATGCTCCACATGGACCTCCTTCCACTCCTCTTCATCTCACCCTATCAACATATCCTTCTATTCCTTTCTCCCTCATGTGTTTATCGAGCTTCCCCATGTCACCTCAACTACTCCCTGTGGTAGCGAGTTCCACATTCTAGCCACTCTCCGGGTAAAGAAGTTTCTCCTGAATTCTCTACTGGATTTATTCATGACTATGCCGCCCCTGCAAGTGGAACCATCTTCTCTACATCTACCCTATCAAACTCTTTCGTATTCTTAAACACTTCTATCAGGTCACCCCTCAGTCTCTTTCCTAGAGAAAAAAGACCCAGCCTGTTCAATCTTTCTTTATGGGAATAACCTCTCAGTTCTGGTATCATCCTAGTAAATCTTTTCTGCACCTTCTCCAATGCCTCTATCGTTTTCTCTCAAATAATAAATGTAGCATTGTTTCAGAACTTTGGATCATTTGAATTGCAACCATTGCTTTGCTTGTTTAATTAAACCATTTCAAGAACATTGATTTGGCTTGCGGTTGCTGAGCATTTTAAATGAGCTCCATGATGATTACAGCAATTTAGATGTATAGTGGCAGTGTGCCAATAACCTTTATTGCTGTACTTGAACTTCGTACTGTATGATGTAAATAATTTAGGACTTTCTCTCAAATGTGAACCTCCCTAGTCACAAGGCCCTTGACGTGCAACAAGTCTAAACAATAGAATTCAAGTCAGCCTTGGAATCCATCTGCGACATTATCAGAACGCCATGTACAGACTGTGGTGTGTACTAGTAAACTTGCAGTCTTGGATGTCCAGGTATAATGCCCTCTGAGCATTCTGGATGGTACTTGGCTGTAAGGCATGAATACAGTTTAATATGAAATGAGGATAGTTGATTTGTAGAAGGCCCATGAACTAGAGTTTGGGAACTGTGCAACCCAGTGCTTACAGCCATTAGTAATGGATGCAGTTTTTTTTAGGGCTTGTAACATACTGCTTTTAAAAGTCGGCTCCTCGAGTGGATTTTGTTTTCTTCCCTCTTGCTGAAGGCGTTAGTACATGCTGGAGTATGCTTCCACTGGTACCAGTACCTAGGCCAGGTGACCTTTTATATATTTGAGCCTAGACATTGCTGTAGGCAGATACTTCAATTATGTGGGCCATTAAGGCCAACGCTGATCCTGTCCTCATTGTTCACACATGGAAGCTTTGCAGCAGTGATCACTATATAGAATCAGGAGCAGGAAATCAAGTTAATTTAGCAAAGAATACTGCAGCTAATTGTAGCACCCAGCACTCTGGCTGAGGTGGTGTAACTGAACGCACTGTGTGCCTCACCTAAGTGGTAGGTTTATCCTTTTGAGCAGCTTGAAATGCTGGACTCTCATTAGGGCTTAGTGATCTGTCTGCCAGCTGATCAGATGGTGTTTGATTAACTGCTAATATATCATAGCAGACATCCTAAATTAATGCTAGACTGATAAATATCGGTTCTGATAATCAGTTCTGCAATGTTTTTAACGAGTGCTGTTGTGTCCTTTGTATCAGAGATGCCTTCTTAAAATGGCCTCTAGAAAGCAGGACCTAGTTTTCATATCGTGCTGTGTAGGGTTGTATAATGGAATTGCCACTGTCTATCCTGTACCTGACCGTGAGCCAGCACTGGAGGCTGGTAGAATTAATAATTTAAACTTGTGCCACCTGTTTTTACATCTTAAACTCCAAAAAGATTCTTGCTGAGCTTCTGTTTGGTGTTGTAATTGGCAATCTGGTTTGGACTGGCCTCTGTGATGGGATGTTGGTGTCACTGGTTTCCGATGGGGAGGCGGGGAGCTGAAGGAAGGCAACTTGCTTTCCTTCCAGTATGTGGCATAGTGGGAGCTGGTCACTTGTCCTTCAGCAAAAGAATAATGTGACCATAAGGAAGAAAGGGAAGGAAGCTTGGGGAAAGTAGGAAAAACAAATTGTCGGGCTATGGGAAAAGAGCAGGCGAGTGGGGCTAATTGGATAGCTTTTTCAGAGAACAGGCACGATAGGCCAAATGGCCTCCTGCTGTGCTGTATGATTCTCTGACAAAAGCACAAGATCAAAACCTTGATGAAAGCCACAAGCTGGTGTTTTATGATGTATTTAGCTGTTATTTGTAGAAGTGCATAGTCAGAAGAAGCAAAGTTTGTTTTGGAGACAATTGGTCTGATTAGTATGTCCCCACTGGATTTATATAAAACAGATAATGTTACGTGCAATGTGTGAAAAGTAAAACCAGTGGTCTGTCACATTCTGTTGGCTTCGATCAGTCTCTAAGTCATGCTAAAATTGCTTTTTTTTTGGTTTGTGCAAACTGAAACCCAAGTATGATGTGACTTTGTGGTCTGAAAACATTAAATGAATGTTTTTGCCAAAACTCTAATCCTACTTGTAGAGCGCAGCCAGGCTTTCCAGCTTGGTAAGCGAGGGCTGTGACTGAGGTTGAATATAGAAAATGAATGGCCAAGGTTAACTGGGAACAGGGCTAGTTATTGAGGTTGCAGAACTCTGTGGAACTGCAGATTATTGCTCTGCCAATGTTGCTGCAGTTGTACAGGGCCTTGGTGAGACCGCACCTTGAGTATTGTGTGCAGTTTTGGTCGCCTTATCTGAGGAAGGATGTTCTTGCCATGGAAGGAGTGCAGCGAAGATTCACCAGGCTGATACCTGGGATGGCAGGAATGATGTATGAGGAGGGATTGTGTCGATTGGGCTTATACTCACTGGTGTTTAGAAGGTTGAGAGGGGATCTCATCGAAACCTATAAAATTCTGTCAGGCCTGGACAGACTAGATGCAGGAAGGATGTTCCCGATGGTCGGGGAGTCCAGAACCAGTGGTCACAGTCTAAGGATAAGGGGTAAGCCATTTAGGACTGAAATGAGAAATTTCTTCACCCAGAGAGTGGTGAACCTGTGGAATTCTCTGCCACAGAGGGCGGTGGAGGTCAGTTCATTAAATATATTCAAGAAAGAGTTGGATATATTTCTTAAGGCTAACGGGATCAAAGGATATGGGGAGAAGGCAGGGACAGGGTACTGAATTTGAATGATCAGCCATGATCTCATTGAATGGTGGAGCAGGCTCGAAGGGCCGAATGGCCTACTCCTGCTCCTATCTTCTATGTTTCTATGAATTGGAAAAATTGGTGCATAAAAATCATATCGTCACTGGTCTGTGGTTGTAACTTAACTCACTGCGATTTGTTTTCCCCATCCTCAGAGTAAGTCTTGGATCTAATTTTTACACTGCTACACCAAATATTCTGCATTAGTTACCCCCAGACCTGACTCTTCCAATAATCTCCTGGCTGGCCTTCCATCCACTCTAATCTTCAGTTCACCCAAAACTCTGCTGGCCGTATCCTAACTTGCACCAAGTCCCGTTCACCCATCACCTCTGTACTCGCTGACCTATATTGCTGAACTTGCTGGTTTTTCTCTAGGGCTTACATACGGGCATTAAATAAGTGGTATCAAAATCCAGAACTGGCTGTTTTAATGCTGTGAAGCTCATTATCTCCTTTCTGTTGACCATATCTGGCATTTGCAGCGTAACGCCACCTAGCTACATTCTGCAAGAAGGCTCTGACTTGCAAAATAGTAGCCTTTGAAATCTTGACTCTTTCGAACTCCATGGTGTGGATCAATGCTGAAGCATTTTTGCTCCAAGGGCTCTACTGTAATGTCGAATGTGTAGGTTTGAAGCATGTTTCTGGAAAAATTGTCATTTTCCAGAAATTGCAAGAAGCTGTCAGGGTTATGTAATTACACCAGACAGATTGCTTTTGTCAGATTTCTATATATATGTAAATATATGAATGGTGTCTCATTAATGACCTAGCCATGATGGGTTCAGTGTTTCAATATGCAGTAATGTACTTTGCAAGAACAGCATTTGTTGTCTTCACATGGATGTCTGCACTGTGGCCCTACTGGGGATATATGTACCCTTTATGAAGTTGATGACTCCAAATGTGCTGTCATCAGGGTTTTAGATATTTATGTAGGTTTTTTTTTAAAAGTGTCTTCAGTGTTTCACCCTTTACCATGGTCTCCATTTGTTACATTCTATCACTTGCTAAGAGGACAGTTGACCTTCCAGGATTGTACTAATACCACTTGCAAATTGACAATTCGCATTGTTGCAAGAACAGCTCAAGGCACCGTCTCCGCTCTTCTCTCCCTTCCACTGCACCCCTGCTATTTCTCAAATCCCCCCCCCCCCCCCCCAGGGAAAAAAAGTTGGAAATGCCTGGCTTCTGCTCAGTATCTATGCATCCATGATGTGTAGAGGGTTGTGGAAGTAAGTCCAAGTCCTACTGTGGCAAAGTGCAGCTCCACTATTTTCAATGAATTTTCTTCCCTGCCCTCCTTTTCTGAAGAGGCTGAGATACTGGTGCCTGTGCCTCTAGCATTCACTCACATATCCATGAGCCTTGATTGAATGTTTGTAGATTTTTGGACTACAGGGGCCATTGCAGATTAGTGTGATCCTGTTAGGATGCCAGTAGTGATCTGGATTGGGACCCTAAGCTGTTTCAGCACTGTTATCCAGGGGGCAGAAATCAATTGGTGCACCCTGACTGTGAACCTACTTGAAGGTGTCCTGACTAACTTTGGGACATTTAGAAACATAGAAGATAGGAGCAGGAGTAGGCCATTCGGCCCCTCGAGCCTGTTCCGCCATTTAATGAGATCATGGCTGATCATCCAAATTCAGTACCCTGTCCCTGCCTTCTCCCCATATCCCTTGATCCCTTTAGCCTTAAGAAATATATCCAACTCTTTCTTGAATATATTTAATGAATTGGCCTCAACTGCCTTCTGTGGTAGAGAATTCCACAGGTTCACCACTCTCTGGGTGAAGAAATTCCTCCTCATCTCAGTCTTAAATGGCTTACCCCTTATCCTTAGACTGTGACCTCTGGTTCTGGACTCCCTGGCCATCGGCAACATCTAGCCTGCCTAGTCCCATTAGAATTTTATAAGTTTCAATGAGATCCCCTCTCATTCATCTAAACTCTAGCAAATATAAGCCTAATCGACCCAATCTCTCCTCATACGTCGTTCCTGCCATCCCAGGTATCAGTCTGGTGAATCTTCGCTGCGCTCCCTCCATGGCAAGAACATCCTTCCTCAGATAAGGCGACCAAAACTGCACAGAATACTCGGTGTGGTCTCACCAAGGCCCTGTACAACTGCAGCAAGACATCCTTGCTCCTGTACTCGAATCCTCTCGCTATGAAGGCCAACATACCATTTGCCGCCTTAACCGCCTGCTGCACCTGCATGCTTACCTTCAGCGACTGGTGCACAAGGACACCCAGGTCTCATTGCACTTCCCCTTCTCCCAACCTATTGCCGTTCAGATAATCTGCCTTCCTGTTTTTGCCACCAAAGTGGATAACCTCGCATTTATCCACATTATACTGCATCTGCCCAATCACCCAACCTGTCTAAATCGTACTGGAGTTTCTCTGCATCCTCCTCACAGCACACGCGTCCACCCAGCTTTGTGTCATTTGCAAACTTGGAGATATTACATCTAGTTCCCTCGTCTAGATCATTAATATATATTGTGACTAGCTGGGGTCCTAGCACCAATCCCTGCAGTACCCCACTAGTCACTGCCTGCCACTCGGAAAAAGACCCGTTTATTCCAACTCTTTGCTTCCTGTCTGCCAACCAGTTCTCTATCCAAGACAGTACCTTACCCGCAATCCCATGTGCTTTAACTTTGCACGCTAGTCTCTTATGTGGGACCTTATCGAAAGCCTTCTGGAAGTCCAAATACACCACATCCACTGGTTCTCCCTTATCTATTCTACCAGTTACATCCTCAAAAAATTCCAGTAGATTAGTCGAGCATGATTTACCTTTTGTAAATCCATGTTGACTTTGTCCGATCCCGTCACTGTTTTCCAAGTGCTCTGCTATTACATCTTTTATAATGGACTCTAGCGTTTTCCCCACTACCGATGTCAGGCTTACCGGTCTATAATTCCCCGTTTTCTCTCTACCACCTTTTTTAAATAGTGGGGTTACATTAGCTACCTTCCAGTCTATAGAATTTTGGAAGATGACCAGCAATGCATCTACTATTTCTAGGGCCACTTCCTTAAGTACCCTAGGATGTAGATTATCAGGCCCTGGGGATTTATCGGCCTTCAATCCCGTCAATTTCCTTAACACCATTTCCCTACAAATACTGATTTCGTTCAATTCCTCCCTCTCATTAGACCCTATGTTCCCCGACATCTCTGGCAGGTTATTTGTGTCCTCCTTTGAAGACAGAACCAAAGTATGTATTTAGTTGGTCCGCCATGTCTTTGTTCCCCATTATAAATTCCCCTGATTCTGACTGCAAGGGACCTACGCTTGACTTCACCAATCTTTTTCTCTTCACATATCTATAGAAGCTTTTACAGAGCGATGTGATGAGATGCTATATAAATGCAAGTTCTTTGTTTTCTGTGGTTCTATATATTCACAGCTTGCAGTATTAGTATTCTACACATTTTCAGTGAAATTTCTTTTCTTAAATACCTTGAATTCATAGAATCATAGAATGGTTACAGCACGGAAGAAGGCCATTTGGCCCATTGAACCCGTGCCGACTCTCAGCTAGTCCCACTCGCTTGCCCCTTCCCTGTAGCCCTGCAGAAATGTTTCTTTTAGATACTTATCCAACTCCCTTTTGAAAGAAAAGATTGAGTTTGCCTCCACCGCCCTTTCAGGCAGTGCATTCCAGATCTTAACCACTCGCGTAAAAATTTTTTTCTTGCGACGCCTTTTGTCAATCACCTTAAATCTGTGTCCTCTGGTTCTAGACCCTTCTACCAATGGAAACAGTTTCTCTCTGTCCAGACCCCTTATGATTTTGAACACCTATCAAATCTCCTCTCAATCTTCTCTGCTCTAAGAACAATCCCAGCTTCTCCAGTCTATCAACGTAACTGAAGTCCCTCATTCCTGGAATCATTCTCGTAAATGTTTTCTGCACCTCCTCTGAGGCCTTCACATCCTTCCTAAAGTGTGGTGCCCAGAATTGGACACAGTACTCCAGTTAGGGCCGAACCTGTGTTTTATCATCATTGCCACACTTTTGTACTCTATACCTCTATTTATGAAGCCCAGGGTCGTGTAAGCCTTTTTAACTGCTTTCTCAACCTGCCCTGCCACCTTCAGTGATTTGTGCACATATATCCCCAGGTCTCTGTTCGTGCACCCCCTTTAGGATTGTACCATTTACTTTCTATGCCCTCTCCTCATTCTTTCTACCAAAAATGTATCACTTCACACTTTGCTGTGTTAAATTTCATCTGCCACGTGTCCGCCTATTTCACCAGCCTGTCTGTCTTCCTGAATTAGTAGTGAATAACATCACATACAATTTAGCTTGCATCATGAAGAATGACCTTAGCTTGCATTCACATTCCCTCCCAAGTGTTTTCCTACCCTGAAAATTACTGGTCAAACATTTACAGTCGGGTATGTGCGCATTTTCACATTCATTTTTACCCCATCAGTATGGGAGATCAACTTAATTGCTCCAAGATTTTCTTTCAAAAGCATTAAGAAGAAAGGGATGACAGTTCTGCATATAGCCTAGATTTTCTAGTAATTTTGTACCTCTGTTGATTGCAGAAAAATGACACTACATTCCAACCGTATGCCCATGATGCAACATTGTTATTGTCCATTTGTTCATCTAAATACTTAACAAAAGGAAATGGTTGTTCATTGCAAAAGCAATTACCAATTTAAAGATTTAGCTAGACATTCTTAATGGTAAATGTATATAACCAATTAACACAAAATGGCATTTTATAAATTTAAAAAGTAGCACTTTGGCAGGATAACTTTAGCATACTCTCTAACAATGTGTAGTATTACCCATGATCTTCAGACTGTATATTTGCAAGTGTTCTGTCTCGTTTGTATGCTGTTTGAGGTAATGTACATTCCTACCTCTTTGAGTAGTGCCACAGGATCTTTAACATTCACCTAAACCTTTGGAACAGACAATTGGAAACTTGGTTAATATCTCATCTGAAGGCCAGCACCTTTGACCATGCAGCGTTCTTAGTGCTGCGCTAGAGTGTCATCTTATATTATATATACTTAAATCCCAGAGTGGAGCCTGAAATCGCAATCTTCTGACTTAGCGGTGAGAGTGCAGTCCAACACTGTGACTTTGTGTTAGCTTCTCTTTTACCATGTCTGCAGAGCTAATTATGCAGACCTTTTTTTTTAAAACCAAGACGTTTCTTGATTTTTGGGGCTGTTGCGACTTTGAGACCCAATCGCAACAACTTGCATTTATATAGCGTCTTTAACGTAGGAAAATATCCCAAGGTGCTTCACAGGAGAGTAATAATGCAAAAATTGACACTGAGCCAAAGGAGGAAATATTGGACTAAACGCTTGGTGAAAGAGGTAAGTTTTAAGGAGGGTCTTCCCGAACTTCGGCCATAGACGGCTGAAGGCATGGCTGCCAATGGTGCTGGCACCCAATTAAGCACAATATAAAGGCAGCTGCAGTCAACACTGAAATAGAAGTGGATATTTACAACCTTGAGATGGCGTGATAACTATTTTCTATTTGTAATTTCTAACCCCACCCCCATTAAATCCAAAGTGCAAATGCTCCCTCCTTTTACAGTGGCATCTCGGTCTTACGGTGTATGTAGTGCTGAAGTAACAGGAGACTGCACTTGGGACAGTTTTCTACATTAAAGGCATTATAGAAATGCAAGTTGTTGCTTACCTGATAGCCAAGTTATTAAGGATGAGCTTAACAGCTGTCTCTGCTGTAGATGGCAAGTTTGGAATGCTGTTCAGCAGAGATTGTGAAGACCAGGTTAAAATGACATCCTTGCAAAGTAGTCAGATGGCTGTTTATAGAAAATACCCAGGAACTTTGTCCAATTTTTTTATTCAAGAAAAAAAAATGCCTTTGGAAAGGTGAGCTGGGATATCCTTGGAAGTCATTACAGCTAGCCTTTTTGTATTAAGTACATTTATTGTTTAATGCAGTTCCACAATTAACAGTGAATCTATTCCAAACTATAAACAGCTGTCTACATCAGATATTCACAGCTGTCTCCAAGGAACTGGAGAGCGTGGGCTCCAGAGATTCAGACAATGCGTATAGAATTGCTGGGTGAATCATGGCACAGCTGTAAATGTATTCGTCCAAATTCTGTACAAGTTTTGAACTTGTCTTTATTTTTTGAAGTACCCACATGACGTCAATCTTGCATAACCATTGTTTCTCATTTTTGGGTCTCAATGGCCCATATTGTTCATTGATTTTAATTTCTCTGCCTCCCTATGGTGAAAGTCCCAATTCTCTCGTGTTTGAGATGAGCTCTCCATATGCAAATTGGAGGAGCAAAATCTTGGCCTATTGCATGGTCGACGTTGATACACATGTAATCCTGCATTGGACAACCTTTTTGGCTTGCCTCCACTCCTTGATAAGCTGGCACAGTGAATCCGATACTTGTGGATTTTGCAGTTCCCAGTTCAGTTGCTTGCCCCAATACATTCTGCATTTCTTGATTTGAAATACTGGTATCTGCAGACTCATTATGTGGAACATTCTCATTGATCTTATACAAGACATGAGTTCAAATCCCACCACGGCAGCTGTGGAATTTAAATTGTTAATAAATAAATGTGGAGTAATAAGCTAGTATCAGTAATGGTGACCATTAAACTACCGGATTGTCATAAAAATCCATCTGGTTCACTAATTTCCTTTAGGGAAGGAAATCTGCCGTCCTTGTCTGGTCTGTATGTGACTCCAGACCCACAGCAATGTGGCTGACTCTTAACTGCCCTCTGAAATGTCCTAGTAAGTCACTCGAAGGCAATTAGGGATGGGCAATAAATGCTGGCCTAGCCAGCGACGCCCACATCCCGTGAACTAATTTTTTTTAAATTTGTTTTCAAGCAAGCTTCTGTTTGCTTTCAATTAGAGAGGATGGTGGAACGGTTTGATCTTGTACTATATGCTTTGCATGGTTCTGATTTTTGATCTCTTAGAGATCGAGATGTGACGCTATCTACCCTGCACTGGTTATCTTTCTCCAGCAGAGAGGAGTGGTCATGCAACTTGTTTTGTGAATCTGCCAAATTCCACTCTTAAGAAACCTAGATATGACACAATAAATTAGTAACTCTCTTTTACAACAAATCACAATCTTGTGCCTCTGTAATACTGCTTCTGCTAACTTCATTTTCAAAAATAAAATTGTAGTGTCCAACACCTCAGTGGGCAAATGGATCGTGCACTAAACCATACAGCTTGGAACAGTTCCCGTCTGATCCTTCATTTACGCTGAGTTATCCAAAGGTAGCCCAGGGCAGTGATGGGATGCTAATGCTGGCATCTGCATTTCTCAGGCAAAGGAAAATCATCTAAGATTCGGACTCCTGGTGTTTGCTGGAAATTGCGCATGCATTGATTGGGTGAGGACAAGATGTCTTCAATCGCTTGCTGTCCAGATTCACATTTGCTATCTAAATACTAGACTGGCATCTGGGGCGGGGGGGGGGGGGGGGTGAAGAGATGGGATTTCACGAGTTCTGTTTGAGCTGTACAAATAAATGGACTAATTTAACAAAATGATTATAGAAACGACTTCAAGAATAGTAGGTAGATTGTGTATTGCATGTAGTGAAATGATACAAATTGAAAGCATTACTTTTCGTTGTGACTTTCAAACATAAAGCCCATTATTGTGAAAAATTAATATGCAATTGATGTCTGTGAAGTTTGTCTCTATTCAAACCTGCTTACTGAACTTTTATTGCTTATGGTTGGCCAAATGAAACTCTCAATATATCTAATGCACACTTAAGAGTTTTAATATTAGTGTATGTGCACATCCTGTCAATTTATCTGTTATTCATTCCTATGTCAATGATTCCACCCTCCTGCCAGAGGTGGTGCTGTAGTGTGATTTGGTGCCCAGCTGCTCAGCCTGCACTGCAGAGAAACCTGTATGCACCAACCAACTCTGCTTCCTAAATTGCTACATGTTTTGCTGTTTTAACTATAAATAATAGAAAATCAATGTATTATAAAAATAAGGCTTCAAAAGGAAGACTGAATTGCTTCTTCCCGTCCCCTGTCCTCTGATCCCACCTTACCTAAAGACTGTACTTAATCTTGAGTCCGTGTGCCATGCCATAGGAGATCCACTCCGATTTTATAATTGTAAGTGTCACACTACAAGCTGTCAAAATTAGAAAAACAAAGGGAAAGAAAAGCATGTGTTTTTTATGATCTCGAGCTGGCAAATTGACAAACACCTGAAAACCTGTAAACTTCCCTCACCAAATGGCAGTTAAACTCTGACCACAGAATCTCTTTCGATGATTTCTACAGTGGGAGCACCTTAACGATGGCCTTCAAAGGACAGGCAAGTTAGTGGCTAAACATCAGTTGTGCTGCAGAGCCTCAGGCATCCGTGTAAACAAAATGAGATTTGGAATTGATGTCATGCACAATCTCCCAGCTATTTTTCTTCATAATTCATGAGGTTGCTAGGATAAAAAGCTGAATTTTCAGTGGACATTAAAGAAAAAAAAATGAAGACTTGCATTTATACAGCACCTTTCACGACCACTGGATGTCCCAAAGTGCTTTCCAGCGAATGAAGTACTTTTTAAAGTGTGGTCACTGTTGTAATGTAGGATGATTGAATCATCTAATAGGATGATGGTAAAAATTGTATGGCTTGATCTTGCAGTTTTGTATGATATTTTCGGTGAAAGTAGAATTTCTATATATGATTCCAATGAATCATTTGAAAGTGGCCAAATACTTTGAAAGTACCAGAAGTCCCCCTCCCCTGAGTCTATATAGAATGAGCTTTCACACCTTGCTATTTCTGATGACATTGACTTGGTAAAGTTTCTCAGATAGCTGTTTGGGCAGGGGAAAAGATATCATGGGATTACTAAACATTTAGCACTGGTTAGGGAGTTGGTTGAAATTTCATAAACCGGATGCTGTTATTAATGGTCGTTGATTTGATTGGGGTCTGGCTACGAGAGAAGTTCCTCACAATTCTGTATTGGGTATTTGCTGTTCATCGCTAATGATCTGGAGGACAGATTAAATGATACAAAGATGTGCTCAGGAGTTTGTAATGGAGAACAAATCGATAGGTTGCAGGCTGATTTAGATAAGTTGGGTAACTGGATCAGAGTATGGTAGATGTGGACAAGTACAGTGTCATGCAAATAGGGCTAGGAAACTGGGCGTGTCAACAGATCAGGGCTAATAGTTGCTAAATTGCTAAGTGCACCACCAATGTGAGCTTGCTACAGGGTGAGCTGATAGATTGAGTTGTATTGCTAGTACTATAGTTACGCTGTATAAGGCTTTGATATGTCCACGCTGAGAGTATTATGTCCAGTTTTGGGGGGTCTCCATGGTGAAGAAAATTGAGGCTCTCTGGAGTACAGAGGATGATGACCAAGGTGATGCTAAATCTTCAAGTTGGTAATTGAGGGTAAGCTCAGAGTTAATTATTTACTCTGGAGAAGTATAGGCTTAGAGGAGATATGACGGCAAGGAATTGGGTTTGATGCTAGGAAGTATTTATTTTTACGCAGAGTCATCGCTCGCCACACATTTCTGCAACATGTTGCCACGGACCCACCGGGTCAGTCGTTAGTTTGGATTGTGGTGATGGAGTCTCTCTCAGGATCGACAGATGAATATTAGTTGTTACGCTTGCGCTAATGAGAGAAGAGCCCACTCCTGGATGCACATATACTGCTGCACATATTGCATTGAAAGACAGATGAGGGGGATAGATGAGTTGCCTTGCACTAGGGAGCCAGAGCTCAGCCTGAATTTCATTCATACTGACCCAGCAGACGTGCTGCCATCGGAGTCTGTTGGTGGTTGTGTCTCCGAGGGATAATGCACGATTTCAAGGTGGCCTTTAGTGTGTCTTTAGAACGTTTTATTTCCCAGCTCTCTCGTAATAACCAGATTGCAGCAACTGGGCTGCAGCTCACTAAAAGTCTGCTTCGGGGATCAGGCATGTGGACAATCTGTCCAGACCAACGCAACTGGGCTTTTTAATTTTAGTTATATTGCAGGGCATCGGTGTTAGATATTCTGTCCTTCCACTTGATGCCAGCAATACATTGTAGAAATGGAAATAGTCAAGTTGCTTGATGTGACAGCGGTAGCAAATCCACAAGTCCTATCCATATTGTAAAGTGGTGAGGACAACAGCTTGGTATATAGCGATTTTTGTTGGCAGACTAGCTCCTCGTTCCTGCCAGAGTCTCTGCTCGATTTGCCAAAAGCGCAGCTGGCCCTGCCATTCCAGTGAGTGAATCGGTGCTGATTTGTAGAGAACGCAACCACAGTAGCTGAAATTGCTAACTGACCCAGCAGAAATCCTGGTTGAAATGGCTGGCTAGCATTCCAAGTCCTCGACTGTCTCCCTGCAGTGTCTGCTAACGCACTAAATATCATGCCACTTGTCGCCCCACCTGATGTGGCTGAAATCCAATTTCACAGAATTTCACAGAATCCCCACAGTGCAGATAGAGGCCATTTCGGCCCATCGAGCCTGCACCGACACATATCCTACCCGATCCCCGTAACCCCTACACCAACACATATCCCACCCTATCCCCGTAACCCCACGTATTTAATCCCCCTAACACAAAGGGTCAATTTATCATAGCTAATCAACCTAACCCGCACATCTTTGGACTGTGGGAGGAAACCGGAGCACCCGGAGAAAACCCACGCAAACACGGGGAGAATGTGCAAACTCCACACAGACAGTCACCCGAGGCCGGATTCGAACCCGGGTCCCTGGCCAAACAAATGCCAGGTGGAAAAGCAGCCGGTTCGGACAGTACCACGGTAGAAATCTGCAAGCATAGAGGTCACAAGCTTGAGAAGAATCTTGTTGCCCTTTACAATAAAAATCTGTGAACACTAAAATGTGCCGCAGGACTTTAATGGCACCAACATTGTGCGCCACTAAAAGCGCAAAGGTGATTGCTCATACTGTGATAGTTATTGTGGGATTTCACTTCTGTCGGTATCAGGTAAAATTATTTTCTGTACCATGATCTGCCAAGTAAATGAGCAACTAGTGGAAAAACTTCTCCCAGAAAGCCAATGTGGCTTTTTTGGCTGGTTGCGGAACATGGGACATGATTTTCTCAGTCTGCCAAATCCAGGAAGAATATAGAGAAGAGCACTGGGGACCCTCTGTGGTCTTCGACTGCACAAAGGCATTCGGTTCTGTGATGCACTGTGGGAGATGCTGATGCACATTAGTGAACATTGTCCAGCAATTCGATGTTGGTATGATGGCCCAAGTAATAGATCAAGGTCATAAGTTGTCACTTTTTGTAGTCACTTTTAACGTCAAACAAGGTTGTGTTCTAGCCCTAACCCTGTTCAGCATACTGTGTGCTGTGGTACTGCTCGAGCCATTCAAGATGTGTGACCGGAATCTATATTCTATACCGCACCGACAGCAGCATCTTCAACCAGCATCAGCTGCATGTTGAGATTAAAGTATTGCAGAAAATTGTTTAAATATGTTTTTTGCCATAATTCTAGACATTTAGCTGCTATCCGACTGCTTTGCTCAGGTGGCAGTGTTTTGGCCTTGCAATCAACTTCTAAGACTGGCGTCATGGTCCAGCCCAGACCTGCACATCCAGTCACGTGCCTTGTGGTTATGAGCAATAGCGAACACTTAAGGTGCAGACAAATTCTTAGATTGTGCCGCCAGTTCTTGGTCTGAGTGAATTGAGGAGGAATTTTCCAGATTAATCCTGAATTTGCTAGTTTATTTTGTCTACTAGGAAGCAGCATTTCTAGGAGGTGGGAGGATGATGTGCAGTTGGATGGGGTGAGCTTGATGGGTGTGTGGTCTTTTCTAGTTCTGTTTTCTCAAAATTGACCTGTAGACTGATTCTGCGTGTTGCCTTAATTGTAGTTTTGTGCTTGACTGCCTTGATTTGTTTTTTATTTCCGGTAGTGTTGGAATAATCTTTGCAGGTCTGCTAGCAGCTAATTGTCTCCTTTAAGCTGAATCTGAATAAAGTTAGTCTTAATCAATATATTTGCCAAACTATTGGACAGTTTTGGAATATTTTCAGTGAAGAACGGAAGGAGGTTTTTTAAAGACCAGCTGGTCCATCAAGCCTGCCCCATGTCCATGATGGCTGGAACATCATTTCTAGACATTTCCTACGTTTCCCTCCTCTCTCCTCCCCCCACCCCCCCCCTCCCCCTCCAATCCCAGTCCAGCCCAGCATCCATGTAATCTCCTGGGGGGAAAAAATAACTGCAAAACTCCTCTCCGACCCCCTCAGGCAATCAAAACCAGTCCAGATCATGACGTGGACTAAGTGTTATCTATAAAGGCACTTACTTTCTATATGCTGCGATCTCTGCCCCAGTCAAGAATAGGTCCAGCTCTCTCTGAAAGGCATGCAGAGAGTCGGCACCCACCACACCAGCTGGCGATGTATTCCAGGGGCTCGCTACTCTCTAGGAAAAGAAAAAACACAACGTCCACCCTATTCCTACTCTTGGGAAATTTAAACTTCTGTCCCCTGCTCCTCCCCAATTGGTTAAACTGGAATAATCTATCAAAGCTATCCAACCCTTTAATTATTTTATAGATCTCCATCAGGTTGCCTCTAAGTCTACACTACTCAAGTCAGTAGACCAAGGTCCTTCAGCCTATCTGAGCAGCTGAGGTTCTTTAAGCTAGAAATCATTTTCATAGCTCTACTCTGAACCTTTTCCAAGGCCACTATATCACCCACTATGTGGGGGGACCAAAACTGGGCACTGTACTCTAGATGTGTTTCAACTAGCAAACTGTATAGAGACAGAATGGTGTCCTTTTTGAATTATATTTGCCTGGTGACTGGGAAGGGGTTTGGTGTGAGAGACTCTGCCCATGCTATTCAGGCATATTTCTTGTTGGGCTAACCAAGAAATGGCGCTGTGGCTATATATTTAGGTTGGACCATCCTAACTGAGTATGTCATTGAGGGCAGAATTGTTAAGTGGAAAACTGGAATGATTTTGCACTGGTTAGTATGAAGAGTTCATAAAAGAAACCTTACAATTCTTGAAACTTTAAATTGAACATCGTTCTTGCTAGAATACCAGTGTTTTCATAGATAACGGTCATGAGTAACGGAACCCATTTTGGCAACAAATTAATAACGCGGCAATAATAAATCTTGTAATTTTTGAAATTTTAAGTTAAATAAAAGTAGAAAATTGACTAGTAACTTTGTTTGGGAATGGTAGAGCATTGTGGGTGCAAAGTGGTTTTTCTCCTGTTCATTTGGAAAGCAGCATGGTTACTTCAATTACTCACGTTATAAAGGAAAATGAATGGGTGCTTATTGAGCAGCTCCGAGGCAGACTGCTCACTCTAAGGTTTCTTGGTACAATGTCCTTGCATGTCCTTTTAAGAAATGACTAACAGCTGGTTGAGTATATTATTAAACCAGCTTCCTCGGTGCCGACATCATTTTAGAGCTGTGCAACTAAATGTACAATAAAAAAACGCATTATGCCAGTTTGCAAAGCACTGTGCTCTTTGTGTGTGTGCCAAATCTATTCAATTGCTTATTTATCTCCCTTCACACATACACCTGTCGACATAAACCCTTATTTCTGATAGGAGATCAGGTGTCCCAGGCAGAGCGTTCAGTTGAATTGAACCATTGAGAAAAGGCACTCGGGGCATGTATCGATTAGACCAGCTGCTGAGCCTCCTTTTGCCACAGACATATAGATCAGCTCCCCAAAGGCATGGAGTACAAAAGGTTGTGTGTGAAGATTGGCCATTTCTGGATATCCTTTCATCTAATGTAACGGCAAGAGTTTCATGTCATTTGTTTCTGGCTATGTCTGCACAATATTGTGCCAACTTTAGATGTTTTAAATATCTTCTGCATAGATACTCCATGTATCTCTCCTCATGCAAGAGTTTTACTCAAGAAATTGAACTTCCCTAGGTCTGTCTTCATAATCTCCATGGCTGTGTGTAGCACTTGGTTAGTGTGGTGCCTGCAACTGGTAATGGAACTGGTTTCTGTGTGCCCGTCAAAGTAGTGCGATGATTACAAGGTTTTGAGGTGGGAGCTGATAAAAACAAGAAATGTACGTTCACTCTAGCCTTCCCATAAATCACCTATTATTGCCTGAAAAACTGTCTTAACTTTGTCTGTTTTCCATGTATATCCTGGAGCCACTTCTGAGTTGAGGGGCATCTCTAGTTTACCACCACTTATCTTAAACAATATATTTTTAGAGATTTAATCAAGCAAAACCACAATATTTGTGGTCAGGTGGGAAGTCTTTTATGGAGAAGTCTTTTATAAAAAAAATTAAAATCGTGTTATGCTTTTGTTACTAGTTATGTCTGGTTATAATGGGTGATATTCAGACAAAATGATTCACGATATTTGTGGTCAAAAAGACATTCGTTTCTATTACCGATATTAAGTGTGATTCACAATACCCCAAAATACAAGAATATCTCGACTTAATTTTCCATACCACCAGTCACGTCGACATCTCGTGTTAGACACGATCAGATTCAGTTAGCTACAAAACAGACACTAGTTCTTTGTTCGTGTTTGTACTTCCTCATATCAAGCAGCAGCTTGGTGAATCTGTGTTGCACCCTGTCGAAAACATCAGTATCCATCCTATAGTGCAGCCCAATACTGCACACAACAGACTGAGGTCATATTAAGGTTTTTATATACTCACCATTACCTCTTGGCTAAAATATATTGCCACAAAAGTTCATTACAGCCACTAATCACTATTTTTAGAAACATTTGGAAATTTTCTTGAGTGGGGGGGGTAAGTTATGTTGAATTTTTTTTGCTTCTGCCCCTACTCTTCCCACCTATCACCCCAAAAGTTAACTCTAACATCCATACTGTTCTCAATAGCAAGACTTAAAGTCCCAGCCTACAGCCTTACCACCCATAACACCCTTGTTGCTACTTGGTCAGTCACCAGGAGCTGAACTTCTGCTGAGAAACTGGAAGCAAAACTCTAGTCAGTATATAGATAGAATACAGTGGTTGTTTTAAATTGTTTTAAGTCAAATTGCTTGATTTAAAAAAAAATAAAAAAATAAAAAAAATAAATAAATTTGTTTACAAACTACACAATAGGCCAACTGATACTTTGGAGCTTTTCCAAAATGCGCTGCTGCTAATTTCAGTTGTTTACCTTTTTAAGGGTTTGCTATTTTTAGGGTTGGAATGGAAGAAGGATGAAAGAATTCTCTGTACTTTACATTTCCCTGGATGCCTTGGAGACTCGAGGATAATTTGTCTTAGTCCTCCATTTGTGGTGTAAGCTTCTGGAACAGTTTCAGCAAGTTTTCAAAAATAGTACTCTGGGTCCCCATCTTGATTGTTATAGGAAGCCAGATTTGGCTTTTATGTCTTTCTGGTTGTCCAGTTTGTGTCCCCCTCACCAAAAATGTCTTGTCCTGCGAAATGCTAACACCAGTGTCACTTTCTTGTGGTCAGTGACCCTAACCTGCCAAAATAGAAATTCAATATGCTTGGCTTTTTCCATTGTGAGCAATGCACTATCATAATGCAAGCTCCCGAGATGATGATTTGGTACCCCAGTCAATCTACTATCCAGGTAGATGGTTACAAGTTAATTTCATGAGATACAGAATACACTATTGAGAGGGGTATCAAAGTGAGACCAGATAGTTTCCCTGAAGGAGTAAAATTTAGATTTCTGATCCTGAGCATCTTTAATCTTGTCAAAAATCAGTCAAAAGCGGAGTATATGATACACCCACTGTCTTAGCCAGAGAATGTTGTTTGAGAGACTAAAGACAAAAGAGAATTTTCTCCCCTCTTGCTTTTTATCTCCATCTCTCCTGAAAGTGTTGATTCCTCACTGGTGTTTCAATTGCTGTCTGGTCAATTCTTCATGTGAACATGGGCAGTTCAACTATGTGGTGAGGAACTCCTTGCCTTAACATGCTGAAACCTTGGGTGCCTTGAAAATGATTACATTATCTGGATAGAGAGATCAACTCTGTTTGGTCTCTTCCCTCTCCTTCTCTCCCCCCTCCCCCTTGATTATTTATTAATTGAGTGGGGTGATTTAAAACCTGACCAGCTTTTCTTCGCATTCCCCAATGAAAGTTGCATCATTGTAAAGGTACACAAAGGAAACTTGGGAGATACTATTAAGTTCCATGTAGAAGATTTGGATTAACAAATTTCTAAATTTGCAGATGACCCCAAACTTGGGGGTGTGGCAAACAGTGAGGATGATACCAATTGACTGCAACAGGACATAGAAAGGCTAGCAGAATGGGCAGACAAGTGGCAGATGGATTTTAATAGAGAAGTGTGGGCTGATGCATTTTGGCAGAAGGAATAGAGAGGGGCAATATACACTTAATGGCACAGTTTTAAAGAGTGTGCAGGGACAGAGGGACCTGGGAGTTAATGTGCATAGGTTCCTGAAGGTGGCAGGACATATTGAGAGAGTGGTTAGCAAAGCATATGGGATCTTGGGTTTCATAAATAGAGGTATGGAGTATAAAAATAGAGAAGTTATGCTGAACCTTTATAAAGCGCTGGTTAGGCCACAACTGGAGTATTGCGTCCAGTTCTGGTCACCACACTAGGAAGGATGTGAAGGCCCCTGAGAGGGTGCAGAGGAGTTTTACCAGAATGGTTCTGGGGATGGGAGAATCTTAGCTACAAAGACAGGTTGAAGAAGCTGGATTTGTTTTCATTTGAGCAAAGGAAGTTGATGGGTAATTTGATAGTGTACAAGATTATGACGGGTTTGGAGAGGCTAGACGGGGAAAGGCTGTTTCTACTAGTTGATGGTACAAGGACATGGGACACAGATTTAAGGTTTTGGGCAAGAGATACAGGGGGGACGTGAGGTAAAACTTATTACACGAGTGGCGAGGACCTGGAATTCGCTGCCGACGGAAGTGGTGGAAGCGGAGATACTCAATGTTTTTAAGGGGAGACCGGATAGGCACTTGAGGGAAATAAACTTGCAGGGATAGAGCGGGGGAATGGGACTGACTGGTTTGCTCTACAGAGAGCCGGCACGGACTCGATGGGCCGAATGGCTGTGCCGTTATGACTGACTCTAAGATGGCCATCGGTTGTACAACAATGCACAAGACTAATGTAATCCCAACAAGTATTCAATCAACATCACCAGCTTAATTTTGGTAGAAGCCTCATCTGTTTTTTATTTGAAGCCAAGAGAGGTGAACTATGCTACTGACATGTTTGCCTGCCACAGCCTCAGTGGGATGCATCATCGAACTGCAATTAACAGAAAACTGAAAAGTTTGCCTGTTAGCATGTTCATCATGGAAAGCCCTAGGCGGGAATGGAATTGGTCTAGTTTTATGTTGAGTTGGTTGTCATAATTCCCTATTATTCATTTTGCCAGTAGGGATTGAATCTTTGCACACTTTAGATGTTCAGAATTGTGGTTCCTGTGCCATTGTCCCTCAACATGTTCTAGGGACTTGGGGATTCCATTTGTGTATGTGGGTGGGGGTGTAGTATGCATGCAATGGTTTGTCTTCATCTGACCCTCCGATTGGGACTTAAGGAATCTGCTGCAATGCACATTCCTGAGGTGGCCACTGGTGGAGCGAGAGCAGTTTTCACAGTACGCTGCTCAAGGGCCAATCCTGTTCAAGACCTCTCAAACTCATTTAAGTGCTCCTTTTTAAGAAGTTCCTTTTCGCCCCACCCTCGATCAAGAAGCCATCATGTGAGTATTACTGAGATGGAATCCTTGTCCTACAGTTGAGTTTGGGGATTTTTTATTTTATTTGTTGAAGCAATGGGTTTGTTTCTGCAATTTGCTGTGACAAACTACAGTCACCTAATCTGGTCCAGAGAGGATTTTTTATTGACTCAACACAAAATAAAATAATGCATTTTGCCAGTTTAACTAAGTTCTACATTCCAGGCTGTGCATTTATTTACAGCTATGATAAATGGGTTGTGAATTGGAGCTTGGTGTGATAGCAGTGAATGTTGTCTTTAACACCAGCAAAAAAGGTATCTGTGAGATGAATTGCTTACTGATGCATTGTTCTTGCTCCTGCCTTTTCTGCTTCGATTTCTTTAGAACAGTGTAAACTTTCCCTGAGCAGGGAGACAAAGGAAAGGGAAACAAGGATAGAAGCAAAAGACAGGAAAGAGAAAAACAAAGGTGGCAATCAGAGAAATCAAGGGTTTAAAACAAACATGGCCACAGTAAATAATAATTCTAAAAGGTCTAAGAGCATTAAAAAAAACAAGCCTGAAGGCTTTGTGTCTTAATGCGAGGAGCATTCGTAATAAGGTGGATGAATTAGCTGCGCAAATAGAGGTAAATGAATATGATATGATTGGGATTACGGAAACATGGCTCCAGGGTGGCCAAGGCTGGGACCTCAACATCCAGGGGTATTCAATATTCAGGAAAGATAGGCAGAAAGGAAAAGGAGGTGGGGTAGCATTGCTGGTTAAAGAGGGGATTAACACAATTGTAAGGAAAGATATTGGCTCTGATGATGTGGAATCTGTATGGGTAGAACTAAGAAATACCAAAGGGCAGAAAACATTAGTGGGAGTGGTGTATAGACCCCCAAACAGTATTGCAGAGGTTGGGGATGGCATTAAAAGGGAAATTAGAGAAGCGTGCAATAAGGGCACAGCAGTCATCATGGGTGACTTTAATCTACATATAGATTGGGCTAACCAAATTAGTAACAATACTGTGGAGGAGGAATTCCTGGAGTGTATACGGGATGGTTTCCTGGACCAATATGTCGAGGAACCAACTAGGGATCAAGCCATCTTCGACTGGGTATTATGCAATGAGAGAGGATTAATTAGCAATCTTGTGTGAGGCCCCTTGGGTCGGAGCAATCCTAATATGATAGAATTCTTCGTTAAGATGGAGAGTGAAATAGTTGACTCGGAGACTAAGGTCCTGAATTTAAATAAAGGGAACTATGAGGGTATGAGACGTGAGTTGGGTAGGATTGATTGGGTAATGTCACTCAAAGGGTTGACGGTGGATAGGCAATGGCAAACATTCAAAGATCGCATGGATGAACTGCAGAATTTGTTTATCCCAGTTTGCCATGAAAATAAATCAAAAAAGGTGACTCCACCATGGCTAACGAGGGAAATTAGGGATAAAGTAAGATCCAAGGAGAGGACATATAAATTGGCCAAAAAAAGCAGCAAACTTGAGGATTGGGAGCAGTTTAGAATTCAGCAAAGGAGGACAAAGGGATTAATTAAGAGGGGGGAAATAGATTTATGAAAGTAAGCTAGCAGGGAACATAAAAACTGACTCAAAGCTTTTATAGATATGTGAAGAGAAAAAATTGGTGAAGTCAAGCGTAGGTCCCTTACAGTCAGAATCGGGAATTTATAATGGGGAACAAAGAAATGGCAGACCAATTAAATACATATTTTGGTTCTGTCTTCACAAAGGAGGACACAAATAACCTCCCAGAGATGTCGGGGAATATAGGGACTAATGAGGGAGGAACTGAAAGAAATCAGTATTTGTAGGGAAATGGTGTTGGGGAAGTTGACGGGACTGAAAGCCGATTAAATCCCCAGGGCCTGATAATCTACATCCTAGGGTACTTAAGGAAGTGGCCCTGGAGATAGTAGATGCACTGCTGGTCATCTTCCAGAACTCTCTAGATTCTGGAATAGTACCCATGGATTGGAGGGTAGCTAACGTTACCCCACTATTCAAAAAAGGTGGTAGAGAAAAAGCGGGGAATTATAGACCGGTAAGCCTGACATCGGTAGTGGGGAAAATGCTAGAGTCTATTATAAAAGATGTAATAGCAGAGCACTTGGAAAGCAGTGACAGGATCGGACAAAGTCAACATGGATTTACAAAGGGTAAATCGTGCTTGACTAATCTACGGGAATTTTTTGAGGATGTAACTGGTAAAATAGATAAGGGAGAACCAGTGGATGTGGTGTATTTGGACTTTCAGAAGGCTTTCGATAAGGTCCCGCATAAGAGATTAGCTTGCAAAATTAAGGCACATGGGATTGGGGGCAAGGTATTGACTGGGATAGAGAACTGGTTGGCAGATAGAAAGCAAAGAGTTGGAATAAACAGGTCGTTTTCCGAGTGGCAGGCAGTGACTAGTGGGGTACCACAAGGATCGGTCCTAGGACCCCAGCTATTCACTATATATATTAATGATCTGGACGAGGGAATTGGATGTAATATCTCCAAATTTGCAGACGACACAAAGCTGGGTGGGAGGGTATACTGTGAGGAGGATGTCATGAAACTCCAGTACGATTTGGACAGGTTGGGTGATTGGGCAGAAACATGGCAAATGCACTATAATGTGGATAAATGTGAGGTTATCCACTTTGGTGGCAAAAACAGGAAGGCAGATTATTATTTGAATGGCAATAGATTGGGAGAAGGGGATGTGCAAAGAGACCTGGGTGTTCTTGTGCACCAGTCGCTGAAGGTAAGCATGCAGGTGCAGCAGGTGGTTAAGAAGGCAAATGGTATGTTGGCCTTCGTAGCAAGAGGGTTCGAGTACAGGAACAAGGATGTCTTGCTGCAGTTGTACAGGGCCTTGGTGAGACCGCACCTTGAGTATTGTGTGCAGTTTTGGTCGCCTTACCTGAGGAAGGATGTTCTTGCCATGGAAGGAGTGCAGCGAAGATTCACCAGGCTGATACCTGGGATGGCAGGAATGACTTATGAGGAGAGATTGTGTCGATTGGGCTTGTACTCACTGGAGTTTAGAAGATTGAGGGGGGATCTCATCGAAACCTATAAAATTCTGTCAGGCCTGGACAGACTAGATGCAGGAAGGATGTTCCCGATGGCCGGGGAGTCCGGAACTAGGGGTCACAGTCTAAGGATCAGGGGTAAGCCATTTAGGACTGAGATGAGGAGGAATTTCTTCACCCAGAGAGTGGTGAACCTGTGGAATTCTCTGCCACAGAGGGCGGTGGAGGCCAGTTCATTAAATATATTCAAGAAGGAGTTGGATATATTTCTTGAGGCTAAAGGGATATGGGGAGAAGGCAGGGACAGGGTACTGAATTTGGATGATCAGTCAGGATCTCATTGAATGGCGGAGCAAGCTCGAGGGGCCGAATGGCCTACTACTGCTCCTATCTTCTATGTTTCTATGTAACGTGGACTGGCTCCTTCAGAACCATTCCAGGAACGATAGATGCTGAGCTTTACAGATATCGTGTGGTTGGAAGCAATATATGGTTGTAATAAAATAACTTCACAGGATCTTAAGTGCCCATGCGTCACTTATGAGAACAGCTTGTTAAAAGCTAAAATTGTAATGGGTATTTACGTGGCGTCGCATTGACATTTTTAAATTCACCACTCAGTGGTCGTTTGACTTGAACTTGGCTGTTGGAAAGGTTGCCTCGGTGAAATATAATTTGAAGGTAATAAAGCTACTGGTTGAACTAAGTGACGGGTCACACTAGATCCTGAGCTACTTGATTGGCCGTTGCTGTGGTTACAGTTGTTAGCCAAAGCACAGGCATGCACTTTGAATGAAGTGAAGCACTTAATTGCCAGTGTAGTGTTGTATCTGGCACAACAAATTCAAATAAGTGTTTTTTTAAAGTTTGCGTCACTGCAGGCAAATGTAGTGTGGACTTTTTTTTTACTTTGACAGCACAATGGCATGTCCTTCATGTTCTTACAGCAGGCTATTCCAGAAGTTGAACCTGCTAGATAACACCCTCTTAATCTGACAAATGCCTGACCAAACTAAATCTTGTACTGTAAATGCAGTAAATGGAAGGTTCACAACTATGTGCAGGCGTTTATTGTATCAGAGGCAAAGAACAAACGAGAAAGCACCAATTAGTCTTTAACGTTCCATTCCTGCGCCATTTTTAATCGCATTGGTAAAATGTAATCCATTTTTAATTTGATATATATTTGTAAATTGTTTAGCATTCACTTCTAACGTACAGCTCTGGTGAACAGTGTCTCTCCAAGTTTCTGACTCTCCGAGCTTTCTATGGTGGTAATGTGGCTTTCATTCTCTAGAACGTACCCTTTTTAACAGCTTTTTTATAATAAAGTTCTGAATTGTGCCATCATTTCATCTAGCAACGTTTAATAGTGTGATATCTGTTGTGTATGTACCTTTTAAGGGAATAACTGGTTTTACACTGCAGTACCGGCAGTGACCACCCCTATATAAAAGGCCCTAGCAGGCTTCTGTATTTCAGTCTGACGTTGCCTCCTGTTCAGTAAAGTACCTGTTAAACTGTTCTCCCGAAGTCCGTGTATTATTGAGGCGCGGACTTTACAGTGGCGACGAGTAAGTTCGAACTCGCCTGCAGTGTGGCATCATCTCGTGGGGATCTCGCCCTGAGAGGAGGGTTCTTGGAGGTCGTAGTCTGAGCAACGGGCATTGACCGCGGGCAACCGCCCAAAGAATTCATCGGTGTTCGGAGAATTGCAGGAGAGGCTGTGGAGAGCTGTGCTTGGCCTCCCCAGTTAAGGTGTTCCAGCAAATCGTGCTGGTAGCAGGTAGCGCGCTGACCCTTCCGGACTGCGGCGGGCTCCAGCTCGATCGAGCGGCTCTACAAAACGGGCCGCGCAGCGTCGCCGGGAAAAGAAAACGAGAGAGAGAGGGTGGAGTGCACAGGGCGCGGCCGGTGCTCAAGAACAGGGCAGCGGAGAGAAAATAAACGGGGGGAAGGAAAGCGAGACGCGCCGAAGCCGCGGGTCGCCGCCATTACCCTGTAGAACGCTAGGAGCAGCGTGGCAGCAAGGGGAAGAAGCAAAAGCGCGGGAGGCGCCATTTTATCCCGTTGGGGAAGAAGCAAAAGCGCGGGAGGTGCCATTTTAAATCACCCAAGATGCCGAAAAGTGGCAGTATCACTGTTTCCGACAACGAGGTAGAAGACTGGACCACGTATGTGGAAAGAATTGAAGTGTACTGCAAGGCAATGAGGTGGCCGATGGAAAGAGGGCATCGGTATTATTAAATCTGATGGGCGTGAGTACGTACGGCCTATTGCGGAATTTAATTACCCCAGCTGAACCAATGGAGAAAAGTTTTGAGATTGTTCATATCTTACAGGAACACCTAAGCCCTACACCACTGCTGATAGCAGAAAGGTTCAAGTTCCATAAAAGAAACCAGCACAAAGATGAGAGCAATGCTGACTATCTTACGGAACTACGCAAGTTATCGAAGCGCTGCCAGTTCGGAGCAGGACTGGCAGACACCTTATGGGATAAGTTTGTCTGCGGGCTCCAGAGTGAAGGAACCCAGAAACGACTACTTTCGAAAAAGGACCTGACGCTAGAACAGGCTTTCAGCGTGGCAGTATCCTACGAAGCAGCAGCACGGGGAGCTGTGGAAATACAACAGAAACCACAAGAATACAGTGCTAACGAAATGGCGTATGGAGCAGAAAAATGCTATCGCTGCAGCAGAACAACCCATGATCAGAAGGACTGCTGGTTTAAGGACAAAGTATGCAGGCAATGTGGAAAAATGGGACATATAGCAAGAGTCTGCAGGTCGGGAAAGAAAACCAGCACGACAAGAACTACTAAGGAACAGTACAGGAAAGTAAAGAAACTGACAGACAGTAGTTCAGAAGATCAGGAGAGTGATAAGGACTCCGGGAGCAGGAGACTAAGTTGTCTAAAGTTACACAACGTGATCACAAAGGAGGATCACCGAACCATTTGGGTCACCCTCATGATAGCAAGGTCCCCAGTAAAGATGGAATTGGACACAGGATCAGCCCTAACAGTCTCGTCGATTCATGACAATGAGCGGCTATTCTCACACATACCCTTAAAGGACACATCCATTGTATTGAAGACATACACGGGGCAAAAGGTTTACCCCAGAGGAAAAATAAGGGTGCCAGTTAAATATAACGGCAAGGAAACGCAGAAACTATATATGTATATACTACGAGATGGAGGACCACCATTATTGGGACGTGAATGGATCCGAAAAATACAATTGGATTGGCATTCCATTCAGGCGCTAACTGTGACTGACAAAAAGGATAATTACGTCGCACCTGGACGTCTGTCACAAATTCTATCTGACGCGGAAGAGGTGTTCCAACAAGGACTTGGGACTCTAAAAGGAGTAAAGACAACCATAAAGATTGAAGATAACGCAAACCCAAAATTTTTTAAGGCCAGACGCGATCCGCCCAGCCGTGGAAGCTGAACTGGAGAGTCTGGAACGTTCAGGTGTGCTGTCCAAGGTGGACTGGAGCGAGTGGGCCACACCCATCGTTCCTGTAATGAAGAAAGCATTGAGCAGCACGCCTGGGGAGCCGAAGAAAGTTCGCATCTGTGGGGACTTCAAGGTGACTGTGAACCCAGTCCTGCACACAGTACAATATCCACTTCCGCGGATAGAAGATATTTTCGCCTCACTATCTGGAGGGAAACGTTTTACAAAGATTGATCTGGCCCAAGCGTATCTACAAATGGAGGTGGAAGAAGCATCTAGAACATACCTCAACACTCCAAGGTCTTTACCAGTACAATCGACTGGTATTCAGGGTAGCATCAGCCTCGGCTATTTGGCAGAGGGCGATGGAACAAGTCCTGCAAGGGATTCCGGGGACCCAGTGTTATTTAGACGACATCCTAGTTACGGGCGAAAATGACAGTGAACACCTTGCCAACCTGGAGCAGGTGCTCACGAGATTACAAGAATATGGGCTACGAGCCAACCGCCCCAAATGCGAGTTCTTCAGGAGACAAATCTGGTATTGTGGCCACATGATTGAAGAGGAAGGGTTGCATAAGTCGCCGGACAAGTTTGAGGCTGTAGTCAAGACTCCAGCACCGGAAAATGTGTCGCAACTAAGGTCGTTCCTCGGGTTGGTGAACTACTACCATAAGTTCTTGCCGAATTTATCTACAATTCTGCACCCACTGAACGCCCTGCTACAAACTGGAGTAACATGGAAATGGAGTGATGAGTGTAAGCGTGCCTTTCAGGAATGTAAATGCCTAATCACTTCAAAAGAAGTATTGGCCCACTACAACCTAACACTACCGATTCGGTTGGCATGTGATGCGTCGCCTTACGGCATTGGAGCGGTGCTATCTTTCAAATTCCGTGACGGTTCAGAGAGGCCAATAGCCTTTGCATCGCGCTCGCTAACCTCAGCCGAGCATAACTATGCCCAGATTGACAGGGAGGCCCTCAGCCTGGTGTGGGGGGTGAAGAAGTTCAATCACTATCTGCACGGGCAGAAATTCACCCTACTGACTGATCATCAGCCCCTGGTCTCCATTTTTAACCCAAAGGAGGGCGTTCCGGTGATGACGGCTGCAAAGATGGTCACTTTTTCTAGGGGCACATCAGTATGACAGAGTACAAGGGTACGAAACAACATGGAAACGCTGATGGGCTGTCGCGCCTACCGTTGCCTACGGTGGAAGAAGCACCTGCAGTGGACCCTGTGGAGATATTCCTTTCGACCATAGTCGAATGTTTGCCTGTTACAAACGCAAGTATTGAGAAGGAAACCCGAAATGACCCGACACACACACGGTTCTATGATTTGACGGTGAAGGGATGGCCAGCATATAACGACTCACTTGCCCGCATTCTCGCCAAGGAGAGAACAGCTGTCAGTGTGCCGGGGGACCTTGATGTGTGGATCCCGAGTGGTAATCCCACCCAAGTTGAGAGATAGTGCTCAATGAGCTTCACGAGGGTCATCTGGGAGGGGTAAAAATGAAGAGCCTAGCCAGGGCGTTTGTGTGGTGGCCGGGAATCGATAAAGAAATCGAGGATATGACCAAGAGATGCACAGGATGCCAGAAGGTCCAAAACGCTCCACCACAGGCCCCGCTACATCCATGGGAGTGGCCCTTATCTCCATGGCAACGGGTACACATTGATTTTGCTGGTCCATTTATGGACTCAATGTTTCTAATCGCTGTGGACGCCCATTCGAAACGGCCAGAGGTCATTAAAATGTCCTCCACCACCACGGAGAAAACTATTGCAGTCCTACGGACCATCTTCGCCGGGAATGGGTTGCCAGAACAGATCTGTTCCGACAATGGCCCACAGTTTGTGTCTGAGGATTTCCGGAGGTTTCTGAGGAATAATGGGGTGAAGCATTATACATCTGCCCCATATCATCCAGCCACAAATGGATTGGCTGAGAGGTTTGTTCAGACCTTTTTAAAAAGGCCATAAAGGCAATGTATAATGATGACATACCACTGGATAATTTCTTGTTTGCTTACCGGAATGCGACACATGCAGTAACCAACCAAACTCCAGCCGTACTGTTTTTCAACCGAAGGCTAAGATGTCGCTTGGATTTGCTCAAACCAAACATAAGACGAGATGTTGAAGATAAGCAGTTCCAGCACATAAATGAGAAGCCAACCAGGAGCTTCAAGATAGGGCAACCAGTCTTGGCCCGCGACTACCGAACAGAAAAATGGCAGCCAGGGACGATATGCACACAGCAGGGACCACTAATGTACACAGTGGACGTTGGAGAGAGCATCGTGAGACGCAATGCTGACCAGATTCTAGAGTCACAGGAACAAGCCAAACCTATACCACGAGCATGTGCACCTGGTAATGAGCCCGAAGTACAGATTGCGTCTACCTCAGAAGCAGTGGTATTGGAAGCTGATGAACCAACCAATGACAGAGCCAGAATCTACTCCACCGCAAGAACAGGATACTCGAGAAAGGTGCTGTCCAGTCAGGATCAGGAAGCCTCCTCAAAGACTGAACTTATAAATGATTATTTCAGTTGATGTATATAGTACCGAGAAAATTGTAATTGGTTATTATTTAGTTAAATGAATGTTATGTACTGTTTATCTAAAAGGGGAGGAATTGTTGTGTATGTACCTTTTTAAGGGAATAACTGGTTTTAGACTGCAGTACCG
This sequence comes from Somniosus microcephalus, assembly GCF_052327205.1. Taxonomy (NCBI): domain Eukaryota; kingdom Metazoa; phylum Chordata; class Chondrichthyes; order Squaliformes; family Somniosidae; genus Somniosus; species Somniosus microcephalus. The sequence continues at coordinate 340,895,252 of NC_140988.1, forward strand.
GCAGTGACCACCCCTGTGTAAAAGGCCCTAGCAGGCTTCTGTATTTCAGTCTGACGTTGCCTCCTGTTCAGTAAAGTACCTGTTAAACTGTTCTCCCGAAGTCCGTGTATTATTGAGGCGCGGACTTTACAATATCTATGAAAATGTGAGCAGGGGAACCAAGCTTTGCAGCCTTGCCTGCAGAATAGAATCAAATTGTGGTAGCAATTTACCTAATCCGCTAGCCCATGTGTGACAAAGTAGCAAGTGTGCAGTTGTGCCCTGTTGTGAACATTGCTGTTTATGCTAAGAGGACAAAATGTATGAAAAATCTTTATTTTTTTTCTCCTCTTCAATTTCTCTCTCGCAGTACTGCTGCAGTCAAAATGCTTCAATAATTGAATTTGCCCTTCTATTGCAGCAACAGGGTTTGAAAAATTTGCCTTAGAAATTGGTCAATTGTTGAAAATGTCTGTGAAACAATTGTGCGTGTGCAGTTATTTGAAAATAGTTTGTGACCAACTGTGGCTGGGAGCTTTGAGAACTCGGCATGCCCGATCGTGCCCCTGTCCCAAGCCCCTCTGGTGGCTGCTGCAACAGGCATTTTACTATCTGCCCCTAGAAAAAATAACCTTGAGAGTTTGATCCTGTCATTGGATTATTTACACTATAGGATTGTCTCTAGTATTCCTGTAGTTAAACACAACCTTGTAAGGTGAAAGGGGCATGGGAGTTGGACTTTTGACGGTCAGATGAGGTGCTCCTCTACAGAGTGCTGCTGCTAGCAGCCTGGCCAATAACTGATGGTTTGCCAATCGGAGCAAGCAAGTACTGGCTGTGACTAGGAGTTTAAAGTTGGTCACTTCAGTTTCAGTCAAAGCACATATTAATTAAGTTGGTGCGCACTGGGTTATGTTAGTTGTGTTTTTTAAATGTGATTTTACTGGTAGACTTGAGGCTTGGTTTCAGAATATACAAAATAAGTGGATCCCGGCTATTTACAGAACTCCTAAACAGAAAAGGCAATGGTGCACAACTCTTTTTTTTGGGTGGAGGTATAATTGTTAATAAAAGTAGTTCCTGTGTGTTACTAGTTTGGTTTATTCACAGATTTGCATTGCACATGAACTGTGGAGAACTCTGAGAATAATAGACCCTGAGAAAAATCTGTGTTTTAGGGGATTATAAACAGGAGTATTTAAAATAAATCCAGTTTAGGAAAATTATGCTACTCTAGGGAGTTTAGAAAATGAATGTAGGCAAAGTTTCCAAAAGATTACAAGCCTCCAGTGGATTCCGAAGTAAAAGGCGAGCTTTGATCCCGGATTGCCTTTATAAAAGGCAGTAACTGCAGCTAACCTGCCATGATTTTTCTGCTCTGCGGCGATATAAACCATATTTAAAGAACAAGGAACTGAAACCAGTCTGAACCCAGAGCTCATTCTGGGAATGACTTTTGGTGCATTTTTCCCCATGCTTTGTGGCACAGATTTTCAGCTGTTGTACAGGCCTAAGTCTTGTCTGGAAAATCCCTGCGATGCAGGATCTTTAACTCTGGCTTTAAAGGACCTGTATGCATTAACTTTAGCCCAACTTAAACTAAACTTATTCATTGGCATTTTTTCCCTATTTGTATTTTCCAGCAGGATTCCCCCCCCCCCCCCCCCCCCCCCCCAGCAACCTCATCAATTAGTTTCATAAGCTGGTTACTCTGGAACAACATGAAATGAATGCCAAGTGTGTCTGATTAATTGTAAATCTGAAGCCCTGCTGATGTTGAGCGGTGATCTTTTTAAAAGACAAGAGTCTGAATATTGAAAATTTGTCTTTCTAATTCTAATATATGCTTGCTTTAAAAGACTCCAGTCCACCTCTTAGCCCTGCCTTCCTCCCTGGCACAGTGTGCAAATACATTATGGGATGCAAGACAGACCAGAAAAGTCTCCATTTTGGACCCCTATCATTTTGAAGATTTCGCCTGGGAAAATAGTGAGGTCTTGCGTTGGTTTCAGCACTCCTTTGCGGGGGAGGTGGGGGGAGAAATTAGATTTTTTAAAATTTTTTAAGTAAACCCAGTTTGAAATTGCTTGTGTGGGCATTGAGTGATGTCTGCTTTCACTTGGCTGTAATGTGTTCCACGCTCCCATAGCATGTTGAGAATTGCAATCCAGACTCACTCGGGTAAGAGCAAATAAGGTGACCACCTCTCTGGTAGCTTGTCCACAGAACTGTACTGCAGCACACTGACCCATTCAGCAGAGGAGTAATCCGGGTAAAGAAGTAAGAGGGAAAAAAGCAGCATGATCAGCATAAACTTTACATTAGAGCTTATTTCACTAGTAATACCAGAGTGGGTATATTTCCTAAGGCGCCTATATTTCCTAAGGAGGCTGAAGGGATGTAACCTGTCACCCCTGATCCTCTCTAACTTTTACCGCTGCACAATAGAGAGCATCCTGACAAACTGTATCACAGTATGGTATGGCAGCTGTAGCTACTATGACCGGAAAGCCCTGCAGCGGGTAGTCAAAACTGCCCAATGCATTACCGGCACCCGGCTACCAACCATAGAGCACATATACCAGAAACGCTGTTTACGGAGGTCACGGACCATCATCAAAGACCCTACCCACCCCAGCCACAGTCTGTTAGACGATACAGATGCATTCGCACCCGACCAGATTTAGGAACAGCTTCTTTCCCAGGGCTGTCATCCTACTGAACTCCACAAATAAACTCTAAAGCCTGCACATCTGCCAATGCACTTTATTATGTTTGTTAATGTATTACAAGCCAAATGAATGTTGAATGTTTAAATGTCTTAATCTAAATGTACATTCTCTGGAACCGCAAGCCTACATTTCGTTGTACTGCACTTGTGCACTAACAATGACAAAGTTGATTATTATATTATATATGTCTGTTACTGAAAAAGTTTAACAAAATATTTTTTGTAGACTTGCCATGTGCTAAATGTATAGTCGGATCGTCTAGAATAAATACTTGCGCCAATAGGCAAAGAATTGCATGTGTCGAAGTATCCATATTAGGAAGCGGCAGTATTTCCTAATTGATTCAATTTTTGCATAGCAAAACCAGCTTTGAGGAAATGTAATCTCGCATACACACAAACCGATAACATGTCCTTAACTGAGCTGAATCTCAAACTGGCTGCACAAACTGTTCTATAATAATCATCCACAATTAATAATTTGGGTGCAGTTTACTGTATTATTTTTACGCTCAATCATGATTTCATGTCTGAAAAGCCAAAACAGGTGTTTCCAAAGTTGCCAATCCAGTGTGGTGTTTATCCATGTATGCTATTTAGATGGCTCTTTTGGATTTCAGAGGGTGATGTGATCAATCAAATTGTCATCCATCTTCATCGGCATCTTTGCAGTTTTAGAATTGCATTGTGTTCATGTTGTTTTGACCCTTGACTTCATGGCACAGGGCCAGGAGTGGGTTGCAGCATGGAACTACTTGGCTATAGTGGAAAGTTTTATTATTTGTACACCTTGGTTTGGATTCAAATTGTACAGCTGTCCTTTTACCCGAAGCCTTCTCTTTGCAGTCCTGCAGCTTGTGTTTCAGGATCTTGCATTTCACAGCATTGTGGTTTCAAAGTTCAGTTGGATGTTGGGTCAGCAAAACCTTTGCTAAGCAAAACTAAAGGTCTTTATTGAAACTGTAAAGAAACTGGTTTCTTTGACAGCTTTTCTGAATTTGAAGCTTTGTTTGAGGTGAGGGCATTTCCCACACCAGTGCTGATTTTGTTTCTTTACCACTCTGGCCATACTTCCCCACAGGCCAAATTAATAGAAAACCACTTGGAGGCTACAGTATAGAGTTTCAAAGTCCAATAAAGGGGAATTGATACAGTGCTAATGCTGACCATGGAATTCTAATGTTTTACTTTTTAAAAAAAAAGATAAGTAGCAGTGGATCTCCAGCAGCATTTCTAGCAGGTTCACACAGCCCAAGGTTCATTGTTCCAGGCCCTGGAGAACGGAGAATGAGCCCAGCTGGGCTAATTGAGTGGGAGTCCAGACACTGGATTGGTTACGGAGCGTGATAGGTGAAGAGGAGGGCTGGGCTTGGGAGAGCCAACTGGGAATGGAATGGAACGGAAAGGAAAGCGAAGACAGACCTACGTCTTGCTCTTTTGAAGCTGACAACAAACCGCTAAAACTCCGAGTGGGGAGGCCAAGTAGAGTGACGCAGGTGGCCAAAGGCCTCTGAAGAGGACACACTCAATGGGACAACTAGATGGTCCTAATCAAGGCTAAACTGAACATTGTAAATAATATCAATAGATAGATTACTGTTTTGTAAATATTTTTAAAAAGTACCTTAAAACATTCTGTTTAAAAATAATTGGGAGCTGAAAATGCTTGCTTTCTCCCTTTATTAAATGTTTGTGATAATTCCCAGAGGGAAAAATGGTGAATCTTACTTGCTAGGTTATAAATGATTCCCTATCGTATTTTGCTGGTCCTTTGTGCACTGAAAATGCTGCAATTCACAGAAGCTACCCCACAGTTTTTATTAATTTGATCAATGTTTGCTTGCCCCATAATCAAATGGACAGTTCTATTCAAAGAGCTAGCAACACATGGGTGGGTGAAATGCTCAATGGACTGAGTGCTGGAAGAAGGGATCGTCATTATGAAAGTGCTGAAAACAAAAATGATTTATGTAACTACTTCAGCTATTGGCCATCTACCTTTTAAAATACTACGAAGACACTCTTGGAAGTCTGCAGAATCCAGGCAGTGATTTATGAAGTACACTGAATAGAAGCATGTCCTAGTATTTCAGAAATGTCTATAAAAAGACTCAACAGCCTGTAGATGTGTATTCAGGAACTGGGAAGGAGAAACCATATTATACAACAGTCGCTGACAGTCACCTCAGCTGAACTATCAACTTGCTCCCCTCTGGTCCTTGTAAATAAAACCAGCTTTACATCTGTTTAACATTTGAAAGTATTTAAGAATAACCAACAGTTGACATCTTTCCATACAGTTTTAAAAAGCAAAAAAATTGAGCCCTGTCTATTTAATACTTCAAAAGTTATTGTCCTGTTTGTCCAAAAAAAGTCAATTCTTTGGAATCTGCTACTTTGCTCTTTTTCTGACCAATTATGTGCCCTTCATCTTGTGAATTTGCTGAATCCTTCAGATATGTGGGGTCTGTGAGGTGGTTTCAGTTTCTGTCTCTTTCCCTTTCCCTAGACACTTAAATTCTTCCAGCACAGGATATCGTGTGTCAAAATATGGTGGTGTGATCATCCTTGCGTGACAGATCATATCTGGAGAGACTGAGGTGTAGTAAACCTGACCTTGTGGCTCAATTCTAAAGCTGGATCTTAATAAGCATGGGCACTATTTCCTAACTTTTTTTTAATGCCGCAGTTTATTCTGCTGGTACTGGTTTGAAAGCGGTAATGTAAGCCAGCACCAGAATATTCTGGCTCAACACCCTGCTCAAACTGAGAAGGTAAACAGGGCACTGTGTATATACACATGAATACATTTGCAGTTCTATACTACCCAGCATCTAAATGTTGGTGACAGTAAAGAGCTAACCGAACAACCTTGACAGCAGGCTGACTTGGATTTTTTAAATTGCTAAGTTTTAATAAGTTTGCTTTTTTCACTGTTGAAATCCAGACTCATCACACTACCTTCTACCATAACCCATTCTGTCTCAGTACCACACTTGTCTTTAGCACCCTCCATCTTCCTTCCTCCTACAGTCCTCAGACTTTTAAAATTGAAGCTTGGTGTCATCTAATCACTACTTCTTGATTTACATCATTTTCTCTCTCATTCTTTTCTACCTACTGGTCTCCTCTGCTATGTGTTTTGGTCTTTTTGGTTTCTCCATTTAAAAAAAAAAAAAAACAGCTATACTGCAGCCAGTGGAAAGCCTTCTGTCGATGGTCTCTGACCTAAAGCTGATCGAGGCCAGTTTAGTTTAAGTTATATTATGTTTCGAGCATTAGTGCAAAGCGATAACCATTTTGCACTGGCACAGAATCTGGGTAATTAGCCTATTAACTTTTCCCACCCCACTCCCCCATTGGCTTTTAGGTTCTACTTGCCGTCGTGCACATTTCCTAAGTGGAGGTGATGTATTTGATATCTCTTGTTATAAAGGGTTCCGAGCTAAACCCATTGAGAAGATTGCATTCCATTAACTTACTGGAGCAGGTGGATAGGTGGGAAAGCCGTCTCTACATCTAGATTTTATTCCAGTGACTTTTGGTGTCGCTTTCCAATACAAGAGTATACGATAGATGGATATGTTGCAGGACTGGGAGAATGGAATATGCATGGAAAGTATTAGTCTTTGTTCACGGACTCCCAAGTAAAGTAGTCTATCTGGATTGCTGTGATGAATGTAGTTTGCAGTTTTCAGTGGTTGCTGACATGCAGCTACCAGTAACTATAAGTAGGCAAATGCAGATGTAATCAAAATAGCTGACCACGGAACCCTAATGTGGCTGAGATCCAATCACTATTTTAATTCTTTTACTATTTTGACTAAGGCATTCCGTTCAAAGCAGTTACAAGAGAGAGCTTTTGTGTGAACCATAGATATGTCATATGTGGAATGAAGCTGATTTAGGGTTGAATAATATGAATTTGTTTGTTCTGGGATGTGGCAAGATCACCTTGGATTAAGGAGAAATTTCACACAGCAGGAACCTTTTAACCTTTTGGTTATTTGTAGCTTAGAACCCAGAATAGGAAAAATTATACGTGGTCTGCGGAGGGAGTGCCTTGGCACTCGTTGCAGCATGATCTTGTGCAGAATCATGGCCGGCTGATTATTTGATAGTACTTTCATTGGTACATTCTCAGACCTCATCGAATCACTCCTTCCACCCCATGGCCATGGTCAAACACCACATTTGCCTTCCCACATGGCAGCTCAGTTTTCCCCTGTTCTGGCTGTGCCTGCACTGACCATATTCTCCAGTAACATCTTCATGCTGATCCAGTCTTCCACCAATGGAGCACCAGTTTTCCCAGTTATTAATCTTCTCTTTGCCCCTCCCTGAACTCAGCACCCCTTCCCATCTGTGCAGCATTTCCACCACTATGGTATCATCTCTGCACATTTCCACACGTGCCCTCTCCAACCCTCTTTCACTGAGTAGCATTTCCGCCTTTGGGACTCTTCTATAATGAACAAGTGAGAGCCCTTAAATAAAAACAGAAAATGCTGGAAATACTCAGCAGGTCAGGCAGCATCTGTAGAGAGAGAAACAGTTAATGTTTCAGGTCAATGACCCTTCGCCAGAACTGGAAAAAGTTGGAGATGTAACAGGTTTTTAAGCAAGTGTAGGGAGAGGGGGGAGGGGAGGAAAGAACAAAAAAAGGTCTGAGATAGGCTGGAAGGCAGGAAAGATTGAGACAAAAGGGATGATGGTGCAAGGCAAAAGGAGATGGTAATGGGACAAGTTAAGAAACAAACGATGACTCGAGATGAAGTGTAAATGGCAATGGCAGAAACATCAACAGCTGCCATGTGAGAGGAAAAAAATGAAATTGTTGAACTCGATGTTGAGTCCAGAAGGCTGTAAAGTACCTAATCGAAAGATGAGGTGCTGTTCCTCGAGCTTACATTGAGCAGTGTAAGAGACCGAGGACGGAGAGGTCAGAGTGGGAGTGGAGTGGAGAGTTAGTGACAAGCGACCGGAAGCTCAGGGTCACCCTTACAGACTGAATTAAGTGTTCCACAAAGCGATCACCCAATCTGCGTTTGGTCTCCCCAATGTAGAGGAGACTGCATCGTGAGCAGTGAATATAGTATACTAGATTGCAAGAAGTACAAGTAAATCGCTGTTTCACCTGGAAGGGGTGTTTGAGGCCCTGGACAGTGGGAAGGGAGGAGGTAAAAGGGCAGGTGTTGCATCTCCTGCGCTTGCACGGGAAGGAGATCCCTTCTCATTCCCCCTACACCCCGACTAAACGAATTAGACCTTTCACCATTTAACCCCCCCCCCCCCCCCTCCAATTGAACCTCATTTTCACTGCGCCTAACCCTGCTCCCCACTGATCAGGCAATCCTTGATGGACTCATTGTTTTCCTAGAGATGGGGAAAGAGGAGTATGGGGTACACCTCCATTTCCCTTCCCTTCACCCACCCCATGGGTCCCTTTCCCCATCACTGATTCTGACCAGTGAGTTACTTTTGCCATGCAACATAATGTTATGCTAGTATTAGCATGTTACTGGGTTTACTTGCAGTATATCTAAATAATACAGTTCTGTGAAATATATTTAGCAAAGTGAGGCTGTGTAATTTCCATCTGCCCATAACCACAGACAACCATTAACAATTTTACTGAAAACCCCACTGTGGAGACAGATTTTAACAATAATCCAGGAGAGATGTTCTTGGGTGGTTTAGAGTACCTAGGTTTGGGTACCAAATTTCGTTCAGCTTCTGCCCAAAAGAAAATTCAGACTTTCATAGCAATAATTAGGTGGATGCTTGTAATGGAGGGTTACATTTTTGATGGGGTGAAATATTTCCATATATTAACATGGGATTCGTGGAACTTACCAATTCATTTTGAATTGGCCAACATTTTGGTTTCAACTGGTTTCTAACCTCTTATTTTGCATGTATTTGCCTGTGGTATATTTGTACTTTTACTCACTTTGCTTCTTTTGCAGACTAAGGGTGACTTTAAGCATGTGCTGTTTGGATGCATTTGTGATTTAGGTTGGCTTGGATCAAACTGGTTTCTTCTATATCCAATCCACAATTAACTATCTGATGGGAGTAAGTGCATTGAAAGGATGTGAAAGCCCTTGTGCTCTGAAAGACTACTCTGGGAATGTTGTTACCCTAGTTTTGTGATTTGTATAGTTTATTATACTGTAACGCTAATGAGGAAACTTGCTCCCTGTGAAAAGCTAATTTGCGAGTTATACTGTGGGAGTCGGCCACTGCCTGTAAACTGGCACACTGATGTTGGATCTGTGAGCTGGCTGCAGTGCACACTTGTGATTTTTGGTGCTTTCTATTCAGTCCTTTTAAAATCGGATTTACAAGCCATGGCTAGAATGCAGGTTGTCATGTAATCTCATATTCTGTGGAAAAACTTGAGGGATATGTCTGTCTATTTTAATTCTGCCACAATTTTCAGTTTACAGTGGAGGAGCTGTACGGTTGCATACTCACAGGTTTAGCTTTTCCTAATACCCTGTATATTAGTATTATCAGTGATACGAATAGCCTGTTTCTGTGCTGTAAATACTTTGTAATTCATAGACTCACAAAATGGAATGAGCAGCCAGGAGCACTCGTACTGTACCAGTAATGTAACTTTTACACTCATTGCCTTTATATACTGTACAATCAACTTTCGGCTTTGTGTAGAAATTTACTGGATCCAGTGCACAGATACTGTTAGTGTTCTTGACACTTACGATAGCAATACTTCATGCACAATGATCGTGCATGAAGGGCTGAGATGGTGAAACCTGTGATCAAAGTGCAGATAGAGTAACTTGTGTGTGAGCTGTGCTGCATCATTAGCGATCATCTGTACGTGTGTTTCACTCAAGTTAATGCTGATGTCCTACACTAATTTATAGAAGGGAATTATTGGGACAATGCTTATGCATCTGTGTTAATAGACTACGAGTTTAAGCATATATATATATATATATAATGAAATGAAGGTCTCCATTAGTCGTACTATGCCCACCACTACTCCACTGTGGGCTTGATGTATTGAAGTTATTCATTTTGCACTTGTGGCACTTTTGTTGATGGAGAAACAACATACTGTATTGACTCGCATATAAGACGCACTCCCAGCATTAAATGTGTTTTTTTGCTTTTAAATGAGTGTGCCTTGTATGTGAATTAATATGGTTAAGCAGCCTCTTTAGAACCAGCACCTTATTGAAACGATTTGGAGAAAGGGACTGAGTGCAACATATCCAAGTTTGCCGACGATACAAAGATGGGAGGGAAAGCAGTGAGTGAGGAGGACATAAAAAACCTGCAAAAGGACATAGACAGGCTAAGTGAGTGGGCAGAGATTTGGCAGATGGAATATAATATTGGAAAGTGTGAGGTTATGCACTTTGGCAGAAAAAATCAAAGAGCAAGTTATTATCTAAATGGAGAGAAACTACAAAGTGCTACAGTACAAAGGGACCTGGGGGTCCTGGTGCATGAAACACAAAAAGTTAGTATGCAGGTGATCAGGAAGGCCAATGGAATCTTGGCTTTTATTGCAAGGGGGATGGAGTATAAAAACAGGGAAGTCTTGCTGCAGTTATACAGGGTATCGGTGAGGCCACACCTGGAATACTGCGTGCAGTTTTAGTTTCCATATTTAAGAAAAGATATACTTGCTCTCGAGGCGGTTCAGAGAAGGTTCACTCGGTTGATTCCGGAGATGAGGGGGTTGACGTATGAGGAAAGGTTGAGTAGGTTGGGCCTCTACTCATTGGAGTACAGAAGAATGAGAGGCGATCTTATCGAAATATATAAGATTGTGAGGGGGCTTGATCGGGTGGATGCGGGGAGGATGTTTCCACTGATGGGTGAGACTAGAACTAGGCATAATCTTAGAATAAGGGGCTGCCCTTTCAAAACTGAGATGAGGAGAAACTTCTTCACTCAGAGGGTAGTAAATCTATTGAATTTGCTACCCCAGAGAGCTGTGGAAGCTGCGACATTAAATAAATTTATAACGGAGATAGACAGTTTCCTAGCAGATAAGGGAATTAGGGGTTACGGGGAGAGGGCAGGGAAGTGGACGTGAGTCTAGATACGGATCAGCCATGATCCTATTGAATGGCGGAGCAGGCCCAAGGGGCCGTATGGCCTACTCCTGCTCCTACTTCTTGGGCCAGAAATTCGTGACCAAATGCGTGAGTACGGTCTGGGTACTCATGCATCTGGCCGTTGGAAATGCTGGCGTTCAGCATGCACAGCGCATGCGGGGAACGCCGGCATTTCCAGACCTCGGAACGAAGGGGTTCATAGGCACAGCGCGTGCGACTGCACAGGCAGCGCTTGCGCAGTGAACTTCGTAGATTTCATTCATGGATTCAGTGAGGGTAAGTCCTTACAAGTTACACTTGAAAAAAGCATGTGTAAAGTTGTTCCAAGGCTGTGGAGGAAGATATATTTTATCGTGGAGCTTCTGAAAGGCAATATTTTTGTTTCGGAAAGGGAGGGAAGTTATTTAAAGTAAGTTTTAAAGTTTAAATTTTTTTTTTTTTTTTTTTTTTAAACGGGTTTTCAGAACGGTAGGTAGAAGGAGCAATTGTGGCTGTGTGAATTGAATGTGAAAATGAGTGTTCTAAAATGAGTAATGTAACATTTCCAGCACTTTTAAGAAAGAAACTTTTCATCAGTAATAAGTAATTATGTATGTATGTCCACATATATTCCTTTACGTATATGTATGTATGTTTTATATTCCTTTACTTATGTGTATGAATGTATGTTTTTAATTATGATTTTCCAATAAGTTACTTTCTCTGAAAGTCATAATTAAATAATACATTCATACACATAAGTAAAGGAATATATACATAACACGCAAAGGAATATATACAGACATACATACTTTCAGAAGCTCCACGATAAGAAATATCTTCCTCCGCAGCCTCTGGAGTAACTGTACCCATGCTTTTTTCATGTGTAAGTTGTAAGGACTTGACCTCACAAAGCATGAATGAAAGCGGCGAATTTTACTGCGCACGCGCTGCCTGTGCAGTCGCACGCGTTCTGCCTCTGAACCCCTTCGTTCAGAGGACAGGAAATGCCGGTTTTCCCCACATGCACTGTGCATGCTGAAAACTGGCATTTCCTCCGCCCAGACGCGTAAGTACCCCGACCGTACTCGCGCATTTGGAAGGGAATTACTGGGCCAACATTTTACATGTCAATAAAATGAAAAATTTAACAATTGCACGATTTGCCCCCTCGCATCTGCGACTGAGGGTCCAAGGAGGTGCATTGCGCAAGAGGTCATCGTCGTACGTATCCTCACACTGTTCCCTTTCGGGAACTGTATGAAGTGGTGGAAGGATTTATGGCCGTGATTAACGCTCATTCCGTGACCGTAACCATCTTTGAACCAGCCATTAGGGTGGTTAGTCCTATGGCATGAGGGTTTTACGGGCTCCCACAACCCATCTGAGGGGGGGGGGGGCCCCACCCACACCCACACCCACGGACGCAAGTATCCCGCTGGATGTCCACCCAGAATTTATAGTTGGAGCTCCGACTCCACTTGCCGGGACTGACTGGAGTGGGGTTCAAAACCCTACTCCTTCTGGCCCAGCGGCGGGGATGCTTACTGCTACGCAAAAGGCCCACCCCGCACAAAAGGTGACACCCATACGTTTCCTGCGCCTTTTCCCTCCCCGTGACTGGAGCCCTATGCTGCCACTTGAAAGAGCAAGCTATCATCTGCCCTTTTTGCGGCGCCGTTGACTTCTCATTACCAATGATGAGCAGGTGCTGCGCCTCCACCTCCTTGAGGAGATTGCTGAGGTCATCAGTTCAATTGTGAGTTCTTTTAATGCCGTGAATTGTGCTCATTCCAGCCATTTCACGTTGCTAATCGGATTGGGCCTTTGGCATAGCGGTAGGATCCCCGCCGCTGGGCCAGATCAGGGTAGGGTTTCGAACCCCGCTCCAGACAGTCCCGGCAAGTGGAGTCGGAGCTCCGGCTCTAAATTTTGGGTTGACATCCAGTGGGATATTTGCGTCCGTGGGTGTGGGTGGCCCCCCCTCGTTGTATAGCTTGTGGGAGCCCGTAAAACCCTCCCGCCATAGGACTAACCGCCCTAATGGCTGGTTCAAAGATGGTTACGGTCACGGAATGAGCGTTAATCATGGCCATAAATCCTTCCACCACTTCATACAGTTCCCCAAAGGGAACAGTGTGAAGACACGTATGACGACGACATTGCTAAATAAATAAATGGAATTAAAAAAAATCTTTTAGGGCTTTTAAAAGTCTTTAAATTGCTTTAATTCTGTTTAAAACTACTTCAGATTCTTCAAAATAATGTAAACGTTTTTAAAAGTTTATAAAAGTTACCAAAAGCTTCAAAAAACTTCCAAAAACCTATTTAAACTGCTGCTTTGCATGTAAAAATGCTTAGCAGCTTGGCAGAAACATTGGGGGCGTGTCCTGTTAAACTGAGACCTCAAGGGGCGTGTCTCAGTTGCACAGCGCGCTCTAGGCTTCGCGCTGGCTGCACTCCTGGGTGGCGTGATGTCAAACGCTGCCCGGGATTCTTCAGATTCAAAATGGAATTCCAGGCGTCCCTGGAGGTGATCGGCAGGCGCGTCGGGTAAGTGCAAATCGGGACCTTGCACGCGCGGCAAGCCCCGTTCACGAATTTCTGGCCCCTTATGTTCTTGTTCTTATGTAAGACTGCCTTGGCAATAAGGCATGGTGTACTTCTGCATTTTGAGCTGTGAAGTCCCCAGGACTATTTCAACTTTTAGACAAAACTGGTTTTGGCCCCACTCTCTCCATTCGAACATGAAATCCATTGCTTGTTTACCCCAAACCTGGGCAGTTTTGCCGAGTGCCTTGCTGTGTGCAGAGTCCCCTCCGGTGTGGAGTGTTTCACACTAACGAGTAGAGGAGCAGTCAACGCAAGAAGAGTTAATTTGAAGGCTCTCGGGCCCGCCGCTCGTGTGGCAGCTGCAGCTCCAGTCATTGGTGTTGTCTGCTGGGTGGGGGGGTCGTGGGGGGGTGGAGGCTGGCAGCAGCTGCTTCCACTTTTCATTTCCCTCTCTGTAATTTAGTTTGGTCTAACAGAGTGAACTTGTTACAAAATATCATTAGGTTTAATGAGCTTGAAACTTGGCAAGCAGCTCCTGCATAAAGCTGCCAGAAATGATTGTTTTCAGCTGGCTTATTGCAGTTAATGAGCATTTCTGCACCAGCATTACCTTCCTGCAGATCCTGGATTTTTCATTGTCCACCTTTTTTTTAAAAAAAAGCAGTCATTGATTTAGATAGTGATGGATCTAACTTACAGTGGCTGAAATAATGTGAGAAGAATATAATAAAAGGTTGCTGTGTGTGTTGATTCAGTTGGTTTGAATTGTTGCCAGGCTGGGCCTACCAGTCAAAGTTCTCTTGAACTAGCCTAGTGAAGCAATTGAAGGCACATAGAAAATAAATCTCGACTGGAATACTGTCCATCTACCCAGGAAATCAACTGCGTGCAAAAGCAGAATCCCCGTTTCATACAAAAAGCTTCTGGGGAATGGCCGTTTTATATCAAACCTAGAGATTTTTATAGCACAAAACCCAAAGGCAGTTGTACATGGGAGTTGGTGTTGAGCATTGAAATGTGGGTGGTTTGGCAGTAGGCGAACACCTTCAGCCAGAAAATATAATTTTGGGTCTCAACAGTGCCAACTATTAGGCTGGCTCAGTTGGAATCACACTCCATTTTTAGTCAGAGGATCACTTGAGCACATAATTCAAACTAACACAACAGTGTCGTAGTGAGGGAATGTTGTATTGCTTTTGACGTGAGACATTAAACTGAAACTCTGTCTCCCTGTTCAGGTGCATGTTAGAATGGCACTAATTGAAGGGAATCCGGGAGATCCTCTGATGTCCCAACCAACACCACTAAAAACAGAATTTGTGGTCATCAACTCCTAGTAATTTTGCATACAGATGTAAATGTTTACCTACATAAGTTTGAAGTCATTCATGGTGTGATGATTTTGGGATGTTCCCAAAAGGCACAATGTAAATGTAAGTCTTTTTCAGCACACTTCTGAGAGACTTAGCTTGAGAGAAATTTTATGTAATGTTTAATCCTACCATTTTCTTAATGCATTATGTAAACCCAACTATTTAACTAGTGCTTGGTTGAAAATGTCTTTACTTAACCTGAAAGTATATCTGACTTCCTGTAAACGGATACTCCAAGCCCACATTGTAGAGACTGTTTTAGCAATGATAATGGCATGGCTCCTGTTAATCAGTGTCTCACCTGAGTTTATTGTGTGCTATCTTAAGCCTCCGCTATAAATTTTGCATTTACTGTAAATTTGTAACTAACTGATGACGGTATATGACCAAGTATAAATGGTTGGAATGATCCTGTTTGAGGTTCAAGAGTCTCTGAACTTCAAGCTGGCTTTGGTGTATATCTGGCAAGTAGCGCAATGCATTGTTGGAAAATCTGGGCAGGCCTGGTTAGACATTCGGTTTGGAGTCAAAACTGGATGTGGTCTTTTGGAGGACCACATCGTGAATAAGATGTTAACCTGATTAAATGAATCCACTATAAAACACTTAGTATTACTTTCCGTATTCAAGCTACTAAAGTAAAATTAGAATTAAATACTTGAATTTATATAGCACCTTATCACATGGTCAAAATATCTTTGCGTTTAGAATAGGTGAATTACTTCTGGAGTACAGTGAATCCTGTTATGTGGACAAATGCAGCAGCCATTCTGGTCCAGCAACATCTGACAAATGGCAGCAAAATGAATAACTAACCTTTTTCTGGTGTTGGTTGCGGGGAGTGGAACGTTAGCTGGGTATCAGAAGAATTTCCTGCTCTGAGTACCACCATCCACCTGAACATGTATACGGTAACTCAGTATAACATTGAAACTGAAGTACAGCACCTGGGACAATCTAGGATTCCCTCCGGACTACACTGGACTGTCAGTGTAGTTGATGTACTCCGAATCTAGTGTGTGACTTGAACATGCAAACTTCTGACCAAGGACGGAGCCAACAAAACAGCTGGAGTTGCACCTTTAAAATGTGAGCACGCTAAGGTTTTAAAACATCATCCAAAGGTCAGCAAGCTTGCTGGCCAGTGGTTAGGATCTAGCACTGATCGGCTTCTATGATCTACGGTGCCTTCACCATTACGAATAGCAGCAGCATACAGTTTTGGTTCATTCTTAGCCGCAATAGCACTGCCATTCAAGCTTTTTGATTTGTTTGTAAACAACAAAATAAAAATACCCAAAT
The DNA here is from genome assembly GCF_052327205.1 of Somniosus microcephalus. Lineage (NCBI taxonomy): Eukaryota > Metazoa > Chordata > Chondrichthyes > Squaliformes > Somniosidae > Somniosus > Somniosus microcephalus. Next base: position 340,911,271 of record NC_140988.1, read on the forward strand.
CAATCCTCCTCTTCAAAATATGTTCCCTGTAGTTGCATACATTTGTAATAAGGAAGGTTTAAAATTAGAATTTGAGAAATGCCCAAACAAGGTTATTACAATATTATTTTCAACTGAGAAGTTACGTTTGGGATATTGCTGATTGACATGTTACCGCTTTTTTTTTAAAAGGTAAAACCCCCAAAGTGTTTTTTCTGGAGGCAGGAGTGATGATCGAAGATGGGATGGGAGAACAAATGACCAAATTTGGTGCCTTTTATTCAAATAGGCTTCATTTTTTTAAAGGTGCATTTGCAACCATAACAGAAATAAATGAATTAGTTTTTTCAGAACTTGACTTTTCAGAAATTTATTCAATAACTTAATGATTAATGTAACTGCAGTAAATTGCAACACCAAAAGCTGCCGATTAGTTTGTGCTGTCTCGGTTGAATATTTGACTTCTGAATATTTCTACCACATAAATGGCAATTCCAAATCCAGATGTTCCCATTGCATTCATTCCTGTATTCCCAGAAATATGGCTTTCACAACATTTGCTGCCTAAATTACCATCTGTTTCTGTATAAACCTCAATTCTGTTAGTTCTGCACTCAAGTAAATTTTAATCTGAAAGGGTTATATTTTACAGTACTAAAGGGAGCGAGCGACATTAGCATAGTTAACTTCAAATTTTGAAATCCTATTTGAGGTGGCCTCGGGTGCATGAAGGGACCAGCTTGGCAAGAAAAAAATCTGTTTTACATTCCAGTTAAAAGGTATGCTAGCAATTGTGAGCGAGATCAAAGATACTAATATATACTGAGTTCCAACTGTGTGCCTGAGCGAGATACTGGAACAAGAATGGCCTGTCCCTCAGCATACATGTGTATGCGTGCATGCTTAGGTTTGAAAGTTGGCTGTGTGCCAGAATAAAGCCTCTTCATTCAGAGAAAACATACGGTTAAACCTCAGGATTTTTTTTTCTGAATGGAATTGAATGCTGTGGCTACAGGCAAAAGCCTTGCTTGAGAATGGGAGCTAGTGGATGAGTTCTAGCCAGGCTAAGCCGAAGATGGATCTTGGCCTTTTCTTTGTGAGCAATGCATGAACAATCAAAGAGCCTTTTTATCTCTTGTTCCCAAGAAGAGCATCCATTTAAAGTTCAAATTCCAACAGGCTTGGGAAGAAGGAAAACCGATAGCAGTAGGCTGGACCCAGGAGATGATAATCAACCGTCAAGACTGAGCTGCAAACAAACCAGTGCTTTGTCCTGTGACAGCAGATAACAGGCTGGGGTACTTAGTTCTGAACAGAGGCTCGAGGCATTTGGTGCAATGAAAGACCACTACTAAGGTGGCGGGCACTGAGAGCATATGGCGTTTTGCTGCTTTTGGATCACCGTGGGGATCACAACATGAAATTAGGCCTAAAGTGGGCTTTAATGAAGTAACCTTCTGCATTCGTAGTTTCCCGTTAGTCTTTGGCAGTAGGTTGTCTAAAGGATGGCCAAATCGCAGCCTTGGGGAAAGGAAATGGCGCCAAACAAATTCTGTGTATTCTTTAAAAAAATAAAAAAAATTAATTAAAAAAGAAAATTTTAATTGTACCCTGTAACATGTTTTACACTTGTTGGTTCAATCCATCTTGAATTTTTCTCTCCTGGTGGCTCTGTCTCTCTCTCCCCTCTTCTCCCTCTCCCTGCCAATCTGACCACCAGGTTGCACAGTTACAGTTGTCATTTCCATTCTAATATTAGCAATCACACATGAGTTTTTGTATCTTTCTCGGTCTCCTTTCATACATTCCAGTCCTGTGCCACCAATTTTATCTTTGGTGCTGCTGTATTATATGGCACATATGCAAGTTTGCAGAGGCACAAAGCCATCCAGGTTTTGGATAATGACTGCAGCCTGTGATTTTCTTAAGCAATTGTTGCACTGTGTGAGGCCACATCAGTGCACAATGCATAAGCCTTCATTTTAATTGCCTATGCACAAGGAATGCTGCAATAACTTCTAATCAACCTTTGTCTTATCCCTGGAGCTCCATCTCGCCGTTTAACGTAAAAAAAAAAAGAAAAATTGGTGATTGGGATTGAAGAATCTACCATCCCAAAAGGATGAGTTCCACAGTGATTCCTAATACAGTAAACTCTTTCTTATCCGGCACCTAGGACCAGGATGGTGCCGGTTGATGAAAAATTCTGGATAACGGAGAGGTATACCTACCAAGGCAATTTTTAACACAAATAAAAAAATCAAGAAATGTACTGTATAATTGGGTACTCACCTACAGAATGTTCCGTTAAATGTATGGTAGAATCAGCAAGATTACCGGTTATTGAGGTGTTTTGTATTGAGAGATCTATTTTGCCGGTTATTAAAGTATTCCGGATGATAAAGTGCCATTTAAACAGGAGTTTACTGTATAAGCATTGGGTGGGGTAGGAGGAAGGCAGGCAGTATTTAAGTTCATTGTTGTGCACAAGTTTTTAAACGTGGCTTGTGCAAAGGCACTATAAAAGGTAGTAATACATTTTAGATGCAGCAACAGCATCGCATTGCATCTGTGCCAGTGTTTATTGGCAGAGTGTTTGTCTGGAATATTTTTAGAGGTTCCTGAGGTGGTTATTTTATAAGCACAGCTATAAGCCTTGTGTAGGTCCATGAGTAAAAATAAATTAATCAGTGTCTGAGTGCATAATCAGTGAAACAAGTGATGTCCTCCTCATACTGGGTGTGGTGGCTTGAGATATGGCTGACCATTGGAATTGTTCACTGCTTGTGTGGGTCATTAGTTGGTGAGGACAGGGGCAAGTTCTACACTGGGTCAAATGGAAAAATGTTATGGTCTCATTATTGGGATGACAGCCAAGTTTGAGAAGAGAAGTTCCATTATTTATAAATAAATCAGTTAACCAATTAAGGCACCTGCAGGTACATTAAGGGAAACTTTGGTTAGAAAACCTGTTTTGGGGCCAGGATAATAGACCACCATTGATCTATAACAGATGACTAGCTATTCATATCCATTTAAAGCTTGCCATTTTATCACATTTTCTATTGGTCTCATTTATAAAAAAAAAAAAAAAAAATGAAATGTCTTACCTTACCTATTGCTAACTTACAGTTGCACTTTATTTTGTTATCGCACCTGTGGTCTGGGCAGCTGGTGAGGCACCTCTTTTCTCTGCATTTGGGATATCATGAAAAATGTAGACTTATTTTAAAATGATATTTTTAATTTGTGCAGGATGAGTTGTGTGTATAAAGGACAGATCTTAGCCAACAGTAAGATGCAATTAACTTTTTATTTCTTCTCTGGCAGTTAAGATTTCTGATCGGGCTCACTTGTGGTGAGCTGCTCGTCGCATCTCGCTGCTGCTTGTGCACTTTTACAGCTGCTGTTAGATAGATGGTAACGGGTGAATTGTAAAGTAACCGTCCAAAGGATGCAGTTTGGACTGATAAGTGCAACTTAACCACATTAACGGTCTAGCAATGCTGACACCGGTAACCCCCTTCTTAACCGGGTATTGTCACTAGTTGATCTGTTGGTTTCTATGAAAAGAAGTGCCAGGACCTACAAATTACCTCTGTTTTATCCTTATGATTTTTAATTTTCTTATCAGTTAAACATTTACTAAGTTGCAGCATTCTGCCAGCAGGAAACTGTGATCTGTTTTTCATCCTGCTCTAGATTGTTTTTAAGTTAAAGTGGCACCAGCTTATTGATTGGCAGCTTTCACCTTCTGCTCATTGACTGTTGACTGTCTTGAAAATGATATTGCTTAGCTATGGTGAGTTATGCCTACAGTGTAAAATGTTGGGGCTTGAAGTATCTTGAGAAATTCTACCTCTTCCAATTAAGTTAGAACTATAGAATATTACAGCACGGAAGGAGACCATTTAGCCCATCATATCTGTGCCAGCTCTTGCTAGAGAAGTCTCAAACTAATCGCACTGCCGTGCTCTCCATTCCCCCCCCCCCCCCCCAGCTCCTAATTTTGCTCTGTTTCAAAAGTTTATCTACTGTTTTCTTAAAAAGATGCAATGGTCTTTGCCTGAACTGCTCCCTGTGGCACAGAATTTCATGTTCTAACAACTTTGTAAAAAAAACCTCCTAACTCTCTCCTCAGTCTCTTGGTGACCATTTTAAATTGATGACCCTCTCACTGACCCCCCCCCCCCAACCAGAGGAAATGGCCTCTCCTGTTCAGCCTATTAAAACCCTTCATAATTTAAAAAACTTGTATGAAATCTCCTCCAACATCCTCTGCTCCAATAGAACTAGTCACAGTATCTCGAGTCTCAAATATTTAGCATCCAGCCAGGTATCGTCCTGGTGAATCGTCACTGGTTTTAATGCCCTTTCAATAAATGGGTGTTTAAAACTGCACACTGTACTCTGTGGCCTAACTTTTGTCTCGTATAAATTTATCTTTACTCCATTTGTAGATGAGTTCATGAAAAGGAAATGAGCTGCTTTATGTATTCCATTGTTGTGGATTCTGTTTTAACCACAGAAGTAGCAAGTGCAATGGGGAAATTCACAATTTAAAATGTATTTTTAAAATGCAGAGGCGTATTTTTTTCATGTAGAGGTGGTTAACTGCCTGCTATATTTAAACTCTTGTCACTAAGAGGCAACTGTAGAATTTGGGCCTCGATGTACTTTCCCAGTGTTCTCTCTGGTTTGCAGATGCAGACCAAAGTGTTTGCGGTAATGCCCTGCTGGAATGTAAATAACTGAAGCAGGAATCTCTTTGCAATTTACTGCTGCAACACTGCAGGACTATGTGCATTCACAGCAGCTGTGCTGATGGGAGATAAGAAATAGCTCCAACTTGTTTTTCAATACTGTGAAAAGCATTGGGGATCTTAAAATATGATTTGAGTCATTTCATTTTCCATATCTCTGCATTTGATCAGTTTCAAACTTGCTGTCAGATATAATCCAAAAAAGGTGGTTAAAAATATTTATAACCGCAGTGCTTCGCTTTGAGAAGCCAGAAAACCTTCAGTCTATGCCAACCTCTGGTCTTGAAACAGAAAACGCCATGTTTTAAGTCAGTTAACATGATGCAGTGGCTTGATTTCCATCAGTATATTGTGAAAGTATTATCTCATTGGTATTTGTGTGAAATGCTGTGTGGTTCTTGGTTTTGTCACTCCCTGCCTGATGCACCAAGCCCCCTTTAATATCAAAATCCGATACCAATTAGGTTTGCTTGTCTGACTAAAATGAGGGCTGTGCAAATTAAATGCATTACATTCCCATCACCGGTGTAAATTCCCAGGCAGACACTGATATTCTGTACATTGTTCATGGCACGTTGTCTTTCTGGAGGAACATTGATCAAATTATTTTTGTAACGGGTATTTTTTTGTATGCTTCTCAACGATTTTTTTTTTAAAAAGGCATAGTATGAATAAGATCTCTCCATCCTTGTTAGCCAAAATCTTTTTTCCAATTAGATTTTTTAATATTTTCCAAAATTGTTTTCTTGAAAGACTTTATAAGAATTTTTTTTTTTTTTAATGTTTTGGTTGATTTGTGAGATGGAGGCCTTGTAAATTTGATAATGAACAAAGAGCTCATTAATAAGTCTGCGATCCGTCTGCTTTATAAATTGTATGTGTGGAGGAGCTGAAGCATCATTAAGAGGTTTAACACCATTATGATTCTCGTGAGGCTTTTTTCCTTTCACATGGGATCCTTTAAGCCTGTGGCCAGGGCGTTTGCTTTTGTTTCATCAGACAACAACAACTTGCATCTATATAGAGCCTTTAACGTAGTAAAATGTCCCAAGGTGCTTCACAGGAGCATTAGCAGACATAATTTGACACCGAACCACATGAGATATTGGGACTGGAAAGAGGTAGGTTATAAGGAGCGTCTTAAAGGAGAGATAGAGGTGAAGAAGTGTAGGGAGGGAATTCCAGAGCTTCGGGCCTAGACAGCTGAAGGCACTTCAATGCAAAAGGCTTGTTGTAAGTGTTTGATTTGCAATGTAGATCAATTCTAAACAACTGTACAAGTTCCCCACCCAAGTGGTTTATAGTCATTGTATTCTCCTGTGGGGGGGAAGGGAGGGGTTATTGTAGAATTGGGTAACAGCAAGGCCGTGGAAACTGTTTGACATCCAGTCTTGGATGAGACATCATTTCCTCCAGCTAAACATTGGAACGAACAAAGCCACCATCTGCAGCCCCAGCACAAACTCCCTACCTTTGCCACCAACTCTCTTCCCCCTCGCCCCAGCCCCTGTTTCAGGCAGAATCAGATTGTTCACAACCTTAGCGTCCCATTTGACACCAAGCTGAGCTTCCAACCCCCACATCCTTTCTATCACAAAAACCATCTTCCTGCCTCCAGTCTATCAGCCGTCTGCTGCTGAAACCCTTATTCATGCTTTAGTCATCTCTAGACTCGGCTATTGCAATGCTGTCCTGGCTAGCCGTCCATCCTCCACCCTCCATAAACTTCAGCCGTTCCAAAACTCTGCTGCTTGAATCGTACCCCACAATAAGTCCCACTCATCCTGCATTTTCTCAGCAACACTGACTTCCGGTTCCCCAGTGCCTCCATTTAAAATTTTCATCCTGGTTTTCAAATCGCTCTAAGGATTGCCTTTTCCTATCTCTGTAAGCTCAGTGCTACAAACCCCACTCCTCCACCCCCCCCCCCCCCCCCCCCACACAACTTTCTGTTGCTGTCTCTGGCCTCTTGTGAATTCCCCCCTTCCTTTGCCAAATCATTGGCAGTAGTTCCTGTAGCCAACTAGGCCCCATGCTCTGGAATTTCCTCCCTACACCTCCCTCTCCTTTTTAAGGTCCTCCTTAAACCCACCTCTCGACCAAGCTTTTGGTTACCCCTCCGAATATCTCATCCTTTGATTTGGCATTCATTTTTTCATTGCAACTCTGAATGCGATGTTTTTCTGCATTGCAGGTGCTATATAAATGCACGTTATTGTACTGCAGTGGGTCAGTTGAAAGGGCTCTACCATTTTCCACATGCAGACCCCTTGGGGGGAGAAAGAAACCAGTTTCAATCATTTTGATATTCTCCTACACTTTCTCAAGTGGAATAAACATGTTTGGCAGTGTAGGAGTGAACTACAGGAAATAAAAAGTTCATCACTGTTTCTTTACTTAAAAGGGTTATTAGTTATCCATTGCTTCCATGTATAGTCTAAGGCTATTAGGTGTCAATCCTTGCCTCAGTGATACCTTCTGACTCCGAGGCAAGAGTGCTAATAGATTCAAACCATGTTCCAGCAACTTGAGCACATAATTTAGACTTTGGGAAATGGTTCTATATATGCAAATTTTTCTCTTTACATAGAATTTTACAGCACAGAAATGGGCCATTTGAACCAACAGGCGTGTACTCCACAAGAGCCTCCTCCCACCTTATTTAAGCTAGCCCGATCAACATGTTCTATTCCTTTCCCTCATGTACTTGTCTAGCTTCCCCTTCAATGCATCATCGTTCCCTTTTTTAATTTTTATTTTTCATTTTTCCCTTTCCCTCTTCTCTCTCCTATCCTCTTTCTTTCTCATGAAGGTTGTGCAAGAGCTACTAGAATGGGACTCGAGTTGTAATCATTCCCTAAAAACAGTTCTATTGTGAGAAATGTGTAGTTGTAAGTGGAATGATTCAGAGAACCATACCAGTTCTTTATTAACCCAAGCTGTCTTTTTATTTCAGACGTTAAAGAACTCAAAAAGCCTTTGCTCGCTTGACTATGAAGAAGACGATGATGACGACGAAGATGATCACCATATGAAGACTATTGTGTCCTCACCATGTGATTCAAATGACCTTTTAATGAACATCATCACTCCAGGTTCCAGTCCAGTCAAAGAGCGCGACTCTACGAGGTATCATGTCCCAGGGAGCCGAGATGGCTGCCACCCAAGGAATTATGGGAAAGAAGTCACTGTGAGTGAAAGTGAGGAGGATATAAGCGATTGTGAAAGCACTGAAGAAGGAATATTTCCGCTGGACTGTGGCGATCTGGATCTAGAACAAATAGAAAACAACTAAATGCTGCAACAATGTTCTAGATAAGACTGGTTGTTTTTATACTTTCTGTTGTGGTAGAGGATTACCTTTGCATAACTCATGTCCATTAAAAAAAAAAAAAAAAAATTCTATTGGTTATTCTGGGCTGCTTGAAGGTTTTTTTGTGCAAAGCATCAGTAGTCCACGTCATGTGTGCAGAGAAGAAGGTAGAGGGTTCAGCAACTTTATCTTGGATGCACAAGGTTGTCAGTGTTTAGGGGTTGAGAAACCTTTTGGAGGAAGAGATTTTCTATAAATCCATCTCCTTTGAGGATATTTTGCAGTCTGTAGCTTTTGAAATGGCGAGAAAAGCTGACCTCTACAAGGATGTGAATTTTCTTTTTTTTAAAAAGGGCATTCTACATTAAACTACACAAGTTTAACTACAGTGGTGTCGGTGCGGGTATAGTGCTGCTTTTTGTGGAGAAAAAAAAGTCTGTTTCAACAAAAAAAATTGACGTTTTACTTTTTAAAGAGAACAGTAATGGCTTTGATAAACCCGAACTGGCCAAATAGACACAATGGACATCTCGTACTACGGTCACAAGAATGTAAGAAGCACTTGAGCTTTGGAAAGAGACTGTGATTGCCTGTGGTGATCGATTTCCCCGGAGTCTAAACCCTCAGCAATACTAGAAGGAAGACTTAGAGTCTTTAAATGAAATAAAATGGATTTTTGCTTTGCATTTCCTCTCGTAGTGTGCTGTTATTTCCTGGATTTTTCTGCATTGCTATTTAGAAATCCACATTCTATACAGTAAAAGAAGAACTCCAAGATGTGCAGAAAGTGTCCTTTACAGGCAGAGGTATATTGAGGCCAATTTTTTTGAACTATCTTTTGTTCATAATTACTACAGGATGGATAAAGTAATGTTTTAAGATGGTTCTTCCAAATTAATAACTCTTGGAGTAATTCAGTTTACAAATTTGTTTCTTTTTGAACCAAGTGTTATGGATGATGTCTAGACTTTATTTGTTGCTGGAGGTATAAAAGGAAGATACTAACTAGGGGTGAACAGTTAGCTTTGTTCTCTAGTATCTTGGACATGGAGTGGTAACATTGCCTTCAGGAGTACTATTTTTAACCAGATCAAATCAAGAATTATCATTTTTTGGGGTGGGTGGGGGGGGGCTGTTTTTTAAAAATATTTTTGCTTTATATCCTGGGCAGTGTTTTGGAGTCTGAGATTGCTGGTACAAACATTAGCACTCTTGCCTCTGAATGAGAAAATCATAGGTTTAAGCCCCACTCTATTGACTTGGCCACATAATCTCAGTTGATACTGCAGTGCAGTTCTGAGGGAGTGCGGCACCATCAGAGAAGCCATTTTGTGGATGAGGTGTTAAACGAGGCCCCGACTGCCCTGTCCGGTGGACTTAAAAGGTACTAGGGCACTTTTCAAAGAAGCGCAGGGGAGTTGTCCCGGCCAATATTTATCCATCAACCATTACCACCAAAAACCAATATCTGTTCAGTTATCTCACTGCTGTTTGAGACCTTGCTGTGTGCAATTTGGCTGGCACACTCCCTACATTACAACAATGTTTACACTTCAAAGGTACTTCATTGGTTGTGAAATGCTTTGGGATGTTCTGAGGTCATGAAAGACACTTTTTTTTCAGAGCTAGTTTTTTTCTTAAGCATGTACTTTAGTCGGGTCACAGTCATTAAAGGAGGGGATAGTATGAGGAAGTATTTCCAGCATGAAGGAAATAATTCCCTATATGTATAATGTCAGTCACAGTCGTCTTGTCTTTTAGGATATATTGTTGAATTGAGTATTCATTTAAAGCAGTATTTGAAGTTCCTTGCTTAGGAATCCAATCCCAAGCGCTGATTTCTGGAGTTAACTGAGAAATCCCATAACTTTTTTAAAATGTTATTCTTTGAGTGCTGACAGATCTAATTTATGACCCAGCTCTTGACATGACCATTAAATGACATGCTCATTAAAGGTAGCATAGGTCAGACAGAGTAGGAGTGGCCAGTTCTCGTCACTAAAGGACATGTTGAACCAGTGGGTTTTTACAACAATATGGCAAGTTTCATGGTAATTTGTTAATAACCAGATGTATTGAATTCATTTTCACAACTTGACCACAATTACTGGGTTTCTAAGCCAGTATTATGACCACTATACTACCGTACAGTATCTTCATTTAGTCACTGAAGAGGAAACCTAAAATTGCAAATTCCCATGGAAGGGAGTGGGAATAAATATAACGTAGAACACCAGGTAGAGAGGTTTATTATATAGATAAATGCTGGGGAAACTCCTCTTCCCCAGCCCCATCCACCTTTTTGACTTTACATCAACTGTGTGAAACCAGCTTCCTCACTTAATTTTCAAAATATTTAAGCATGGAATGAAAAGACCACTTGACCCATTAAGCCTTTTCCATAATTAATTGGCCATATTGTGGACGCTACTCAACTTTTGATGGACCTCTTAGCTCAGGAATCATATTGGAGAATATTTGATCAACACTGTTATTCCTTGTAGCCCATTATTTATATGTATCCACCTTGATAAGAGTTAATTGTCAAAGCTTTAACTGCTTTGCTGAATTTGTTCTATGTAACTAGTTTTGAGAGGGGGGAAAAAAGGTCTCTGTTCATTTTTGAGACCTATTTGTACTTTGTCCTTGTCAAAAATTTTAGATATGCACTAGATATTAAGAAACATAGAAAAATAGGAGTAGGCCCTTTCAGCCTGCGCCGCCATTCAATATGATCATGGCTGATCCTTTTTATCTCAATACCATATTCCCGCTCTCTCCCCATACCCCTTGATGACTTTTGTGTCTAGAAATCTATCTATAGAAACAGTCTCACTGATTCAGCATCACCAGTCACTTCCATAAGTGATTCCCACAGCCCCTAACTTCAAGAGAGTAGCTTTACTGGCCAATATGTAGTTAAATGATGGCGTGACCTAGGAACCATCACATTAATATTTCTTCTAGTCCATACAGGTAATCTTGCAGGTAATGCCACAAATGAATGAAGAGGCTGATTATGAACCAACATACTTTTATTTTACATGGAATATATGAATGAATAGAATACAGTTTTCATAGAGCAAAATCATTGAAACTCACGATCATAAAAGTAATAAAAGCCCCAGGCGTCACCTGTGGCTCAGTGGTCGCACTCTTGCCTCTGAGACGGAAAGTTGCGGGTTCAAGTCCCACTCCAGAGACTTGAGCACAAAATCTAGGGTGATATTCCAGTGCAGTGCTGAGGGAGTGCTGCTTTGTCGGAGGCTGTCTTTTGGATGAAACATTAAACCGAGGCCCTGTCTGAGCTCTCGGGTGGGCATAAAAAAATCCCATGGCACTATTTTGAAGAGGAGCAGGGGCGTTCTCCCCAGTGTCCCGATCAATATTTGTCACTAAAACAGATTATCTGGTCATTATCACATTGCTGTTTGCGGAACCTTGCTGTGTGCAAATTGGCTGCTGTGTTTCCTACTTTACACCAGTGACTACACTCCAGAACTACTACATTGACTGCGCTTTGAGATGTCCTGAGGTCATGAAAGGTGCTATATAAATGCATGTCTTTCTAAAATGTGACCCTGCCTGTTATGGGCGAAAGTCACTCACAAATGAAGTCTCTGTAATAGCTGGTGCTAGTCTTAGAAAGTGAAACCTTCGTGTCCCACTCTTAACTGCCTCCGATTGACTTGAGAGGCAGCAACTGACCTCTGACCCACACCTCCGTTTGCTGCGTCAAGGATTGGTTTGCTGAGCTGCTAATTAATACTGCAACATTAAATGCAAACCCTCGCCTTTGCTGCAAGAGCAATGACAACTACATTGTCTGGTTAAGCTCCCTGCCCTCTTTATCCCCCTCCGCCCACCCCCCCCCAAACTGGCTGGACATCTTGAATGAAACCTATTCCAGCATTAAATGTGTACAGCTCTGGGATGTTTTCAATGGCCTCCATTGTCTTAAAACTGGGAATATACACCTTTGTGACAGCTACTTGACTCAACTAATTTGTCCTAAATAACATTGTAGATAGCTTGTGTGTCTCTGGGAGTTAACCCTTTGTCAACTCAATTTAACTTAAATCGTAACAAATTAAATCAAAATATTTTCCAGACCAAATAAGTAAAAATCTCAAAGCTGCAGTTCTCATTCTAGGATCAGGTAGTCCAAATTGTTTACATTAACCATGTCTCTCCGCATTGAAGACCCGCCTCGTGTCTTTCCTCCGTTCCCGCTGCTGCAAATCACAATGCATTCTGAAATTTCAAGTCTGAATTGCTCTTTGTAACTGGGTCCCTAGTCCTAGAATCATTCTTACCTCCGTGCCCCAAGCCACAATACCAGAGAATGGGGGCTTATGCGGTTGAAAGCCGTCTCCAATGGTGGGCTGAAAGGAGGGGAGGGGATGCACAAGAGGAACAGAGAGCTTGGGTGGCAGGGTGTAGGCTTGAAGGAGGATAGAGCTAGGATGGGGGAAGGCCATTGGAAGCATTTAAACAGAAGGGGAAAATTAAAAAAATTGAGCTGCTGGGGAAACCGAGTGAGATGGGTTTATCTTGTTTTTGAAATCGAGTTACTCTGGTGCAGTTGTCTTTATATCAAGGTGCTATAGAGCAGACATTCTGTTCAGGATTGGCAGCAGAATTGCAATGTTGTCATACACGACAAAGGCACAAGTAGTACAATTCTAATTCACACAAAGGCAGCACAAAATTAAATGTTCATTCAGGAAGTCACCTATTATGGAACGTGTCCATCGAGAGCATTGTGAATGGTAATCACATATTTTAGATTGTGTTGCTTTGTTGTATCATTTTCTTTACACTTATAAAGGTAGAAATAAATGATGTATTTTTTGTGTTTTTGCACCCCTTCCCTATTCCTCAGTGTTCCAGAATTCCATGCAGAGCAGACTTACGGCTGCGATGCAACTGAAGTCAGGGAATACATGCAACAACGGTTGTAGTCCAGATTCAATTGTGCCACCATGACGTGACTTGATATATCCACTGGATTTAGTGTTGAACAGGAAGGTGATCCATGATTGGTTGACTGTTTGTGGAGGAGGAAACAAACTTACCATCTTGGTGACGATGCACATAAGTACCTTAAATTAGTCGGCAGTTGAAATTGGTCCACTGGAGCAATTCTGGGCAAACGGTGACCTATATATAAATAGGAGCAATGGAAAATAGATACCAGTGCACACCCTGTTCAGCATAGTATTTCTGTGCTCTTGGAGGAACAGTCTGAAATATGCTGTGTTGACGGAAAACCGAGGAGAAGCAAGAGGTCAAAGTGTACTATGCCTCCTTAACACTGAGGTAATGCACAAACATTTACATGCAGGATGAAAAAGCATAAGCTATATATTAAGCTGATCAGTAAAATCCAGGTCAGTGTATTTAAATTATGCACTATGGCTTGAGCTGCCAGTAGATCCATTTGAAGTATCAATGTTTGTACAGTATTACTTTACAATATCGGTCATACAGACATGAAATATTTAATTTGTACGTAATTCTTTCCTAGATCGTCTGCGAGAGTGCCGGTAGCCACAATTGCTGAGAGCAGCTTGCGCGAGGTCATTGCATGCAACACAAGGCGGTCATATTTATATGAGCAGAAACGTTTTTTTTTTAAATACTTGCAGTAAGCAAAGCTTTGAGGTGATGCTACTTTTCTGGTGTATGAGGTAGGTTGTTTTTGTAGGCTGCTAACAAGACAAATCATTAGGTGTGGAAGGTGCCCTCTGAGAGATGTCAGTTTGACCTGGTTGATCCAATAATACAAATAGGTCAAACTTTGTTAAGTTACAAAGACAAGTACAGTTACAGGAGGCCAGTTGGCATCCTTCATCAACAATTCTCTTCTCCCCTCCCCAATCACCGCATCTGTCTCTTGAAAGACTCTAGAGTCTTGCTTCCACTTACGTGAAAGACCATTCCAACTATTGATTGTTCTTTGTGTGAAGAAGTATTTCCTGGCATCAGGCCTGGGCTGGCCATGTACCAATTTCTACCCGCATCTCTTGTCCTGCAGTCGGATGTCAGCCGTGGCTCAGAGGATAGCACTCTCATCTCTGAATCAGAAGTTTGTGGGTACAAGCCACCCTCTGTAGATTTGAGCACGTAATCGAGGCTGACACTTCAGTGCAGTACTGAAGGAGTGCTGCACTGTTGGAGGTTACGTCTATCGGATGAGATGCTAAACCGAGGCCCCATCTGCCCACTCAGGTGAATGTAAAAGATCCCATGGCACTATTAAAAGAGCGAGAGGGTTTTCCTCTGTGTCCTAGGCAATATTTATCACTCATTAAAACAGATTAATCTGGTCATTATCTCACTGTGGTACCATGCTGTGTGCAAATTGCTGCCGCATTTCCTACAACAGTGACTACACCGCAAAAGTACTTCATTGGCTCTAAAGCACTTTCAGATGTCCTGAGGTCGTGAAAGGTGCTACAAAAAAGCAAGTTCTTTCTTATGGTTTAACTTGAAATAGTGCCGAGGATTAAACTTTTCTATTCCACTTACACCTTATATACTACTAGAACGGGCGCCCAAGGTGGTTTATCTGTGTGGGCCACTTAGTTATGTACCACAGAGCCTAGTGGGCCACATGTAAAATATAAATCAACATTCCCATTAAATTTTGTATACCCAAAGGTTCTGATATTAAATGAGGCAAAAGTATTAAAAAAAGAATCCATTCCAGAACAGCAGGTCAACAAAACTCAAACAGGATAAACCAGCAAGTAAGAAATGAAAACACAAATGGAACTGAATTGCCTGGGTTTTGTGGGCTGGGTGGCCAGGGCTCGCAGGCCAGCTATGACCCAAAACCCAATAGCTTGGACGCTTTGCTCTGTGAGGTCCCCTCTCGTTTGCTTCCTTTCAAAGAGTCCAAGTTTTTCTTAGTTTCTCTCATAAATCAATCCTCTTGCACATGGGATCAGCCTTATGTCCTTTCTCTCCACTGCTTCCAGGGCTGTTGTAATTATGTTGGCTGCTTCCTGGTTGTCTGCAAAACTGGCTTTCCCACTAGGTTTTTGGCTGATAACTAAATTTATGAGATTGGCGACTCGGCTCGAGAATAGTGCAGGTAAATGCAGGAAAGGAGAAACAGAGTTTATCTCCTGTGATACATACATTTTCAAAACATCTTGTAATTGTCCCTACTGATTCCAATTCTGTATTCCTCTCTTTGCCTTTCACTTTGTCCCTGTTTTCCTTCTATGTATGTTTCTATATAGCTTTGATACTTTATTGTAATATATGTGGGTAGAACAAATGAAGGACAGAGACAGGATGAGTTGCTAGTTCATGTGCTTGTTTATTAGGCCAGAGCCAACTGAGCATGCTCATACCAAACCATGTGACAAACCCTGTGATAATACATTACACTGCTTTCCCCTTAAAAAAAAATGTATTCCCCTCTCAAATACAACCATTACATGTACTACGTAACAAAAAACTCCTGGCTTTTTTTCTTTTAAATGAGCTACAAATGCAGTTTAATAACAGGTTTGTGGAGCCTTCCTGATCTCCTTACAAAAGGTTTTGGTGTTGAACCAATTTTTGGGCTGCTTTGTTTTGGTTCTGAACTCAAAGATGATCCTGCTTCTATCTCAGACTTGTTTGAACCTGGTACTTCAGTTACTGACGTCTGAACTGAGACAAGCTCATGTATGAGTTCATGATCAAGTGGTTCAAGATCACGTTCATCTCTAGCAGAGATCATTTGATCTACAGGAACACTTCGGATGTTGTCACCAATTTCAACCAAATATCTCTTGGTTCCACCAACTTGTGTGAACTTGACTTTCCTAGCACTCCGTTCTCTCTGAGCTTTGCCAGCTCTTCTTCCACCTGACTTTTCAACACATAGGGGACTGGCCTTGCCTTACAATAGACAGGCTTCTCGTTGGACTTGACGCGGATCTGCGCGTCATACCCAGTGATGCCCTCATAACTGTCTGAGACCATGCTTTCGTACTTGTTCAGCATTGTGTCGAATTGCTTCTTTGAAGCATCTACACTGAAGATGTTTTCCAGTCTAATTTTAATTTTCTCAACCAGTCTTTGCCCATGAGGGTTGGCCTGTTGTAGCTCGCTACAATAATAGGCAGCTTTACTGACTGCCCATTGTGTTGAACTGTACATTCCATTTGTCCACATGTCTCTAGGATTTCTCTCGAGTAGGTTTTTAACTCTACGGTACTCTTTGTAAGTGGTATTGAGAAACATAGAAGATAGGAGCAGGAGTAGGCCATTCGGCCCCTCGAGCCTGCTCCGCCATTCAATGAGATCATGGCTGATCATCCAAATTCAGTACCCTGTTCCTGCCTTCTCTCCATATCCCTTGATCCCTTTAGCCTTAAGAAATATATCTAACTCCTTCTTGAATATATTTAATGAATTGGCCTCTACTGCCTTCTGTGGTAGAGAATTCCACAGGTTCACCACTCTCTGGGTGAAGAAATTCCTCCTCATCTCAGTCCTAAATGGCTTACCCCTTATCCTTAGACTGTGACCCCTGGTTCTGGACTCCCTGACCATCAGGAACATCCTTCCAGCATCTAGTCTGTCTAGTCCTGTTAGAATTTTATAAGTTTCAATGAGATCCCCTCTCATTCTTCTAAACTCCAGCGAGTACAAGCCCAATCGACTCAATCTCTCCTCATACGTCATTCCTGCCATCCCAGGTATCAGCCTGGTGAATCTTCGCTGCACTCCTTCCATGGCAAGAACATCCTTCCTCAGATAAGGCGACCAAAACTGCACACAATACTCCAGATGTGGTCTCACCAAGGCCCTGCATAACTGCAGCAAGACATCCTTGTTCCTGTACTCAAACCCTCTCGCTACGAAGGCCAACATACCATTTGCCTTCTTAACCGCCTGCTGCACCTGCATGCTTACTTTCAGCGACTGGTGCACAAGGACGCCCAGGTCTCGTTGCACTTCCCCTTCTCCCAATCTATTGCCATTCAGAATTTGATTAAACCTACTCTCATGTGTCCTTACTCATGATAGAGCAGTCCGCCGCTATGTCGATACGCATGTTAATATCAATATATTGCTCATTGATCAAAAGTTTTGTATGGAAGTCTTTCTCACGACTGCTAGCATTGCTGCTAGTGGCATAGATACTGTAGATGCCTAATACTTCAACATCAGGAGTGTTCACTTCAATATTGTGAACTCCTCCCTTTTGTTATCGCTGCTTTGCATTGCCACTAGAATGGTTCTTCCTACTTTCAATCTAGCTCTGCAAGCTCTTGAAATATGACGTGCTTCTGCCAGTGAAAACATTTCTGTATTGGCAGGATTGTGGTGAGTGATTTCCATTCCAGTGATAACAATTCACTGAACTATTCTCACCGACATGCTTTTGACCCAGTCTCACAGCTTTAGGTTTGGTGGTGGCTTTGTGACTGTAGACCTCAGCTGCACTCGTCACTTGAGTTGGACAGAGCTCCTTAGCAATCTTAGACACCATCTCCATAGATAGGGCAATTTTGCATCCTATGTCAAATGTTAGGCTTGGAGTGTTCAGTAACTTGGACTGTGTGCGCTCATCGACCAGTCCACACACAAACTTATCTCGCAACTCATGATCCAAAAATGTGCCAGAGTTACAATGCAAAGACAGGTTCCTAAGAGCTACAATATACTCACTGATGGTTTCACTTTGTTTTTGGTTTCTGGTACCAAACTTCTAGCTCTTTGCTATTTCTAACGGCTTTGGGTCGAAATGGTCCTCAAGTTTCTCAACAATGTCTTCAAACGACACATCCTTCGCTTTCCCTGGCGCGAGTAGATTTGTCAACGTTCCGTAGACATCTGGCCTGATCTCCGTTAGAAAAATTGCTTTCTTCTGTTCACGAATTACTTTATTTTGAGCTTGAACATTCTCATCTGCTCCTTCGGTCTCAATAATGTTATTGGCCTTAAAAAACATCTCCATCCGCTCAATGTAAGAACTGAATGGTTCACGAGCTCGGTCATACATGCCGAGGCTTCCGATGAATCCCGTAGACGTGGCCATGATTGTCCCCATCCCGTCAAACAGTGACTCAGCATGCTACCTGTGAGAATCAACGCCACTGTTGCTGTGTACACATACACGTGAAGGCGAAGCACAGGCGATTCTGTGTGAGCATTAACGGTAAAACATCGCAAAAATGCAGTTGAGGTGTCACAAATTCACCTTAAACTTGTCCACTGGGGGGTCGATTTTAACTCGGGTGCGGGGAATTGTCGGGTTTCCCGAATTTGGTGTTTCCCACACGAATCTAAATGGGTCTGTGAGATTGATGCAATTTTCACTCAATTGGCCAGTTGATTTCCACCGTGTGGGAAGCCTTGGCAATTGAGTATTTCCAGTCAGAAAGTCGCAGAATATGACGTCATCATTGCTGCTGCTTTTAGGGTCCACAGCAAGCCTTGCTTCTTCTGCAGGCTTCCAAACTTCACCATTGAGATGGCACAGGAGCCTGCAGGAGCAACGGCCAGTGGGAGGGCAAGAGCGGCCCCCAAATTTGATGAGGCTTCACTCCAGGCATTGCTGGATGGTGCTAGGGCCCACAGGGAGGTCCTGTTCCCTTCTTCAGGGAGGAAGAGGCCTCCCAGTCAGACCAAGGCAGTGTGGCAACAGGTGGCTGGTGAAGTCAACTCCTTGGGGCTCACGCAGCGCACCTGGATGCAGCGCAGGAAAAGATTCCATGACCTTCATCGCACTGGAAAAGTAAGTACTGTATGAAGTTTCCATCACCCTCAATCTGATCCCCATTGCCTTTCCTCACCAGCACTCAGCTTTAGCAATCTCTTCCTCCACATCCCACTAGGCACTCACATCCATGCACCCTTACCCATTCCCCCTCTATGCTCACATTCACACAACTATTCCACCATGCAGCCCTCACACTCCCTCTCACTCTGATGCTTTGAACACAACTGACAACACACAGGGAGGGCCCTTGGTCTTGCAACCTCACTCCATCTTTGTCTCCTTCTAAGTATCTATGCTATGCAATCTCTGCACTCACTCCTTCATTCTCACTCAACCTCCACTTGTCTCCCTCATTGCAGGAAAAAGCTCACAACAGGAGAGAGCGAGCCAGGACAGGAGGAGGGCCGCCCTCATTAGCCCAGCTTACCCCCTGGGAGGAAGGCGTCCTGGAGATTGTCGGGGCTGACAGAGATGTAGAAGTTGGGGAAGGAGAGACAGGTGCATCCCCGCAAGCTGGTGACAGAATAGTTTTCCATCTCTGTCACTGGCATTGCATGAGTCGCTGATAATGATTCTGAAGCTGCATCATATGGACTTATGATCACCTGCTAAATGCAATGTGCATGTACCTTGGCATCACATCTCTAACTTTTTCCTTGACTTCCCCACAGGACCATCGAGAGCCCCCGTCCCCAGTGTGCAGGAGGAAGAGCCTGAGATTTCAGACTCCTCAGAGGAATCTGTAACCTCTGAGGGCGCAGCGTCAGCAGAAATAAGTGCACCCAGCACCAGCGCAGACACTCACACCTCGGTGGGACCTTCTGGACATAGAGTAGAGCTGTCACCTGGTGTATCACAGCTCACAAGTGAGCATCAGCAGATTGTGGAGACAGGGACAGCACTAGTCAGAGGGCGCAAGACTCTGCCAGCTCGGCTCAGCAGCATGTCGACCCTCTGACTCTGGGTTCATCCATAAGATCAGAGGTGATGGAACTCCATGCACAGATGCAGGAGTCTCTGGCAGGTTTTGCCTCTAGGGTCGCTGCGAGTGTGGAGCGAATGGAGGAGGCCATAGCGAACATGAGCAGAGCCTTTGTGGAGTCATTGGCGCATGAACGCATCAACACGGAAAGGATGGCTACCTACGTAGAAATGATTTCTGCCTCCGTGGTAAGGCTGGCTATGGTAGAGGAGAGGAGGGCTACGGCCATGGAGGAGGTTAGTCGCCAGGGTATGGAAAACATGGTGAGTGTTCAGAATAGAATGTCATCTCTTGAGGAGCGATGGGCATCTATTGAACAGAAAAACCAGACCTTCTTGGAAGTCCTTCTGAGTAGGACTGCCATTGCAGATACGGGTCCCCATGGCCCCCCTGATGTGCAGCAAGGTGCTCTCAAGCCACTTACAGGCACTGAGGGGGACCTGACCCATGAGAGGGACGTTGGTGGCAGACCTCAAGGAAGTGGGGGCTCCTCTCCAAGCGCTCACACTTCCATGCCACTGCAGAGTCCTCGGTCAGAGCCCCGCCGGAGTCCACACCTAACTGAAATAGACGTCTCAACTCCTGCACAGCCGCAGGAGCAGCAGACTGCTGACGAGCCCTCACAGGCTCACCACCCCAGAGGACGCCTGCCAAAGGTGTCGAGACAGGAGCAACAGGAAAGTGAGCAAGGGGCCTCCACATCTGCTGAAGCCACAGGGGAACCACTACGTAGGAGCACGCGTAAGAGGAAAATAACGCACAAATAGTCACAAGGGTAGTCACTTGGGTAAAATGTTGTGTATTCTGTAAAAAGCCATCAGTTATTTGTTTTGCATAAAAATTCTGATGGCAACTTCTGCAGTTGTGGCGTGTGTCTTTTTGCGAATGGGGCTGGAGGTCCTCTAATGCCAAGAAGGGAAGAAAAAAAGGCCTCCCATGCTTCTGATAGATGCCTCAGTTGAGGAAGCACTGAGTGAGGCTGGCGAGAGGGGTTTCACAGGAGGTCACACTGGAGAAGTGTGTGAGGCTCCAACCTTCCACAGGTGTGGTTAAGCCTGGTAAAAGTTGCCCCAGGCCTGAGACAACAAAGTTCTGCCACCTGCAAATGATGACTGATCAAATCTCCTCTTTAATGGTTGACCTGCAGCTGATAGCAAGCCAATAGTGCTCACGCCAGGTTTCACAGGCGTGATCCCCACCAGGCGTGTTTTACGTGGGAAAAGGGTTAAACAGGCAAGGGCCTGTTAAAATGGGATTATAAAGGCCAATGAGTGCTGTTTAAGGGCCCTAAAGACCAGTCGGGACCATCAGACACGCTGGGTTAAAATGGCTAGGTGTCGGGAACCAGGCGGGGGGGTCCCGACCCCCAGGTTTTGCGATTTTAACCCCCCACACGCCTCAAAGCCCACCCGGCGGCTGAGTTAAAATTGAGCCCTGTGTCCTTCCATGATCCCTAAAAATGGTTTTGGAATCCCATCCTCGTCACCAAAATGTAATATATGTGGGTAGAATAAATGAAGGACAGAGACAGGATGAGTTGCTGGTCCATGTGGTTGCTTTACTAGGCCAGAGCAAACTGAGCATGCTCATACTAAGCCATGTGACCAACCATGTGATAATACATTACACTTTAGTTGTCATCTCTACATCTGATTGTTTTTCTTATACTCTTTTTTTTGTGTAAGTCTCCTTCCCTTGGTCTCCTCTTCTCTATATCTTGCATTCTGTTACCTTCCCACACAGTTTCTTCTTTTCTCTGTATGTATGTATTTGTGTGTGTGTGTACCTCTCGCTCTTTTCCCCTTCCTTCTCACTTCCTGGTGAAAAACTGGAATAAAGTTCAGAGCTCTGACCCTGTGACAGCCACAAAGATTATCTTGTATCTCCTGGGTGCGAAGGAGGGAGTGAGAAAACTGGGCTGGGTGCACAGGCTGGCAGTGAATGAGAGCCTGGGAACACAAACCTGTCCGAGTTCACTCCTGTACAGGAATATTGGATATTTAGTAATTTGAGAGACCTGCTTTTGCCTGTTATGATCCCCCTCTTTAGTTTTCCTCCTCATACCCAGATGCACAGGAACCCAACTGTGAAGACAAGAAATAATTCACACACCGCTGGGTATCCTACTTCCCCACGCTGGGGCCAGGCGGTGAGAAAAAACACTTTTAAGCGAGCTGGAGCCTGCCAGCCACAGCACGTGCCATTTGGTACCAGGTGAGCAGGAAGGTGCAGGATTGTGTCAGGTGGGTAAAGAGGCTGGGTTGGACATAGCAGCTGTGTAGACCAAGATACAGCATGTGAAGCTTCAGATCAGGCTGAGTGACACAGTATCTGGCCAGGCAAGCGGCCCAGTTAGTCATGTGACAGGATCACTACAATCGTACAGACACAGAAATTTCAGTTATATAAATGAGATAAATTAAGGGCGGAAAATTGGCTCGTGCCCCCGCGCCCGAAATTCAATGGTCACGCCCCAAGCAGGAGGCGAGGCACTACTGGGAGCGCTCCCCCTCCCTCTTGGGGCGCTCCCATTGAATATAGCGGCGCTACGTGTAGCAGCGTCACACGTGCGTCGGCACGTAGCGCCGCGGTACTGCAGGCCTCCCTCCCCTGATTAAAGGGGAGGGGTCTAGCGCAGCGCACACCGGGGCCCTGCTGGACCACCACTCAAGAGGAGTGCCGGGCTGACCGATCGTGGCCGGCACCCTGCAGGAGGGGACCAGATGGGGCAAGTGCTGGCAGGCAGCCCAAAAAAAATGCCACCCCCCCACCCCGGCACCTGCCCTTTAATTATCGCCGCCCCGGCCGCAAAAACGCCCCCCTGACCCTGTCGGTCATAGCGTCCGGCGCTAGGTCAGGGGGCGCGAGCGGGGCGCTGAACACGGTGATGACCTCTCAGGTCACTAACAGGAGGCAGAGAGCAACCAAAATCTTCCCCCTAAGAGTTTAAATAGAGCTAAGACATATTGAAGTTGGTGAAAGCCCCACCAAAGAGTAAGTGAAAAAGATGAAGTAAATGAAGAATTAGTAACTTGGTGATGTCAGGCTTCCATTTTGAATATTATAGGGTGAAGGAAAGACTGAGGGAGCTGAGAAAATCTGCAGTTCTGAGGTCCTGAGAATGAATGAGTTAGACTGGGAGACATTGTAATGAGTCTTTATTTCAATATAAATAGAAGGAACAGAGACAAGAGGCAGAGTGGAAGTAAAACTTTTTTTTTTAATGTCCGTACTTTAGTAACATCATTTCAATAAAGCTAATTCTGGGTAGCATTATTATTGTAATCTGGGGTTTCTCAGCATCATGGTGTGAGATGACAAATCCAGCAAGGCTTTTTTTTTTGGTTCTGCCTCTGTGAAATGCTTCTGTGTTAAAGAACCTATATAAATGCAAGTTGTTGTTGCCTTAGGGATTCTGAATTCCTTAAAGCTGCCACCAGTTTGGGATTAAATGTAATTTCCATATGAAATGCTTCATTTTTCTAACCATCATCTGTTATAGCTAAAATCCTCATTAATATTTCTTTGTGAATAATCCAGATGTATGTTCTTGACTACATTTAGTAACTTGGCTCCTTTAAAGGGAGATTTTGCGCAGGCTGGCGTCAGTGACAAGAACAATGAGGTGACTTTAGATTAGCTGGTTGCATCTTAATATTGTCCAATGTAGATTTAATGAGTTGCTGGATTTCCAAGGACCTTCTGAATCTTGACTTGTGGCGTATGTGGGCTACTGCATATTTTTAGAAAGCTAAATTCTTGTAAAACATTTACAAAGTTACAGTTGATTTAGAGGACAAATATATTTCTCTTTATTAATGTAGAATTGTAGGAATTGACAAATTCCTATAAATAACTGAGATCGACACCAGGGAACAAGTAAACAGGTCTTTACTGATCAGAGACTCCACGAGGACTGCCTGGGCAGCCCCATGGCTTGCGACGTGACGTCATCACGTTTGCCCGCGTTTTCCCGCGCTCTTAAAGGGGCCACGCCCCGTACATGCAAACTCTATATACAAAACACAGTAATGCCTAACACAATGGTACAGGTTTAGGCTGGTGTTAGAACATCATTAAAGGGAATTATATACAGTCAGCCAGAGTCATTCAGTGGTTCTGCCACATGCGCCCCCCCAGAATTCGCTTTAACGGACAAAGTCAAACGGTGAGGGGGTCTGACGAGCCTGTCAGAACGACTCCTGTAATCTTGAGGCGGAGGTTGCTGGGCGGCTGGCGGTCTGGCGGGCGGTCGCACTTGGTCTGTGGTGACGACGATGGGTGGCCGACCCCGTCTCGGTGGCTGTGCTGTCTCGACGGGGCGGTCGAGGTCCAAATGTGCTGGCTTTAAGCGGTCGACCGAAATGTGGTCCGGTTTACCGCCGACATCTACCGTGAAGGTTTTGTCCCCTGCTTCCAACACGCGGAAGGGACCGGTATATGGGGCCTTGAGCGGATCCCTATGTGCGTCATGGCGAATAAAAACATATTCAGCCTTGTGAAGCCCCGTGGGAACGTGTGACCTCTGCAGCCCGTGGTGCGAAGTGGGTACCGGTGCGAAAAATCTGGCTGCCTCTTGGTGACTAGCCAGCTGAGCAGACGCGGACCATGGCTCTGTCGATGTTGGTAGGAAGTCCCCTGGGACACGCAGCGGTTGACCATACACCAGCTCCGCTGATGAAGAGTGAAGGTCTTCTTTGGGGGCTGTGCGAAGGCCCAACAGGACCCACAGTAGCTTGTCTGCCCATCCAGTGTCCTGGAGACTGGCCCTCAGGGCGGCTTTCATTGACTGGTGGAAGCGTTTGCAGAGGCCATTCGCCTGTGTGTGGTAGGCTGTGGTGCGGTGTAATTTGACACTGAGTCCTTGGGCCATTGCATTCCAGAGTTCGGAGGAAAACTGCGGTCCCCTGTCTGATGAAATATCTGCAGGTACTCCGAAACGGGCGATCCAGGAGGAAATGAATGCCCTGGCCACGTCCGCCGAAGTAGTGGATGACGGGGGGACCGCCTCCAGCCATCTGGTGGTGCGGTCCACCATGGTCAGGATGTGTGAAAAACCATGGGAGGGTGGAAGTGGTCCTACCAGGTCGACGTTGACGTGGTCAAAACGTCGCTCCGGAACTGTGAAGGTGGCCAACGGAGCTTTGATGTGGCGCTGTACCTTGGCCTTTTGGCAGACCACGCAGGTGTTGGCCCAGTCACGGACATCCTTATGCATGCCATGCCACATAAACTTTGCTGACATCAGTTTCTGAGAGGCCTTCATTCCTGAGTGTGACAACCCATGTATGGCGTCGAACACTTTGTGGCGCCAGACGACCGGCACGACAGGGCGAGGATCCTGTATGGAGATGTCACACAACAGCGTGGTACCGGCCGCATGGAACATAACGTCGGCCAACTGGAGGCCAGTGATGGCCGGTCTGTAAGCTTGGACTTCCTGGTCTGAGGCTTGGTCTGCTGCCATGAGGGCGTAGTCGATGCCCAAATGAACCGTATTGATGATTGCGCGGGAGAGGCAGTCTGCCACCAGGTTGTCCTTACCGGACACGTGCTGTATATCCGTGGTGAATTCGGATATGTAGGTCAGTTGACGCTGCTGTCTGGCTGACCACGGTTCAGTGGCCTTGGCCATTGCAAAGGTTAACGGCTTATGGTCCACAAAGGCGGTGAAAGGACGTCCTTCTAGCAGGAACCAAAAATGGCGGATGGCCAGAAAAAGGGCGAGCAACTCCCGGTCGAACGTGCTATATTGTCTCTCGTTCTGCTGTAGTTGACGGCTGAAGAATGCCAACGGCTGCCACGTCCCGTTCACCCACTGCTGTTGCACGGCACCGACTGCGTAGGCCGACGCGTCGGTGGTGAGGGTGATGGTGGCTCCTGGCAGCGGGTGCGCCAGCATAGTCGCGTTGGCTAAGGCGCGTTTGGTGTCGGCGAACGCTCGGGCCATGTCATCTGTCCAGTCTACCAGGATCTTGCCAGTCTTGCCCTTGAGGGCCTCGTACAGGGGCTGCATGAGCAGTGCCGCCTTAGGCACGAAGCGGTGGTAAAAATTTACCATGCCTAGGAATTCTTGCAGGGCCTTTATGTTCTGCGGGCATGGAAAAGATGCCACCGCCTCCACTTTTGAAGGTAAAGGAACCGCTCCCTCTGAGGTGATGCGATGCCCCAGGAAATCAATTTGGCGCAGGCCAAACTGACACTTGGCCGGTTTGATAATCAGACCGTGTTGGCTGAGGCGTCGAAAAAGGGTGCGTAGGTGACAGGTATGTTCTTCCTTTGTAGGACTGGCAATTAGAATATCGTCCAGGTAGACGAAGAGGAATTTGAGGTCCCGCAGCACGGAGTCCATCAGGCATTGGAAAGCCTGGGTGGCGTTCTTTAACCCAAACGGCATTCGTAGAAACTCGAAGAGGCCGAATGGGGTGATGACTGCGGTCTTCTGGACGTCTTCACAGAAATCACAGAAATCACAGAAACCCCACAGTGCAGATAGAGGCCATTTCGGCCCATCGAGCCTGCACCGACACATATCCCACCCGATCCCCGTAACCCCTACACATATCCCACCCGATCCCCGTAACCCCACGTATTTAATCCCCCTAACACTAAGGGTCAATTTATCATAGCCAATCAACCTAACCTGCACATCTTGTGGATGCACTGGGACCTGGTGGCAGCCCTGGACGAGGTCGACTTTTGAAAACACAGTGTTCCCTGCCAAATGGGCAGAGAAATCCTGAATGTGGGGGATTGGGTACCAATCAGGAGTGGTGGCGTCGTTAAGGCGTCAATAGTCGCCGCATGGCCGCCATCTGCCGCTAGGCTTCGGGACGATATGGAGGGGTGAAGACCAGGGACTATTCGACCGGCGAATAATCCCTAACCGTTCCATGTTGCGAACTCCGCCTTTGCGACCGCCAGCTTGCCAGGTTCCAGGCGTCGGGCCCGCGCGTAGACCGGGGGGCCGTTGGTGATGATGTGGTGTTCCACACCATGTTTCGTGGCCGAGAAGGAGAACGTGGGTCTTGTCAGGTCGGGGAATTCGCCGAGCAGGCGGGCGAACTCATCAGGAGTCGGGAACGCACAGGAGACGGTGAGTGACGTAGTGTTACTGCGGTAACACGGGAGAGAATTAAAAGTTGCTGCGTTGATCAGCCGTCGGTTCCTGACGTCGACCAGGAGGCTGTTGGCGCACAGGAAATCCGCGCCGAGGAGGGGCTGGGAAACTTTGGCCATAACAAACTCCCAGTGAAAGTGTTGCCCCCTGAAGCACAACTCAACTCGCCGTCTGCCGAAGGTCCGAATTGCTCCACCATTGGCCGCTTCCAGGGTGGGGCCGTGATTCCCCGTCTGCACATCGAGGGCGGACGCGGGTAAAATGCTGCACTGCGCTCCGGTGTCGCACAGAAAACGGCGACCGGAGAGTGTCGATGATGAAGAGCAACTTTCCCGCGTTGCCGATCGCCATCGCGGCCGCGGGGTGCCCGTTAGACCCGTTCCTCAGTGGTCGCAGTTGTTGGTTGTTTTTTGGGGGGGGAAAACTGCAGGGAGGGCGGCAACGCTTCGCCTTCGTGCCGAACTGCGCGTGGTAGAAACACAGCCCAGCAGGCTGACGAGCTGGGGTGGCGTCTGCGGGGGATGGGTGCCTCGTGGCAGCGCAGTACTGCCGAGTTACAGCGAAAATTTTGTCAGCCTCCGCAGCGAGTGTTGCACAGTCCACGATTTCAGATCTGGCCAGGGCAGCTTGCACCTATTCAGGCAGTTGGCTGAAGAAAATTTCTCGGAACAGGAAGCATTCCGGTTCTGAGCCCAGGAGTGTGAGCATTTGGCTCATCAACTCTGAAGGCTTGGAGTCCCCGAGGCCGGGCATCGCGAGTAATCGACGGGCTCGCTCCGATTTTGTGAGCCCGAAAACCTGCAGTAACCGCGCTTTGAGGGTTTCATACTTGTGCTCCGTTGGGGGTTTTTCGAGGAGGCTGACGATCCGAGAGGCGGTAGAGCTGTCGAGTGCGGAGACCACATACAGGTATTTGGTCTGATCCGCATCGATGTTCCGTAGGGCGAACTGGACCTGAATAAACCACGAGGTCGCTTGCTGCTCCCAGAACTGTGGCAGCTTTAGTGAAACAGCGTTTGCCTCCATGCTGTGCTCTTCTTTTGTGAAAACGTTCACAAAAACGGGGTCACCAATGTAGGAATTGACGAATTCCTATAAATAACTGAGATCGACACCAGGGAACAAGTAAACAGGTCTTTACTGATCAGAGACTCCACGAGGACTGCCTGGGCAGCCCCATGGCTTGCGACGTGATGTCATCACGTTTGCCCGCGTTTTCCCACGCTCTTAAAGGGGCCACGCCCCGTACATGCAAACTCTATATACAAAACACAGTAATGCCTAACACAATGGTACAGGTTTAGGCTGGTGTTCGAACATCGTTAAAGGGAATTATATACAGTCAGCCAGAGTCATTCAGTGGTTCTGCCACAGAATAATAGTTGCCACATGTATTCTGCAAGGGAACTGTAAAGTATGTTGCAGTAAAAAACAAGGCTTGTGGTTTTTGCAATGTCATCTGCACCTCAAATGTGCTGCTGACTGGTAATACATTTCTGAATATGTGTTATTTGTTCCCGTACCTTGCGAAATAGCCACTCAAGTGAGTGTTGGGCTATTTGAGTGAAGAGCATCACAGCCTAGCCTGATCCTGTTCTCACTCAGTCCACACCCACTGCACAACACACTGCCAGAAATGTGAATCTTCCCTAGCCCCTGAGGATGTTTAGGCCAAATACAGTGGCCATACTGATGGACCAGCTGAGTTCCACTAACACAGATCAGGGACTGAATCTGCAGTCTTCCTAATCTGTATGGCTAGATACCACATCGTGTAGTGAAATGATCTATGAACTATTGGGAGAGCTTAGATTGCTTTTTCTGGATTTTAACATAAGAAATAGGAGCAGGAATAGGCTTTTTGGCCCTTCGAGCCTGCTCCGCCATTCAATAATGGTGTGGAGATGCCGGTGTTGGACTGGGGTGGACAAATGTAAGAAGTCACACAACACCAGGTTATAGTCCAACAGTTTCAAATAAAACTGTTGGACTATAACCTGGTGTTGTGTGACTTCTTACATTTGGCTATTCAATCTTCTGATCTTTTGGCTGATCTTCTACCTCATCTCCACTTTCCTGCAGTTTTCTCATTTCTCCTCATCTCGGTCCTAAATGGCCGACCCCTTATGCCGAGACTGTGACCCCTGGTTCTAGACTCCCCAGCCAGGGGAAACACCCTCCCTGCATCCACTCTGTCAAGCCCTGTAGGAATTTTGTATGTTTCAATGAGATCACCTCTCATTCTTCTAAACTCTACAGAATATAGGCCTAGTCTACTCAATCTCTCCTCATAGGACAATCCCCCCATCCCAGGAACCAGTCTGGTGAACCTTCATTGCACTCCCTCTATGGCAAGTATATCCTTCCTTAGGTAAGGAGACCAAAACTGTACACAATACTCCAGGTGTGGTCTCACCAGGGCCTTTACTCTTTACTCTTATACTCAAATCCTCTTGTAATAAAGGCCAACATACCATTTGCTTTCCTAATTGCTTGCTGTACCTGCATGTTAACTTTCAGTAACACCCAGGTCCCTCTGAACACCAACATTTCCCAATCTCTCACCATTTAAAAAATACTCTGCTTTTCTGTTTTCCTGCCAAAGTGGATAACTTCACATTTCGCCACATTATATTCCATTTGCCATGTTTTTGCCCACTCACTTAGCCTGTCTTTATCCCCTTGAAGCCTCCTTGCATCCTCCTCACAACTTACATTCCCACTCAGCTTTGTATCATCAGCAAACTTGGATATATTACATTTGGTCCCATTTGGTAGATTTTGAAGTTGTAGGTGGTGTTGGTACTTCACATTCGGGGTTCATTATACCATTTGAGGCCCTTGATGTTTTACTGCTTTCTCATCTCCTAGCTAGCATCCTGCGTATAATTAGTGCATTGTGTCAGAACCTGATAGACATTTCCTTATCTTACACCTCTCTTGTGCAGCATTGCACGGGATGTACAATATTTCTAAATTAAACGTCGAGTAGTTTCGTTACCACACTCCTCAGTAATACAACAGCCGTGTGTTTGAAGATTTAAGCCAAGTTTTTTTCTGAGTGAACACCCATTTGTAACTCACCCGTTGATCATACAATATAGTAAATCTTTCTATTGTGGCATTTAACGAATAGATGCTTTTGGTTTAGGGAAGAATAAAATGTTTCCCCGTAAACTCCTGATGCATTTTTATTATTTGTTTTATAGTTTGCGAGTTGTCATTCTCTCAAACCTTACCTGGAAGCTTGTGTCAGGTTGTAAGTGGGTGGCAATGTATGACTGGAATCTGATTTGCCCGCCCACATTGAAATAGCAGTCTTGCAAGGTAACAGGAGAACTGCTCCATTTCAAATAAGTTAGACTATTGAAATAGCGATTACTGAAATGCGGATTTAAAAATGAATTGGAAAATTGGTTAACAAATCACAATATTGGCAAATCTACTGTGAAAAGCAACAATTGAGCCCACTAGAGGAGAGTGCGATTTAAACAGAGTGCTGCGAGTTGGGTGAGTCAGGGAGTCTTAACTGTTTGCTAAAATCAAACTTTTGTTTGTTTCACATTTACTGTTACTGTTTAATATCTAAATTTCCCAGCTTTAAGCAGGGTTATAAAGGGATATACAAGGCCTGCAATTCAGAGCCGCTGAAGGCAGTTAATTAGGGAAACTAGATTAAACTGGTTCTCCTGTAGCTGGGCTGAGCAAGTCTCCTTTGTTTCAGGACCTATAAAAACAGGCTTTGAAGTGCGATTTTGCACTGAGTGCAGTTTAAACAGAGTGCTGCAAGTTGGGTGAGTCAGGGAGTTATGTGAGGAGTGGAAGGAGGAGCTCCCTTGCTTTGCCTTTGTTTTTCCTATCTTTTCACCCTGTAGGAATTGGTTCTTACTTTACACCAAGGAAAGAGTCCGAGAGCGGGAGCAGCCATACAACAACAACTGCGAAACCGCTAAAGTGACGTCACAACCAGGGAAGAAGCTGATTGGTAAGTAGGACCTGGTGAGTATTTCTACAGTCCAGTCATTAAAGTGAAAGTAAGGTCTCTATTTTAGAGTAAGTAGTGTTTAAAGGGAAGTAAGGTCCCTAGTGTATTTAATATTCTTTAATTTAAAGGAAGTAAAGGGAGTAAATTAAGGGTAGGACATGGCAGGGCAGCTCGGCACCATGGAGTGCTCCTCCTGTGCTATGTGGGAAGTCAGGGACACTTTCAATGTCCAGGGCGAACACATGTGTAGGAAGTGTCTCCAGCTGCAGCTATTCAAAATCTGCATTTCGGAGCTGGAGCTGCGGCTGCAGTCACTGTGGAGCATCCGCGAGGCTGAGATCTTCGTGGATAGCACGTTTAATGAGGTGGTCACAACGCAGGTAAATAGTGCACAGGCAGACAGGGAATGGCTGACCGCCAGACAGAGTAAAAGAACTAGGAAGGTAGTGCAGGAGTCCCCTGGGTCCATCTCCCTCTCCAACAGATTTTCCATTTTGGATACTGCTGGGGGAGATGGTTTCTCAGAGGAATGCAGCAAGAGCCAAGTCTGTGGCACCAGGAGGGGAGGAAAAAGAGTGGGAGAACAATAGTGATAGGGGATTCTATCGTAAGGGGAACAGATAGACGTTTCTGTAGCCACAGACGTGACTCCAGGATTGTATGTTGCCTCCCTGGTGCCAGGGTCAAGGATGTCACTGAACGGCTGCAGGGCATTCTGAAGGGGGAGGGCGAACAGTCAGAGGTTGTGGTTCACATTGGTACCAATGACATAGGTAGAAAGAGGGATAAGGTCCTGCAACAAGAATTTAGGGAGCGAGGTAGCAGATTAAAAAGCAGAACCTCAAAGGTTGTAACCTCTGGATTACTCCTGGTGCCACGTGCTAATGAGTATAGGAATAGGAGGATAGAGCAGATGAATGCGTGGCTAAAGAGTTGGTGCAGGAGGGAGGGCTTTAGTTTCCTGGATCACAGGATCTGCTTCTGGGGAAGGTGGGACCTGTACAAGTCGGACGGGTTGCACCTGAACCGGAACGGGACCAACATCCTTGCGGGGAGGTTTGCTAGTACTGTTGGGGGGGGGGTTTAAACTAACTTGGCAGGAGGATGGGATACGGAGTGGAGCTATAGTAGAGGGTGATGCACAGCTAAATATAGAGGAAAAAACAAGTCAGCCTGGAGGGCAGAGCAAATATGTAATGGCACAAGGGAGTATGGCAAGGCTGGATGGCATTTATTTTAATGCAAGGAGTCTTGCGAGTAAGGCAGATGAATTGAAGGTGTTGATGAACACATGGGAATATGATATTGTTGCTATCACAGAGACATGGTTGAGGGAGGGGCAGGACTGGCAGCTCAATATTCTGGGGTATAGAATCTTCAGGCGAGACAGAGGGGGGTGTAAAAGAGGAGGGGGTGTCGCAATATTAATCAAGGAGTCAATTACTGCTGTAAGGAAGGATAATATATTAACAGGTTCCTCTAATGAGGCCATATGGGTAGAACTTAAAAACAAAAAGGGGGCAAGCACTTTGCTGGGAGTGTACTATGGGCCCCCAATATCAGGGGGAGATAGAGGAACAGATATGTAGGCAAATCTCAGAAGTGTAGAAATAATAGGGTAATAATAGTAGGGGATTTCAACTTCCACAATATTAACTGGGATAGTCAGAGTGTGAAAGGCTTAAAGGGTGCGGAATTCTTAAAGTGCATCCAGGAGAGCTTTTTGAGCCAGCATGTAGAAAGTCCTACAAGAGAGGGGGCGGTACTGGACCTAATTCTAGGGAATGTAGCCGGGCAAGTGGTAGAAGTGTCAGTAGGAGAGCATTTTGGTAACAGTGGCCATAATTCGGTGAGATTTAAGGTAGTCATGGAAAAGGACAAAGATGGACCAGAAATAAAGGTTCTAAATTGGGGGAAGGCGATTTTAATATGATAAGGCAGGATCTGGCCAAAGTGGACTGGGATCAGCTACTTGTAGGAAAATCCACATCAGAGCAGTGGGAGTCTTTCAGAAAGGAAATAGAGAGAGTACAACGCCAACATGAAAAAAAGGGAGGCTTTTGGCAGATACAAATATAAGAGCAGGGAGGTTATGATGGAGCTGTACAAAACGCTGGTAAGGCCACAGCTGGAGTACTGTGTGCAGTTCTGGTCGCCACACAATTGGAAGGATGTGATTGCTTTGGAGAGGGTGCAGAGGAGATTTACCAGGATGTTACCTGGGCTGGAGCACTTCAGCTATGAAGAAAGACTGGACAGGCTGGGGTTGTTTTCCTTGGAGCAGAGAAGGCTGAGGGGGAACCTGATTGAGGTGTACAAAATTATGAGGGGCATAGATAGGGTAGATAGAAAGGAACTTTTCCCCTTAGTAGAGGGGTCAATAACCAGGGGCATAGATTCAAGGTAAGGGGCAGGAGGTTTAGAGGGGATTTGAGGAAAAACTTTTTCACCCAGAGGGTGGTTGGAATCTGGAACTCACTGCCTGAAAGGGTGGTAGAGGCAGGAACCCTCACAACATTCAAGAAGCATTTGGATGAGCACTTGAAATGCCATAGCATACAGGGCTACGGACCAAATGCTGGAAAATGTGATTAGATTAGACAGGGCTTGATGGCCGGCGCGGACGCGATGGGCCGAAGGGCCTCTTTCTGTGCTGTATAACTCTATGATTCTATGACTCTATGACAAAGGACTAAAAACAGTGGAAGCCCTAGAGGAGTATAGAAAGTGCAGGGGGGTACTTAAAAAAGAAATTAGGAGAGCGAAGAGGGGGCATGAAAAAACACTGGTGGGCAAAATAAAGGAAAATCCCAAGGTGCTTTATAAGTATATTAAGGGCAAGAAGATAACCAGGGAAAGAGTAGGGTCCATTAGGGACCAAAGTGGCAATCTGTGTGTAGAGCCGGAAGATGTAGATGAGGTTTTAAATGAATATTTTGCATCTGTGTTCACTATGGAGAAGGACGATGTAGGCATAGAAATCAGGCAGGGGGATTGTGATATACTTGAACAAATTAGTATTGAGAGGGAGGAGGTACCAGCGGTTTTAGTGGGCTTAAAAGTGGATAAATCCCCAGGCCCAGACGAGATGTATCCCAGGCTGCTATGTGAGGCAAGGGAGGAGATTGCAGGGGCTCTGACACAAATTTTCAGAACCTCTCTGGCCACAGGGGAGGTACCAGAGGACTGGAAGACAGCTAACGTAGTACCATTATTCAAGAAGGGCAGTAGGGATAAACCAGGGAATTACAGGCCAGTGAGCCTAACATCAGTGGTAGGAAAATTATTGGAAAACATTCTGAGGGACAGAATTAGCCTCCACTTGGAGAGGCAAGGATTAATCAAGAATAGTCAGCATGCCTTTGTCAGGGGGAGATCATGTCTAACCAATTTGATTAAATTTTTCAAGGGGTTGACTAGGTGTGTGGATGAGGGTAATGCAGTTGATGTACTCTACATGGACTTCAGTAAGGCTTTTGACAAAGTCCCACATGGGAGACTGGTCAAGAGGTAAGAGCCCATGGGGTCCAGGACAATTTGGCACATTGGATCCAAAATTGGCTTAGTGGCAGGAGGCAGAGGGTGATGATCAATGGTTGTTTTTGTGGCTGGAAGCCTGTGTCCAGTGGTGTACCGCAGGGATCGGTGCTGGGTCCTTTGTTGTTTGTAGTGTACATTAATGATTTAGATATGAATGTAGGAGGTATGATCAGTAAGTTCGCAGATGACACGAAAATTGGTGGAGTAGTAAATAGCGAGGAGGGAAGCCTCAGGCTACAGGATGATATAGATGAGTTGGTTAGATGGGCAGAACAGTGATAAATGGAATTTAACCCTGAAAAGTGTGAGGTGATGCATTTTGGGAGGTCTAACAAGGCAAGGGAATACACAATGAATGGTAGGACCCTAGGAAGGACAGAGGATCAGAGAGACCTTGGTGTGCATGTACATAGATCCCTGAAGGCAGCAGGACAGGTAGATAAGGTGGTTAAAAAGGCATATGGGATACTTGCCTTCATTAGCCAAGGCATAGAATGTAAGAGCAGGGAGGTTATGATGGAGCTGTACAAAATGCTAGTTAGGCCACAGCTGGAATACTGTGTGCAGTTCTGGTCGCCACACTATAGGAAGTAATTGCATTGGAGAGGGTGCAGAGGAGATTCACCAGGATGTTACCTGGGCTGGAGCGCTTTAGCTATGAAGAGAGACTGGACAGGCTGGGGTTGTTTTCCTTAGAGCAGAGAAGGCTGAGGGGGGACCTGTTTGAGGTGTACAAAATTATGAGGGGCATAGATAGGATAGATAGAAAGGAATGTTTCCCCTTAGTAGAGGGGTCAATAACAAGGGGGCATAGTTTCAAGATAAGGGGCAAGAGGTTCAGAGGGGATTTGAGGAAAAACTTTTCACCCAGAGTGTGATTGGAATCTGGAACTCACTGCCTGAAAGGATGGTAGAGGCAGGGACCCTCACAACATTCAAGAAGCATTTAGATGAGCACTTCAAACATAGAAACATAGAAGATAGGAGCAGGAGTAGGCCATTCGGCCCTTCGAGCCTGCTCCGCCATTCAATGAGATCATGGCTGATCATCCAAATTCAGTACCCTGTCCCTGCCTTCTCCCCATATCCCTTGATCCCTTTAGCCTCAAGAAACATATCCAACTCTTTCTTGAATATATTTAATGAACTGGCCTCCACCGCCCTCTGTGGTAGAGAATTCCACAGGTTCACCACTCTCTGGGTGAAGAAATTCCTCCTCATTTCTGTCCTAAATGGCTTACCCCTGATCCTTTGACTATGACCCCTGGTTTTGGACTCCCCGGCCATCAGAAACATCCTTTCTGCATCTAGTCTGTCCAGACCTGACAGAAATTTATAGGTTTCGATGAGATCCCCTCTCAATCTTCTAAACTCCAGTGAGTATAAGCCCAATCGACACAATCTCTCCTCGTACGTCATTCCTGCCATCCCAGGTATCAGCCTGGTGAATCTTCGCTGCACTCCCTCCATGGCAAGAATGTCCTTCCTCAGGTAAGGTGACCAAAACTGCACACAATACTCAAGGTGTGGTCTCACCAAGGCCCTGTACAACTGCAGCAAGACATCCTTGTTCTTGTACTCGAACCCTCTTGCTACGAAGGCCAACATACCATTTGCCTTCTTAACCGCCTGCTGCACCTGCATGCTTACCTTCAGCGGCTGGTGCACAATAACACCCAGGTCTCTTTGCACTTCCCCTTCTCCCAATCTATTGCCATTCAAATAATAATCTGCCTTCCTGTTTTTGCCACCAAAGTGGATAACCTCGCATTTATCCACATTATAGTGCATTTGCCATGTTTCTGCCCAATCACCCAACCTGTCCAAATCGTACTGGAGTTTCACGACATCCTCCTCACAGCTTACCCTCCCACCCAGCTTTGTGTCGCCTGCAAATTTGGAGATATTACATCCAATTCCCTCGTCCAGATCATTAATATATATTGTGAACAGCTGGGGTCCTAGGACCGATCCTTGCGGTACACCACTAGTCACTGCCTGCCACTCGGAAAACGACCCGTTTATTCCAACTCTTTGCTTTCTGTCCGCCAACCAGTTCTCTATCCAAGTCAATACCTTGCCCCCAATCCCTTGTGCCTTAATTTTGCATGCTAATCTCTTATGTGGGACCTTATCGAAAGCCTTCTGAAAGTCCAAATACACCACATCCACTGGTTCTCCCTTATCTATTTTACCAGTTATATCCTCAAAAAATTCCAGTAGATTAGTCAAGCATGATTTACTCTTTGTAAATTCATGTTGACTTTGTCCGATCCTGTCACTGCTTTCCAAGTGCTCTGCTATTACATCTTTTATAATAGACTCTAGCATTTTCCCCACTACCGATGTCAGGCTTACCGGCCTATAATTCCCCGCTTTTTCTCTACCACCTTTTTTGAATAGTGGGGTAACATTAGCTACCCTCCAATCCATGGGTACTGTTCCAGAGTCTATCGAGTTCTGGAAGATGACCAGCAATGCATCTACTATCTCTAGGGCCACTTCCTTAAGTACCCTGGGATGTAGACCATCAGGCCCTGGGGATTTATCGGCCTTCAGTCCCATCAATTTTCCTAACACCATTTCCCTACAGATACTGATTTCTTTCAGTTCCTCCCTCTCATTAGACCCTATTTTCCCCGGCATCTCTGGGAGGTTCTTTGTGTCCTCCTTTGTGAAGACAGAACCAAAGTATGTATTTAGTTGGTCTGCCATTTCCTTGTTTCCCATTATAAATTCCCCTGATTCTGACTGCGAGGGACCGACGCTTGACTTCACCAATCTTTTTCTCTTCACATATCTATAAAAGCTTTTACAGTCAGTTTTTATGTTCTCTGCTAGCTTACTCTCATATTCTATTTTCCCTTTCTTAATTAATCCCTTTGTCCTCCTTTGTTGAATCCTAAACTGCTCCCAATCCTCAGGATTATTGCTTTTTCTAGCCAATTTATATGTCCTCTCCTTGGATCTTATGCTATCCCTAATTTCCCTTGTTAGCCACGGTTGAGTCACCTTTTTTGTTTTATTTTTATGCCAAACTGGGATGAACAAATTCTGTAGCTCATCCATTCGGTCTTTGAATGTTTGCCATTGCCTATCCACCGTCAACCCTTTGAGTGCCATTCCCCAATCAATC
This sequence comes from Somniosus microcephalus, assembly GCF_052327205.1. Lineage (NCBI taxonomy): Eukaryota > Metazoa > Chordata > Chondrichthyes > Squaliformes > Somniosidae > Somniosus > Somniosus microcephalus. Next base: position 340,948,824 of record NC_140988.1, read on the forward strand.
CTACCCAACTCGCTCCTCAGACCATCGTAGTTTCCTTTATTTAAATTCAGGACCCTAGTCTCTGAGTCAAATACTTCATTCTCCATCTTAATGAAGAATTCGATCATATTATGATCGCTCTGACCCAAGGGGCCTCGTACAACAAGATTGCTAATTCATCCTTTCTCGTTACATAATACCCAGTCTAAGATGGCCTGATCTCTGGTTGGTTCCTCGACATATTGGTCCAGGAAGCCATCCCGTAAACACTCCAGGAATTCCTCCTCCACAGTATTGTTACTAATTTGGTTGGCCCAATCTATATGTAGATTAAAGTCACCCATGATGACTACTGTGCCCTTATTGCACGCTTCTTTAATTTCCCTTTTCATGCCATCCCCAACCTCCGCCTTACTGTTTGGAGGTCTATATACCACTCCCACTAATGTTTTTTTCCCCTTGGTATTTCTCAATTCTACCCATACAGATTCCACATCATCAGAGCTAATATCCTTCATTACAATTGTATTAATCCCTTCTTTAACCAGTAATGCTACCCCACCTCCCTTTCCTTTTTGCCTATCTTTCCTGAATATCGTATACCCCTGGATGTTGAGTTCCCAGTCTTGGCCATCCTTGAGCCACTTTTCCGTAATCCCAACCAAATCATTTTCGTTTACCTCTATTTGCGCAGCCAATTCATCCACCTTATTACAAATGCTCCTCGCATTAAGACACAAAGCCTTCAGGCTTGTTTTTTTTACACTCTTAGACCTATTCAAATTATTATTTATTGTGGCCATGTTTGATTTAAACCGTTGATTTCTCTGACTGCCACTTTTGTTTTTCTCCTTCCTATCTTTTGCTTTTATCCCTGTTTTCCTTTCCTCTGTCTCCCTGCTCAGGTTCCCAACCCCCTGCCATTTTAGTTTAAACCCCCCTGAACAGTGCTAGCAAACCTCCCCGCAAGGATATTTGTCCCACTCTGGTTCAGGTGCAACCTGTCCAACTTGTACAAGTCCCACCTTCCCCAGAAGCAGGCCCAGTGATCCAGGAAACTAAAGCCCTCCCTCCTGCACCAACTCTTTAGCCACGCATTCATCTGTTCTATCCTCCTATTCCTATACTCACTAGCACGTGGCACCGGGAGTAATCCAGAGATTACAACCTTTGAGGTCCTACTCTTTAATCTGCTACCTAGCTCCCTAAATTCTTGCTGCAGGACCTCATCCCTCTTCCTACCCATGTCGTTGGTCCCAATGTGAACCACGGCCTCTGCCTGTTCTCCCTCCCCCTTCAGAATGCCCTGCAGCCATTCAGTGACATCCTTGACCCTGGCACCAGGGAGGCAACAAACCATCCTGGAGTCAAGTCTATGGCCACAGAAACGCCTATCTGTTCCCCTTACGATAGAATCCCCTACCACTATTGTTCTCCCACTCTTTTTCCTCCCTTCCTGAGCAGCAGAAGCACCCCTGGTGCCAGGAAGTTGGCTGCTGCTGCCTTCCTCTGGTAAGTCATCCCCCTCAACAGTATCCAAATTGGTATACCTGTTTGAAAGGGGGATGGCCACAGGGGTCCCCTGCACTACCTGCCTGTCTCTACTGCTCTGCCTGATGGCCACCCATTTCCCTTCTGCCTGTGCAGCCCTACCCTGCGGTGTGACCAACTCACTATACGTGTTATCCACGACCCTCTCAGCATCGTGAATGCTCCACAACCCATCCATCCGCAGCTCCAGCGCCTCAATACGGCCCATTAGCAGCTGCAGCTGGATGCATTTCTGGCACACGTGGTTGTCAGGGACACTGGCAGCATCCCTGAATTCCGACATCGAGCAAGAGGAGCATAACACGGGGCTGGGCTCTCCTGGCATGACTTAACCGTTTAATTAATTTAAATTAATTCAATACCACCAGTTAAAGATATACTCTAGGGCGTTTATTTACCAACTGTCCCCACTACACCACAGAGACTGTAGAAAATATAAACCGCAGAATTTAAGCTTGTATGCCATAGGACCAGGTGCTGGAAAATGGGATTAGAATAGACAGGGCTTGATGGCCGGCGCGGACATGATGGGCCGAAGGGCCTCTTTCTGTGCTGTATAACTCTATGACTCTAAATTCAACTCCTTAGCACGTGAACAGCGGGCGGCCAGCAGTTGACAATCAGGGGGGTCCTTGACTGCCCCTTTGACGCCCAAGGCCCACCTAATATTCAGGTGGGCGGTGGAGGGTGTTTGTGGGGTGTGCGCAGTGGGGGAGGGGATGTGTGTGGCGGGGTTTGTGATGTGGTCATTTGAGTGAGTGGTGCGTGCAGTGTGGGAGTGTGTGTGGGCAGATGTGTGTGGTCAGCTGATATTCAGGTGGGCCTGTAAATGGGCGAACAGCCGGGCTACCTGAAACAGGTGTATGTCTATTTAAATATGCAAATTGGGGTCCAACGGCGGTTGAAGGACCAAAATTCAGGTGCCAATGGGTGGAGCTTGCTTCCAGTGGTGCCAGTGATCTAACCAGCAGTCCTTAAAAGGACATCTGGAGGCCACTCAAAAAAAACAGCCAAAGAGATTATTAAATGTTATATTTGTGCTCCCAGGAAAAGCAGGATGGTCCTCCTTGGGCCCACAAAGAAACTGCTGCCAGTTGGCCCTTTCGAAATCTCCTCAGACTCGACCTGCTGCCTGGCTCCACACGAGAGTCGGACGAATTTTCCCCGTTTGGCGCCCGCAGTTTGCCAGCAGCCTTGAAATGAGGCCCTAAGACTAATCTGGCCCGGGCCTCAGGCCGGTACGGGCTGGCGTGCGGAGCCAAAGCTCTGCCGACTTCGAGGCCACGTTGGGCGTAAGCCGAATTTCTCGGCCACTGTCTCTTTTAATCTAAATTGACAAGAGTGCTCAGTGCTATCCATTGCATTGTGAGGTGTTGCTCATACAGGGCTTCTGAATATAGGTCACTGCAGTAAATCGATGCAACTGTGAAACTGAAATTGTCATGCAGGAGAGTGAAGAAAGATCTGACCTCACCAACCGTAGTTAAAATATCAGACAATAAGCAGTGTTGAGTCGCCGTGGGTTATTACAGATTATTAGTTATGCTTCTCTCAGTCTTGACTGAAGCCACTTAATCATATTTTAAGATTTTGTGAAAAACAAATCTTTTCTTTTGAGCATCAGAACTTTTTTTCAAGAATCAACTAGATTTTTTTTAAAAAACACCGATTAACATCTCTTGTTTGTTTATGTGGGTTTTTTTTGTGTGGAGTGTTTTGGTTCAAACCGTGGTGGTGACATTACCGGGAGGGGAAGTGGCTCAGAAGAGTTATTGAGAACGGAGAGCATGAGGGAGCTGAATGAACACCAACAAAAATACAGTCATCAACCCAGGGTCGCACCAGCAGTCAGGTCATTTCAACTGTTTTTTTGCGTGTGTGTGTGTGGGGGGGGTGCGTGTGTGTGTGGGGGGGGGTGCATGCGAGTGGCGGGGTGCAGGGGGGGTTGAGTGTGAGAGGTGTATGGTGGGGGGTGTGATGTTTGAGGGGCTGCGTGGTGGAGGGGTGGGGGGTGCGTGGTGGGGGGGGTGTGGGCAGATGTGTCTGGCGGGGGTGTATGTGAGGGGGTTTGTCTGTGGGGGGTGCGCGGTGAGGGGTGCGGGGTGAGGGCGTGAGCGGTGAGGGGTGCACGGTGAGGGGGTGAGGGGTGCAGGGGTGTGCGGTGTGGGGTGAGGGGGTGTGGGGTGCGGGGGTGAAGGATGAGGGGGTGTGGAGGTGCGAGGTGAGGGGGTGCAGGCTAAAGGGTGTGGGGTGAGAGGGTGAGGGGTGAGCGGTGAGGGGTGAGGGGGTGCAGTGGTGAGGGGGTGCGATGTGAGGGGTGTGGGGTGAGGGGGTGAAGGAGTGTGATGTGAGGGGTGAGGGGTGAAGGGTTGGGGTGTGAGGGGGTGCGGGGGTGAGGGGTGAGGGGGTGGGGTGTGAGGGGGTGAGGGGGTGGGGTGTGAGGGGGTGCGGGATTGCGGGGTGAGGGGGTGGGGTGTGAGGGGGTGCGGGTTGCGGGGTGAGGGGGTGGGGTGTGAAGGGGTGCGGGGTTGCGGGGTGAGGGGGTGAGGGGGTAAAGTGAGGGGGTGCGGTGTGAGGGGGTGGGGTGTGAGTGGGTGCGGGGTGAGGGGGTGCGGGGTGAGGGGGTGCGGTGAGGGGATGAGGTGAGGGGTTGAGGGGGTGAGGGGGGTGCGGTGAGGGGTTGAGGGGGTGCAGTGAGGGGGTGAGGGGGTGCGGTGAGGGGGTGAGGGGGTGCGGTGAGGGGGTGAGGGGGTGAGGGGATGCGGTGAGGGGGTGAGGGGGTGCGGTGAGGGGGTGAGGGGGTGCTGGGGTGAGGGGGGTGTGGTGAGGGGGTGAGGGGGGTGCGGTGAGGGGGTGCAGTGATGGGGTGCGGGTTGCGGGGGTGAGGGGGGCTGCGGTGAGTGGGTGAGGGGTGAGGGGGATTGATTCGAGCTCAGCAATTCTTACAACTTAGTTGTTTTGATATCAGTGACATTTAAGAAAAACTTGGAATGATCAGCTGGAACAGAGGAGTCCCCACAAGGTTATAAAGTTGTCTATAATTCTTTTTTTTTAAATATATAAATGAGAGCGTGAAAGACTCCAGGAATTACAGACCTCTTTTATATCTAGTGAGTTATTGGCATTGACAGAAAATTGTGAAAATAACCTAGCAACCCAAAACTTGTTAATTTTGATTGCTCAGCGCGACCTCGCCCACAAGTATTTGATCGAATGTTGTAAAGTACAGGTCTGTGGTCCCGGGCAGAAAGATATGTTTCTGGTAGCTGTGGAATGACACTTAATAGCTGTGCAATGGGCCAGTGCGGTCAAAATGCTTTTATCCTAAAATGGGAGGCTTGCAATGTCGAGCAATGTGGTTAAAAAAAAAGTTTTTTTTATCTTGGGTTGGCACGCAAAATAAAGGCTGAAAATATCAGAAACTGATACCTAATAACCTACTGTGGGATAGCGGTTATTCTCACTGAGCCATTATTCACAGTCCTGCAATGAATGAGTAAGCTCAGTGTAAAAGTTAGATTCAGCACCATATTAATGGCAGCCGTTCCTGGTTTGCTCTGCTGATGTGTCATTTCTTATAATAGGAAATATTCAGGTCCGTTGGAACTGGTTAGGATTTGCCCAGGGTTTCATCTACCACAAGGTAACAAACAGGATATAATTATTCCGGACTTCCGGACTCAATATCGAGTTCAACAATTTCAGATCATAACCTCGGCCCCTATTACATTTTTACTTATATTTTTTTTCCACCCCTTTGTTTTGGGTCTTCCCTTCCCCCCCTTTTTTTTTCTCTCTCCCACATGGCAGCTGTCTCTCATCCTGCCAGTACACTTCACCTAATCTCAGCAGTCTTTTGTCTCCACTGTCTTATTACCATCTCTGGTTTTGAATACCTCTTTACTTCTTTTGTTCTATCGCAGCCCTGCCTTCGATCTATTTTATTTCCTTTCCAGTTTTGAAAAAGGGTTTCGACCCGAAACGTTGACTCTAATTTCTCTCCACGGATGTTGCCTGGCCTGCTGAGTTTTTCCAGCATTTTCTGTTGTTATTTAGGATATAATTATTTCCTAATTTTGAAAGCGTGAACAACAAGAACTTGCATTGATAAAGCACTTTTAACAGAGTAATGGGGGAAAAATTCAGTATCATCCCGTTTGGGGCGCCATTATCGGCCGTGCGGAAAGTTTAGCGCCTGGCGCTAATTATCGCCTCCGACGGCAAACTTGGCTTTTATCGTCCATGGAGGTGATTGGAGCGTTAAATCAGGCGCTTCACACCTGTCTTAAGGCGCAAAGGCCGAGGAGCGAGGCACTACCTCAGAGCGCTGGCGAAGCTCATGTGATGTCAGTCAGCAATGGAACACAGACACACTGGCGCCGGCCAGTTCTTAAAGGGGAGTTCTGAGGAAAGGTCATCGACCTGAAACGTTAACTCTGTTTCTCTCTTCACAGATGCTGCTTGACCTGCTGAGTTTCTCCAGCATTTGCTGTTTTTATCTTAAAGGGGAGGGTCGATTTTGCTCTCCATCCACATCCTGCTCATTGCAGCCTTGAATCTCGGCCTGGAGAGACCTGTACATCAAATCTGCGGGAAAGAACAATGGAGAGACCCAAGGAAAGAGCTCAAAGTGCAGCCCCCACAGTCTCTTCTAAATCGATACAAGGAAGGGCAAATCAAAATGAACCTGCAAAGTGCTGCTCAGTACCCAAAACTCCTTCACACAGCATTGAATCTCTCCAGAAGTCTCTCTCTCCCTCTCAGAATGTGTGGTGCAAAAATGTCATCAACAAATAAAGGCAGGAAGCGGTCGCCTTTAAATAGTGCTCCCCCAGTCCCTTTCTGACTGCAAAACGCTCCCCTCAACCCGTCGTTGCTAGCGGCAGGCGGTAAGGCAGGGGGCGCCACTCAATATCCGGTCCGGGGCGCTACCGGGGCGTTGCGCACTCGACTGACGTCACGATCTGCCGGCGCAGGAGATCGTGGCGGTAGTGTTTTGCGCCGCCGCAAAATGTCTCGTTAATTTCGCGAGCGGCGCAAGCATCGCCGCGCCCGGGCGTTAGTTGCTTTGCGCCCCATTAGCGCCCTCTTAAGGTGCTAACGGGAGGCGCAAACCAACTGAATTTTCCCCAAGGTCTCCAAGGCGCTGCACAGGAGTGTAATCAGACAACGATTGACACTGAGCCAAAGGATGAGACATTCGGGCAGGTGATTAAAAGCTTGGTCAAAGATGCAGGTTTTAAGGAGCATCTTAAAGGGGGAGAGAGAGGTGGAGAGGTTTAAGGAGGGAGTTCCAGAGCTTAGGGCCCACGCAGCTGAAGACACGGCCACCAGTGATGTGGTGAAGGCAGCGGGGGATGCACAAGAGGCCAGACTTGGAGGGTTGTAGGGCTGGAGGAGATTACATAGATAGGGAGGGGCGAGGCCATGGAGGGATTTCAACACAAGGATGAGAATTCTAAAATCAAGCCGCTGGTGGACTAAGAGCCAGTGGAGGTCAGCGAGCACAGGGGTGATGGGTGAACGGGAATTGGTGCGGGTTATGATTCGAGCGGCAGAGTTTTGGATGAGCTGCAGGAGGTGGAAGAATGGAAGCCGGCCAGGAGAGCATGGGGTAGTTGAGTCTGAAGGTAACAAAAGCATGGATGAGGGTTTCCGCAACAGATGAGCCGAGGTAGTCGCGGGGGCAGGTGATGTTAAAGTAGGCGGTCTTGGTGATGGAGCGGATATGGGGTCGGAAGCTCAGCTCAGCTCAGGGACAAATACGACACCGAGTTTGCAAACAGCCTGGTTCAGCCTGAGACCGTGACCAGGTGGGGAGATGCAATCGGTAGCGAGGGAACGGAGTTTGTGGCGGGTTCCAAAGACGATGGCTTCGCTCTTCCCAGTGTATAATTGGAGTGAAGGGAGTGTTTGCTAGATTTTTTTTCCAGGCACACATCTTCCGTTTGTTAGAGGTTGTAGCAGGGCTGTGGTGACTTTGAGAGACACGGCCAAAGCATGGCCCCCTGGTGCAGCAGGCAGGAGGTCCTGTTGCAGGAAGCTGCAGAGGTCTGAGACATCCTGCATGGAGAAACGCAGCCTCCTGATGCACTGCTCCTCAGACAGATCCAAGAAAGTGACTCTTGGCCTGTACACCCTGTAGGCTGTGTATGGACTCGGATGAACAGCCTCCCCTCATCTGCAGTCTTCTAAGAGACCCAGCTCATGCTGCTTGCTGAGGCTGCTGCAAAAACTGTAAAAAAAAAAAAAAAAATTGTGTAATATTGCATTACCAGATAGCGGTGATTTGATGAGAGCCAGACATATAATCTAGTGGGTTATCATTCTTGGCTTGAGCTGGAATAAAACCAATTTATAGATGTAGAACAGAAGAGATTTTTAGTTTCCTCACCACAGCTACCTCAGGCTGTACCTTGTTATTGCTAGCTGTACAAAAACATTTGAATTGATGTTAGGTAGACTGGAGCCATTGAGTGCATTAACAAGTGTAGGAATCATCCCGGCATTCTAATACTAAACAAACCCACAGTATTATATCTACAGGTGAAAGTAACCCCATCTTATTCAGATTTGTCATCATCTCGGGGCAATCCTGGGTAAACATACTGCCCCTACTGTTTTGGCTAGTAAACATCTTATTGGTTTTGTTGATTGCTGCTTTACATTGGTTGGACATGTTGAGGGTCAAGTCTACTAAGACACATATGTCTCTTTCAGCTTCACCCGTAGTTATTGCAATACCATTCATGGACTACACGTGTCACCTATTTTTCCTTCCTATGTAAAGCACTTGACATTTGGGGGAAAAATTGGGTATCGCCCATTTTGGGGCGCTAATATCGGCCGGACGCAAAGTTTAGCGCCCAGTGCTAATTATCGCCTCCAACTACAAAATTCGCCTCTATTGCCTCTGGAGGTGATTTGAGCGCTAAATCAGGTGCTACACACCTCTCTTAAGGCACAAACATCAGGGAGCGAGGTGCTATCTCAGAATGCTACTGAAGCTCAGGCGATGCCAATTACCATGGAAGCCAGACAGACTGGCACCATCCAGTTCATGAAGGGGAGGGGCCATCTTGCTGGCCAGCCACACCCTACTCATTGCAGCCTTGAATCTCGGCCTGGAGAGACCTCTAAAGCAGTTGTGTTGGAAGCACTAATGGATAGGCCCAGGGAAAGAGCTTGGCGCTTGGGAACCTCAAAAGTGGTGCTGAGGGCCAAATCTCCTTAGGACAGCGTTAAAACCAAAGATTTTGCTGACAAGAAAAGGCAGGAAGTGCCCACCTTTAAATAGCGCTCCCCCAGCTCCTTCCCGACTTGAAAACGTTCCCCTCTACATGTCGTTCCTAGCGGCAGGCGCTAAGGCAGGGGGCGCGACTCAATATTTGGTCTGGGGTGCTACCGGGGCGTTGCATGCTTGACTGACGTCACGATCTGCGGGCGCAGGAGATCGTGGCGGTAGTGTTTAGCGCCGCCACAAAATGACTGGTCAATTTCGCGAGCGGTGCTAAAATCGCCACGCTCGGTCGCTAAGTTTCTAGCGCCCCGTTAGCGCTCCCCGGAGGCGCTAACGGGAGGTGCTAACCAACCGAATTTTTCCCCCATAGAATTTTACAGCACAGAAGGAGGCCATTCAGCCCATCGTACCTGTGCTGGCTCTTTGGTAGAGCTATCCAATTAGTCCCACTCCCCTGCTCTTTCCCCATAGCCCTGTAAACGTTTTCCCTCCAAGTGTTTACCCAATTCCCTTTTGAAAGCTACTATTAAATCTGCTTCCACCAGCCTTTCAGGCAGTGCATTCCAGATTACAACAACTCGCTGTGTAAGAAAACACTTCCCTATGTCACCTCTGGTTCTTTTGCCTATCACCTTAAATCTATGTTCTCTGATTGTCGACCCTTCTGCCCCTGGAAACAGTTTCTCCTTATTTACTCTATTAAAACCATTCATGATTTTGAACACCTCTATCAAATCTCCTCTTAACCTTCTCTGCTCTAAGGAGAACAATCCCAGCTTCTCTAATCTATCCACGTAACTGAAGTCCCTCATCCCTGGCACCATTCTAGTAAAATTCCTGTGCACCCTCTCCAAGGCCTTGACATCCTTCCTAAAGTGTGACGCCCAGAATTGAACATAATACTCCAGCTGAGGCCTAACTAGTGTTTTATAAAGGTTCAGCATAACATCCTTGCTTTTGTACTCTATTCCTCCATTGATAAAGCCATGTTTTTTTAACAAACTTCTTAACCTGCCCTGCCACCTGCAATGATTTGTGTACACCACCCAGTCGCTCTGTTCCTGCACCCCCTTTAAAATTGTATCACTTAGTTCATATTGCCTCTCCTCATTCTTCCTACCAAAATGTATCACTTCACACTTCTCTGCATTAAATTTCATCTGCCATGTGTCTGCCCTCTATGTCCTCCTGAAGTCTGAAATATAACTGTTCATCACCACCCTCTGCTTTCTGTCCCTTAGCCAATTTTGTATCCACACTGCCAGTGTCCCTTTAATCCCATGGGCTTTAATTTTGCTAACAAGCCTATTATGTGATACTTTGTCAAACGCCTTTTGAAAGTCCATATAAACAACATCAACCCGCACTACCCTCATCAACTCTCTCCTTTACTTAATCAAAGAGCTTGATCAAGTTAGTCAAACACGATTTGCCGTTAACAAATCCATGCTGACTTTAATTAATTAGCCCATACTTTTCCAAATGCCAATTAATTTTGTATCGGATTATTGTCTGTAAAAGTTTCCCCACCACCGAGGTTAGGCTGACTGGCCTGTAGTTGCCCAAGTTTATCCCTCTCCCCTTTTTTAAACAGGGGTTTAACATTTGCAATCCTCCAGTCCTCTGGCACCACCCCCATATCCAAGGAGGATTGGAAGATTGTGACCAGAGCGAGCCTTCGCAATTTCTACCCTTACTTCCCTCAGTAACCTAGGATGCATCCCATCCAGACCGGTTGACTTTTCTACTTGAGGACTGCCAACCTTTTAAGTATGTCCTCTTTATCTATTCTTATCCTATCCAGTACTGGTTCCTCCTTTACTGCTACATTGGCAGCATCCTCTTCTCTAGTGGAGAAGTGCCATCGTTCTGCCCGTTTGTACCTTTTGTCCAACTCTTTCTATAATTTCTGAGCTGCTCCTTCTGACCTACTGCCCCTCCAAATTTGGTATCATTTGTAAATTTGATCACATTGCATTGAGTTTCAGAATTCAGGTCATTTATGTAAATTTTTAAAAAACAGCAGTAGTTCCAGCACAACGCTCTGGGACACCTCACTCACCACTCCCCCAACCCACCCAGCATAACCCTTCTAACATGTACTTATTGTTTCTTACCCTTCAGCCAGTTCCTTATCCATTTCTTACGTTTACGCTTAATCCACACAGTTTGAGTTTCATTAATAGCCTTTCTTGCGGAGCATTGTCAACTGTATATAAAGTTTATAACTGTTAGGAGAAAATGTGATTGATGATACAGTGGGGACAGACAGCCCATCACTAATCATATCATTGCATTTGTGTCTGTTTACAGACTGTTTAAAAGTTTCTGGCTAAGCGAGATGGGGTCACTTTATTTGAATGCCTATTTTTGTCTTTGATCTCCCTCGACTTGCTCCATCCACGGACAGATCACCATGCATGGAGCAGGAATGCTGTCAACCAACACCTATTGCAACTCTTCAATTTGTATTATAATAATATGAGTTTGCCTTTTCTATATCATTTAATACTTTCTATACTCCACTGAGCCCCCTCTTAAGTGTCTTCTTATAAATTGTATAGCTTAAGATTCTTCAATTTGTCAGTGATGATTCAGGTGATATTTTTTCCTGTACTCTACTGCCTCAAGTATTGTTGTATACCTGGAAGAAAATATGTTGACTTATCAAAATACTATCTGCTCATCAAATCACCCTGTGGCTATTCTGGAGTCCCTACCCACACTACACTGAGGCTGCAAAATCTGACAAGATACCAGCTCCAGCGAAACTCTAAATTGTTGAGGGGGAATTTGTCAGGTCGTGCTGATTCTTGAAAAGGGGAGGCGTCTATTGTTCCACCCAGGCACAAGCTTCTTATTAGAGAAGTCGAATTTGATAGCATCGTGGAATTCATGACCTTCATGTCTGTGCCGTTGAGCTTCAATATCATTCTGATGACTTGGAGCACAGATCTAGACCGTTCCAAATGAGCAATGGAAGGCAATTACTTAGCAAGATGCATGATATCACATCTCATGGTAATCATTCCTCTTGCAAACTACATGACCATGTTCTACGTCATGAGAACCTCCTATTCACACAGAAACACAGAAACCCCACAGTGCAGATAGAGGCCATTTCGGCCCATCGAGCCTGCACCGACACATATCCCACCATGATCCCCGTAACCCCTACACCAACACATATCCCACTCTATCTCCATAACCCCACGTATTTAATCCCCCTAACACTAAGGGTCAATTTATCATAGCCAATCAACCTAACCTGCACATCTTTGGACTGTGGGAGGAAACCGGAGCACCCGGAGAAAACCCACACAAACACGGGGAGAATGTGCAAACTCCACACAGACAGTCACCCGAGGCCAGATTCGAACCCGGGTCCCTGGCGCTGTGAGGCAACAGTGCTAACCACTATGCCACCGTATTATTCAACATGTTGGCGAGACTGTATCTTCTTGCAGACTTTTCAAGTCAAATTAAGGTAAATCTGCCATTGGGATGCCCACTAATTGGAAATCTCTCTATTGTCTTTTTGGACTCCCAATAAATATTCCTTAACATCATCTGCAGCTAGATTCTGGACAGTGCTGACATTCCAATATGCCTGGGTCTCGATCCTTTGAAAGATAGTTCAGCCTGACTGAGTTGTGCATTGAGTCTGATTTGGGTTAGGCTTCTTCCAACTGGAGCATCCCTTTCAGGACTGTGATCAATTGATAAATATATTGCAATTACTCTCAGAAATGTCCTTTGGAAAGTCCCTTCAGTGCGGCTAGCAGCTCAGTGGTTCTGAGGTAATGCTGCGTTCTCTTTAGAAGATGAAGCAATCCCTCAGACTCAGCCTAAAGAATGGTTTTCATCCTCTTCCACTTCCTGCTCTCTTTTTCCTCTCATCTGCCAATCATTAGCAGCTAATGGGAATGTACATCATAGACCACAGTAACTCTAGGCCCTCCTCTCTAATTTTATTTCATGTTATTATATGAATGGTGTCTAATATTATGTTCTTACGTTCCATCTCTTGGTAGGGAAAAAAGTATCCCCCTCCCCAACTGTGCCACTTCATTATCTTACATCTACATGTTTGTAATGTACACTATTAGTTATTAGGTTGTGCTGAAGACTTGTGCTCCAGAACTAGCCAAGCTGTTCCAGTACAGCTACAGCACTGGCATCTACCTGACAATGTGGAAAATTGCCCAGGGATGTCCTGTCCACAAAAAGCAGGACAAATCCAATCCAGCCAATTACCGCCCCATCAGTCTACTCTCAAACATCAGCAAAGTGATGGAAGGTATCGTCAGTGCTATCAAATGGCACTTATTCACCAATAACCTGCTCACTGATGCTCAGCTCGGATTCCGCCAAGACCACTTAGCTGCGTATCAGGAGGTGGTCACACCTATGAAGTTAATTAATTCAGATGTAGCCCATGGCCAGGGTCAGGACGGTGTGACGACGAGTGAGGCAGGTACGGGGAATCAGGAGGTAGTGTTGGAGGAGCCGCAGCCCTTGCTCTTGACCAACAGGTTCGAGGTTCTTACTCCCTGTGGGGACGGGAGCAGGGGCTGCAGGGAGGATGAGCAACCTGGCCACAGCACCGTGGAACGGGGGGCCATTCAAGAGGGGGGAGTAAATAGAAATGTTGTAGTGGTAGGGGATAGTATTATTAGGGGGATAGATAGAGTTCTCTGCAGCCAAGAGCGAGAGTCCCGTAGGCTGTGTTGCCTACCCGGTGCCAGGGTTAAGGACATCTCCTCTGGGCTGGAAAGAAACTTGCAGTGGGAGGGGGTGGATCCAGTCGTCGTGGTCCATGTTGGTACAAACGACATAGATAGGACTAGGAAGCCGGTACTGTTAAAGGAGTATGAGCAGCTAGGGGTCAAATTAAAAAACAGAACCTCAAGGGTAATAATCTCTGGATTATCACCTGAGCCACGAGCGAATTTGGCTAGGACAAATAAAATCAGAGAGTTAAATGCGTGGCTCAAAGACTGGTGTGGGAGAAATGGGTTTTGCTTCCTGGGACACTGGCACCGGTACTGGGGCAGGAGGGAGCTGTTCCGTTGGGACGGGCTTCACTTGGCCAGTGCTGGGACGAGGGTCCTGGCGGATCATATAACTAGGGCTGTAGAGAGGGCTTTAAACTAACTAGTGGGGGGAGGTTCCTAGAGAACAAATAATAAAAATGACAACAGAGAAGGTCATAGACTTAGGTAGCAGTGGGGAAATGAAAAACCAGAGCGTGTCAGGAAGGGGCAGAAGGTATGGAGTAAAAGGTAAAGTAATAAAAAGGGCAAAAGCAGGAACTAAGTGTCAAAAAACACATTTGAAAGTTCTCTATCTGAATGCACGTAGCATTCGTAACAAAATAGATGAGTTAATGGCACAAGTAGCTACATATGGGTATGATCTTGTGGCCATTACAGAAACATGGCTGCAGGGTGACAATGCCTGGGAATTAAACATACCAGGTTATTTAACGATCAGGAAGGACAGGCAGGAAGGAAGGGGAGGCGGGGTGGCTATGTTAATAAAGGAAGGAATCACTGTAATACAGAGAAATGATATTGGGTCAAAAGATCAGGATAATGAAACAGTTTGAGTGGAGATGAGGAATAATAAGGGGAAAAAAACACTAGTGGGCATAGTCTATAGGCCTCCGAACAGTTGCAACTCGGTTGGACGGAGTATCAATCAGGAAATAGTTGAGGCTTGTAATAAGGGAACATCTATAATTATGGGGGATTTTAACTATCATATTAACTGGACAAATCAAATTGGGCAGGGCTGCCTTGAGGATGAGTTCATTGAGTGTATTAGGGATGGGTTTCTTGAGCAGTATGTAACTGAACCGACCAGGGGGCAAGCAACCTTAGATCTGGTCCTGTGTAACAAGACAGGATTAATTAAAAATGTCCTAGTAAAGGATCCCCTTGGAATGAGTGACCATAACATGGTTGAATTCCATGTTCAATTAGAGGGTGAGGAGGTTGTATCTCAAACAAGCGTGCTAATATTGAATAAAGGAGACTATGAAGGTATGAGAGCAGAATTGAGCAAAGTGGATTGGGAAAATAGATTAAAGGGTAAGACGATACATGATCAGTGGTGTACATTTAAGGAGTTATTTTACAACTTCCAAAAAAAGTATATTCCACTGAGAAGAAAAGGGTGTAAAAGAATAGACAGCCATCCGTGGCTAAGTAAAGAAATTAAGGATAGTATTCGACTAAAAACAAGGGCATATAAGGTAGCCAAATCTAGTGGGAGGATAGAGGATTGGGAAAACTTTAAAAGACAGCAAAAAATAACAAAAAAATTGATTAGGAAAGGGAAGATAGATTATGAAAGTAAATTAGCAAAAAATATAAAAACAGATAGTAAGAGTTTTTATAGTTACATAAAAAGAAAAAGGGTGGCTAAAGTAAATGTTGGTCCCTTAGAGGATGAGACCGGGAAATTAATGGTGGGAAATATGGAGATGGCAAAAACACTGAATGAATATTTTGTATCAGTCTTTACAGTAGAGGACACCAAGAATATCCCAACACTGGACAAGCAGGGGGCTATAGGGGGGGAGGAGATAAACACGATCAAAATCACTAAGGAAGTGGTACTCGGTAAAATAATGGGACTCAAGGCGGATAAATCACCTGCACCTGATGGCTTACATCCAAGGGTCTTGAGGGAAGTGGCGGTAGGGATTGTGGATGCATTGGTAATAATCTTCCAAAACTCCCTGGACTCAGCAAAGGTCCCAGCAGACTGGAAAACTGCTAATGTAACACCCTTATTTAAAAAGGGCAGTAGACAGAAGGCTGAAAACTATAGACCGGTTAGCCTAACATCTGTGGTAGGTAAAATTTTGGAGTCCATTATTAAGGAGACAGTAACAGGACATTTGGATAATCATAGTTTAATAAGACAAAGTCAGCATGGTTTTATGAAGGGGAAGTCATGTTTGACAAATTTGCTGGAGTTCTTTGAGGAAGTAACATACAGGGTGGATAAAGGTGAACCAGTGGACGTAGTGTATTTAGACTTCCAAAAGGCATTTGACAAGGTGCCACACAAAAGATTATTGCTTAAGATAAAAAATCACGGGATTGGGGGTAATATTCTGGCATGGATAGAGGATTGGCTATCTAACAGAAGGCAGAGAGTTGGGATAAATGGTTCATTCTCAGACTGGCAATCAGTAACCAGTGGTGTTCCGCAGGGGTCAGTGCTGGGTCCCCAACTCTTTACAATCTATATTAACGATTTGGAGGAGGGGACCGAGTGTAACATATCAAAGTTTGCAGATGATACTAAGATGGGAGGGAAAGTAGTGAGAGAGGAGGACATAAAAAACCTGCAAGGGGACATAGACAGGCTAAGTAAGTGGGCAGAGACTTGGCAGATGGAATACAATACTGGAAAGTGTGAGGTTATGCACTTTGGCAGGAAAAATCGTAGAGCAAGTTATTATCTTAATGGCAAGAAACTGGAAAGTACTGAAGTACAAAGGGATCTGGGGGTCCTGGTGCACGAAACTCAAAAGGTTAGTATGCAGGTGCAGCAAGTGATTAAGAAGGCCAATGGAATGTTGGCTTTCATTGCTAGGGGGATAGAATATAAAAATAGGGAGGTATTGCTTCAGTTGTACAAGGTATTGGTGAGACCGCACCTGGAATACTGCATACAGTTTTGGTGTCCATACTTAAGAAAAGACATACTTGCTCTCGAGTCAGTACAAAGAAGGTTCACTCGGTTAATCCCGGGGATGAGGGGATGGACATATGAGGAGAGGTTGAGTAGATTGGGACTCTACTCATTGGAGTTCAGAAGAATGAGAGGCGATCTTATTGAAACATATAAGATTGTGAAGGGGTTGGATCGGGTGGATGCGGGGAGGATGTTCCAGATGATGGGTGAAACTAGAACTAGGGGGCATAGTCTTAGAATAAGGGGCTGCTCTTTCAAAACTGAGATGAGGAGGAACTACTTCACTCAGAGGGTGGTAGGTCCATGGAATATGCTGCCCCAAAAAGCTGTCGAAGCTACATCATTACATAAATTTAAAACAGAAATAGACAGTTTCCTAGAAGAAAAGGGAATTAAGGGTTACGGGGAGCGGGCAGGAATTTAGACATGAGTTTAGGTGCGGATTGGTCATGGCCCTGTGGGTAGCGGAGCGGGCCCAGGGGCCGTGTAGCCTGATCCTGCTCCTGTTTCGTGTGTCTAATTCTGTTAGATTCAGGAGATAGTCCTGTCATAGTGGATTGGCGGTTAGGATCAGATCAGCCATGATCTTATTGAATGGCGGAGCAGGCTCGAGGGGCCAATTGGCCTACTCCTGCTCCTATTTCTTATGTTCTTATGCCGACCTCATTACAGCCTTAGTCCAAACATGGACAAAGGAGCTGAATTCCAGAGGTGAGGTGAGAGTGACTGCCCTTGACATCAAGGCAGCATTTGACCGAGTGTGGCATCAAGGAGTCCTAGTAAAACTGAAGTCAATGGGAATCAGGGGGGAAACTCTCCACTGGCTGGAGTCATACCTAGCACAAGGGAAGATGGTTGTGGTGGTTGCAGGTCAATCATCAGAGCCCCAGAATATCGCTGCAGGTGTTCCTCAGGGCAGTGTCCTTGGTCCAACCATCTCCAGATGCTTCATCAATGAGGTCAGAAGTGGGGATGTTCGCTGATTACTGCACAGTGTTCAGTGCCATTCACAACTCCTCAGATAATTAAGCAGCCCATACCCGCATGCAGCAAGACCTGGATGACGTCCAGGCTTGGGCTGATAAATAGCAAGTAACATTCACGCCACACAAGTGCCAGTCAATGACTATCTCCAACAAGCGAGAGTCTAACCGCTGCCCCTTGACATTCAACGGCATTACCATCGCCGAATCCCCTACCATCAACATCCTGGAGGTCACCATTGACCAGATAGTTATCTGTACCAGCCTCATAAATACTGTGGCAACAAGAGCAGGTCTGTGGCATGTGTCCTGTTAAGTCTGTGTGTTCCAGTTATATTTAAGGTCAATTACTGACACAGACTACAAGAATAACTTTTCAATAGGTCTTTACTATTCGGAGGTTAGGGCTGTACTACCCAGCAAATTACTACACAGCACTTATATACCGGTGTGGTCACCACCGGCATTACCGTATACAGCAGCCAGAGAAAGTAGTACATCTCTTAAGGTGGAACAGGTTTAAGTTCTCTTAAGGTGGAACAAGTTACATACACCACAATCCTCCCTTTTTAGCTTAACAGTTATATCCCCATTTAACATAACATAATAACATATATACATATACAACTTCATGTAGAAACAGTTCAAAGGTTCAGTCTCTCAGGAGGCCTCCTGATTCGAGTTGGATAACGCCTTTCAGGGGTCTCTGATTCTTGTTGCTGAGGTGACTCCTCTAGTTGGTCTCTTATGTCTTGGACATCATCATCAGGTACATTCACTGCCGAGGTAGATGCTTCAGGTTCACTAACTTCTTCCACGGTTGTCTCTGTCGTAACCATGGGTTCGACCCTTGTTCTCGATTCTACCAGTTGGTCAGCATGACGCCGTATTACATTTTTACCAACATCTACCGTGTACATCAGGGGTCCTTGTCTGGCCCGAATTGTTCCGGATTGCCATTTCTCGTTTCCATAGTCCCTGGCCAACACTGGTTGTCCTGCCTCGAAACTCCGAGTGGTCTTGTTATTTATATGCTGGAACTGCTTGTTTTCAACTTCCCTCCGCACATTTGGTTTTAACAAGTCCAACCTGGACCGCAACCTCCTGTTATAAAACATCATGGCAGGACTTTGGTTTGTCACTGCATGAGCGGCGTTTCAATATGCCAGTAGAAACTTGTCCACCTTATGTTGTAGTGGAATCTGATCTTCGCTCATGGCCTTTATTGCCTTTTTGAATGTTTGTACAAATCTCTCGGCCAACCCATTTGTAGCCGGATGATATGGGGCAGAGGTATAATGTTTCATCCCATTCTTCTTTAAGAATTTTTGGAATTCTTCTGACACGAACTGTGGTCCGTTGTCGGAACATATTTGTTCTGGCAATCCGTTCCTTGCAAATATCGTTCTTAACACCGCAATTGTCTTTTCTGAAGTAATGGTAGTCATCTTGATCACTTCTGGCCATTTAGAATGTGCACCCACCGCAATTAGAAACATGGAGTCCATGAATGGACCAGCAAAGTCAATATGTACGCGTTGCCATGGGGCTGAAGGCCATTCCCATGGATGCAGCGGTGCAATCGGAGGTGCATTTTGCACTTTTTGGCACCCTGAGCAGCTTTTTGTCAGCTCCTCTATCTGTTGGTCGATACCCGGCCACCACACATAAGCCCTAGCAAGGCTTTTCATCTTGACTCCCCCCAGATGACCTTCATGCAGTTCCTTTAGAACTCTTTCCCTTAACTTAGGAGGAATAATCACTCTCGTTCCATACATCAATGTTCCTTGACAGACGGACAGCTGGTCTCGTCTTGCCGAGAATGCCGGTAACAGAGAATCACCATGTGCTGGCCATCCCTTCACTGTCACCTCGTAGACTCGGGACAGTGTCGGGTCGTTCCTGGTTTTTCTTTCAATACTTGCATTGGTGACTGGTAAACACTCGATGATGGTCGAGTGAAATAACTCAACAGGGTCAACCTTCGTTGTCTCCTCTTCTTCAGGTAGTGGCAGGCGCGACAGCCCATCAGCATTACCATGCTGCTTTGTACCTTTGAATTCTATCTGATATTGATGTGCCTCTAGGAAAAGGGACCATCTCTGGAGTCTCTGTGCTGTCATCACCGACACACCCTTCTTAGGGTTAAAAATGGATACCAACGGCTGATGGTCTGTCAGAAGCGTAAACTTTTGGCCCTGCAGGTAATGATTAAACTTCTTTACTCCCCACACAAGGCTGAGAGCCTCCCTATCTATCTGAGCATAGTTGCGCTCAGCGGAGGTCAATGATCTGGATGCGAACGTGACTGGCCTCTCCGTGCTATTTGGCAACTTGTGTGAGAGTACTGCCCCAATACCATATGGAGAAGCATCACAAGCCAAACGAATAGGCAGTGTTGGGTTGAAGTGAGCCAACACTTCCTCTGAGGTTATCAATTCCTTGCTTTTGTGAAAGGCCTTCTTACAGTCCTCGCTCCACTCCCATGGTACTCCCTTCTGCAAAAGAGCGTTCAGCGGGTGCAGTACCGTGGATAAATTTGGCAGAAACTTATGGTAATAGTTAATCAATCCTAGGAACAACCTCAACTGAGATACATTAACCGGAGCGGGAGCCTTCACAACCACTTCGATCTTGTCAGGAGACTTATGAAGTCCCTCCTGGTCAATGACATGGCCACAGTACGAGATCCGCTTCTGAAAGAACTCACATTTCTGCCGATTAACTCGAAGTCCATATTCTTTCAATCTGATGAGCACCAGTTCCAAATTTGCGAGGTGTTCCTCGTCACCATCTCCTGTAATCAGAATATCGTCCAGGTAACATTGTGTGCCTGGAATTCCCTGTAATACCTGCTCCATGGCCCTCTGCCAAATTGCTGGAGCCGATGCCACTCCAAAAACCAGTCTATTATACCGGTACAAGCCTCTATGCGTGTTGATCGTGAGGTACTGGCGTGACTCTTCCTCAACTTCCATCTGTAAGTACGCCTGCGCCAGGTCTATCTTGGTGAAGTGTTTCCCGCCCGACAATGAAGCGAAGATATCCTCAATCCGCGGAAGCGGATACTACACCGTGTGAAGCACTGGATTAACAGTGATCTTGAAATCTCCACAGATGCGAACCTTCCCTGGTTCTCCCGGCTTGTTGCTCGAAGGACGTTTCATCACGGGAACAATGGGCGTAGCCCACTCACTCCAGTCTACCTTAGACAGTACTCCTGAACGTTCTAGCGCTTCCAGCTCCGCTTCCACAGCAGGTCGTATCGCATAGGGTACCGGTCTGGCTTTGAAAAATTTTGGTTGTGCATGTTCTTCAATCTTGATGTTTGCCGTAATTCCTCTCAGTGTTCCCAGTCCCTGCTGGAACACCTCTTTAGCATCGTCCAATATTCTGGACAATCATTTAGGTTTGACATCTGTTTCCCTGGCATCTACCGTTAGTGCTTTTAAGGAATGCCAGTCCATATTCATTTTTCTAATCCACTCCCGTCCCAGTAGTGATGGACCTCCTTCAGGTAGCACATATAAGTCCATTCCTCGGCTTTCTTTGCCCTTGTGGACCACCTTTACCTCTATCTTTCCGATGGGGTATACTCTTTGCCCCGTGTATGTTTTCAATACAATCTCCGTATCCCGTAGGGGAATATGTTGGAATAACCTTTTGTAATCTTTCTTATTCATGACCGTCAATGCCGATCCAGTGTCCAATTCCATCTTCACTTGGACTCCTGCTATCTGAAGTGTGACCCAAATTGTCTGGAGGTCTGCTTCCTTACCAACGTTGTGTACTCTTAAGCTACCCAGTTCATTACTGCTGGCGTCTGAATCTGACTTCTGTTCGTTCGAACTGTTCTCTGTCACCTTGTGTACCTTTCTGTACTTTCTCTGCGGTGACTTTTTGTTGCTGGTCTTCTCTCCTGACCGGCATACTTTAGCTATGTGACCAAGCCTGCCACATTTTCTGCATTCCTTATTTTTGAACCAGCACTGGTTCTGATCGTGCGTTGTCTTTCCACAACGATAACATTTTACTGTACCCAAGACCATTTGATTTGTGCTGAGTTCCGGTGACCGTAGCTGCATTACCGCCGTGCCTCTCGCTGCGGCTTCGTGCGATGCTGCCATAGCGACAGCTTTATCAAGCGTCAGCTCATTCTCCTCAAGCAGTCGCTTTTGTGCCTCTTCTTTTAACAATCCACACACAAATTTATCTCTTAGCGCATCTGTTAGTCCTGTTCCAAACTGACAGTACTTTGCTAGCTTACGCAATTCAATTAAAAATTCAGCATTGCTTTCATCTGTCAGCTGCTTTCTGCTGTAAAATTTAAATCGTTCCGCTAGCATCAGCGGCGTGGGGCTTAAATGATTTTTAAGGACGGTAACAATATCCGCGAAAGTCTTATCCGCCGGTTTCTCTGGTGATAGAAGGTGTTTCAATTGCCCGTATGTCTTCGCACCCATTAAGTTTAATAAGGTTAGTGCTTTCTCCCCATCTGGTATCTTATTTGCTCTGCAATAAACTTCTATGCGTTCTACATACGTGGTCCAATCTTCGATGTCGCTATCAAAAGTATTAATGTTCCCATGTTTAGGCATCTTTGCAATTTATTTTTATTTATTTATTTTTCCAAAATGGCGGCTTCCCGCGCTTGGCGGTCTTTCCCGCGCTCGTCTTCTTCACCCGCTGGCTGCAATGGCAATTGCTGTGCTGCTGCCGGTCTCGCCTCCCCAGTGGTTAACAACTCCCCCGACGCTGCTTCTACTCCACCGCGGTTCCCGTGGGCATTCCCGCTTCCCTGCCGTCGCGCCTCGCAGCCCTTCTTGCAGCCCGGTTATGTGCACCCGCTGCGTTCGAATTCACCGCGGCTCTCACGCCTTCAGCTGCCCCAGTCGCTGCGCCTTTCGGCCCGAATGCGGCCCAGCCCTTTTCACCGGCCGCGGTCGATTTCACCGCCCTCTTTCCTCCGTCTTCCCTCCCCTTCGCTACAGCCAACGCGGCCGACTTTCGCTGATTGGCTTACCCACCACCGTGGTAGAAGGAAGATAGCTGTCTGCCGCTGATGGGGGCTTCGAGTTCAGAATTTCTCTTCTTCACTCCGGGCCCTCGATGCCTCCCGCGCGACGTGCTGTTCAGCAGGATGATGAGGGTGGATGCCTCTTCTCGACGCCCGTTCTGAGGACGAAGCTGCCGTGGATGTAAACTGCCGCAGGGTAAGATCGGACTCGTCACCACTGTTAAGTCTGTGTGTTCCAGTTATATTTAAGGTCAATTACTGACACAGACTACAAGAATAACTTTTCAATAGGTCTTTACTATTCGGAGGTTAGGGCTGTACTACCCAGCAAATTACTACACAGCACTTATATACCGGTGTGGTCACCACCGGTATTACCGTATACAGCAGCCAGAGAAAGTAGTACATCTCTTAAGGTGGAACAGGTTTAAGTTCTCTTAAGGTGGAACAAGTTACATACACCACATGTCCCACCTCCTGACTCCCCAAAGCCTTTCCACCATCTACAAGGCACAAGTCAGGAGTATGATGGAATATTATTCATTTGCCTGGATGTGTGCAGCTCCAACAGCACTCAAGAGGCTCGACACCATCCAGGACAAAGCAGCCCGCTTGATTGGCACCCCATCCACCATCTTAAACATTCACTCCCTCCACCACTGGCGCACCTTGGCTGCAGTGTGTACCATCTACTAGATGCACCTCCCAAACCCACGACCTTTACCATCTAGAAGGACAAGGGCAGCAGATGCATAGGAACACCACTACCTCCAAATTCCTCTCCAAGTCACACACCATCCTGAGTTGGAAATATATCGCCGTTCCTTCATTGTCGCTGTGTCAAAATCCTGGTACTTTCTCCTGAACAGCACTGTGGGAGTACCTTCAGCACACAGGCTGCAGAGTTTCAAGAAGGCGGCTCACCACCACCTTCTCCAAGGCAACTATGGATGGGCAATATATACTGGCCTTGCCAGCGATGTCCACGTCCCAGGAATGAATTTTAAAAAAGGGTAATTACTCTACTGGGAAAACAAATTGTAAGGTATCTCACTAAATACCCTTTACAAGGGAACTGCTGTCATTTAGTAGAAGGGCAGAACCAAGCATCGCAATGCACTGCCGACACATAGGGTCAGAATATGCTGTAGCAGGGCATCTAACACCGTTCACCATTAGTTAGACTCGCCCCTGCACCCTTCTGCTCCAAAAAATTGTCCACTAAGTTGCTGGAAGTGTGAGCTGATAATGGCGCCATGAGGGAAGCAGGGCATCTGGGACTTGAGTGAACAGGGAAACCAACAGGGTGTCTCCTTAATATAAATTGGCCAGAAAAAGCAGCAAACCTGAGGATTGGGAGCAGTTTAGGATTCAGCAAAGGAGGACAAAGGGATTAATTAAGAGGATGAAAATAGAGTATGAGAGTAAGCTTGCAGGGAACATAAAAACTGACTGTAAAAGCTTCTATAGATATGTGAAGAGGAAAAGATTGGTGAAGTCAAGTGTAGGTCCCTTGCAGTCAGAATCAGGGGAATTTATAATGGGGAACAAAGAAATGGCAGACCAATTAAATACATACTTTGCTTCTGTCTTCACAAAGGAGGACACAAATAACCTCCCAGAGATGTCGGGGAACATAGGGTGGAACTGAATGAAATCAGTATTTGTAGGGAACTGGTGTTAGGGAAATTGACGGGATTGAAGGCCGATAAATCCCCAGGGCCTGATAATCTACATCCTAGGGTACTTAAGGAAGTGGCCCGAGAAATAGTAGATGCATTGCTGGTCATCTTCCAAAATTCTATAGATTCTGGAACAGTTCCCATGGATTGGAGGGTAGCTAATGTTACCCCACTATTCAAAAAAGGTGGTAGAGAGAAAACGGGGAATTATAGACCAGTAAGCCTGACATCGGTAGTGGGGAAAATGCCAGAGTCCATTATAAAAGATGTAATAGCAGAGCATTTGGAAAACAGTGACAGGATCGGACAAAGTCAACATGGATTTACAAAAGGTAAATCGTGCTTGACTAATCTACTGGAATTTTTTGAGGATGTAACTGGTAGAATAGATAAGGGAGAACCAGTGGATGTGGTGTATTTGGACTTTCAGAAGGCTTTCGATAAGGTCCCGCATAAGAGATTAGCGTGTAAAGTTAAGGCACATGGGACTGGGGGCAAGGTATTGACTTGGATAGAGAACTGGTTGGCAGACAGGAAGCAAAGAGTTGGAATAAACGGGTCTTTTTCCGAGTGGCAGGCAGTGACTAGTGGGGTACCGCAGGGATCGGTCCTAGGACCCCAGCTATTCACAATATATATTAATGATCTAGACGAGGGAACTAGATGTAATATCTCCAAGTTTGCAGACGACACAAAGCTGGGTGGGCATGTGTGCTGTGAGGAGGATGCCGAGAAACTCCAGTATGATTTGGACAGGTTGGGTGATTGGGCAGATGCATGGCAGATGCAGTATAATGTGGATAAAGGCGAGGTTATCCACTTTGGTGGCAAAAACAAAAAGGCAGATTATTATCTGAACGGCAATAGATTGGGAGAAGGGGAAGTGCAACGAGACCTGGGTGTCCTTGTGCACCAGTCACTGAAGGTAAGCATGCAAATGCAGCAGGCGTTTAAGAAGGCAAATGGTATGTTGGCCTTCGTAGCGAGAGGGTTCGAGTACAGGAACAAGGATGTCTTGCTGTATTTGTACAGGGCCTTGGTGAGACCACACCTTGAATATTGTGTGCAGTTTTGGTCACCATATCTGAGGAAGGATGTCTTCTTGCCATGGAGGGAGTGCAGCGAAGATTCACCAGACTGATACCTGGGATGGCAGGAATGAGGTATGAGGAGAGATTGGGTTGATTGGGCTTATACTCGCTGGAGTTAGAAGAATGAGAGGAGATCTCATTGTAACTTATAAAATTCTAACAGGACTAGACATACTAGATGCAGGAAGGATGTTCCCGATGGCCGGGGAGTCCAGAACCAGGGGTCACAGTCTAAGGATAAGGGGTAAGCCATTTAGGACAGAGATGAGGAGGAATTTCTTCACCCAGAGAGTGGTGAACCTGTGGAATTCTCTACCACAGAAGGCAGTTGAGGCTAATTCATTAAATATATTCAAGAAGGAGTTAGATATATTTCTTAAGGCTAAAGGGATCAAGGGATATGGGGAGAAGGCAGGGACAGGGTACTGAATTTGGATGATCAGCCATGATCTCATTAAATGGCGGAACAGGCTCGAGGGGCCGAATGGCCTACTCCTGCTCCTATCTTCTATGTTTCTATTTTTCTATGCATTGGATTAAGAGAGAGAGAAAAAAAATGAGACAGAAAGAAAAAGTAAGTAAATAACTTAAAATTTAAATTTGACATTTTTAAAATGGTCCCCAAAAATTCAAAACCTGAAGCAATGAGACTCCACACTTGTAATAGTTAATTTTCTGTTCCAGAAAGGTTGATTTGCAGTAATTAACAGCTATCGTGTTGTTAAAAGATAACTTACACTACTAATTACTAACCCTAAATATCTGTGGCGGATTTAGTTCGTATCGACCGGGTAGCAAGGGCACAGAATGTACTCTGGGTGGGGGACTTGTGGAGACAAAGTCCCATCTTCACACTGAGAATGCCCTCCATTGTGTTGTGTGGCACTACCACCATGCTAAATGGGATCGATTCAGAACTGATCTAGCAACTCAAAACTGAGCATTCCTGAGGCGCTGTGGGCCATCAGCAGCAGCAGAATTGTATTCCAGCACAATCTGTAACCTCATGGCCTGAAATATCCCTCACTCTACCATTACCATCAAGCCAGGGGACCAATCCTGGTTCAGTTAGGAGTGTAGAAGAGCATGCCAGGAGCAGCACCAGGCGTACCTAAAAATGAGGTGCCAACCTGGGGAAGTTGCAACACAGGACTACATGCATGTTAAACAATGGAAGCAGCATGCTATAGACAGAGCTAAGCGATCTCACAATCAATGGATCAGATCAAAAATCTGCAGTCCTGCCACATCCAGTCGTGAATGGTGATGGACAGTTAAACAATTAATGGGAGGAGGAGGCTCCACAAATATCCCCACCCTCAATGATGGTGGCGCCTAGCACGTGAGTGCAAAAGACAAGGCTGAAGCATTTGCAACCAGCTTCAGCCAGAAGTGCAGAGTGGATGATCCATCTCGGCCTACTCCTGAGGTCCCCACCATCACAGAAGCCAGTCTTCAGCCAATTCGATTCACTGCAGGTGGCATCAAGAAATGGCTGAGGGCACTGGATACAGCAAAGGGCCCTGACAACACCCCGGCTATCGTGCTGAAGACTTGTGCTCCAGAACTAGCCGCGCCTCTAGCCAAGCTGTTCCAGTACAGCTACAACACTGGCATCTATCTGACAATGTGGAAAACTGCCCAGGTATGTCCTGTCCACAAAAAGCGGGACAAATCCAATCCGGCTAATTACTGCCCCATCAGTCCTACTCTCAATCATCAGCAAAGTGATGGAAGGTGTCATTGACAGTGCTATGAAGTGGCACTTACTCACCAATAACCTGCTCACCAATGCTCAGTTTGGGTTCCGCCAGGACCACTCAGCTCCAGACCTCATTACAGCCTTGGTCCAAACATGGACAAAAGAGCTGAATTCCAGAGGTGAGGTGAGAGTGACTGTCCTTGACATCAAGGCAGCATTTGACCGAGTCTGTCATCAAGGAGCTCTGGTAAAATTGAAGTCAATGGGAATCAGGGAAAACCTCTCCATTGGCTGGAGTCATACCTAGCACAAAGGAGGTGTTGTGGTTGTTGGCGATCAGTCCTCTCAGCCCCAGAACATCGCTGCAGGAGTTCCTCAGGGCAGTGTCCTAGGCCTAACAATCTTCAGCTGTTTCATCAATGACCTTCCCTCCAGCATAAGGTCAGAAGTGGGGATGTTCGCTGATGATTGCTCAGTGTTCAGTTCCATTCGCAACTCCTCAGAAAATTAAGCAGTCCATGCCCGCATGCAGCAAGATCCGGACAACATTCAGGCTCGGGCTGATAAGTGGCAGGTAACATTTGCGCCACACAAGTGCCAGCCATGACTATCTCCAACAAGTGAGAGTCTAACCACCGCCCCTTGACAGTCAATGGCATTACCATCGCCGAATCCCCCACCATCAACATCCTGGGGGTCACCACTGACCAGAAACTTAACTGGACCAGCCACATATATATTGTAGCTACAAGAGCAGGTCAGAGGCTGGGTATTCTGTGGCGAGTGTCTCACCTCCTGACTCCCCAAAGCCTTTTCACCATCTACAAGGCACAAGTCAGGAGTGTGATGGAATACTCGTGACTTGCCTGGATGAGTGCAGCTCCAACAACACTCCAGAAGCTCGACACCATGCAGGACAAAGCAGCCCGCTTGATTCGCACCCCATCCGCCACCTTAAACATTCACTCCCTCCACCACTGGTGTACCGTGGCTGCAGTGTGTACCATCTACAAGATGCTCTGCAGCAACTTGCCAAGTCTTCTTTGGCAGCACCTCCCAAACCTGCGACCTCTTCCACCTAGAAGGACAATGGCAGCAGGTACATGGGAACACCGCCACCTCCAAGATCCCCACCAAGTCACACACCATCCTGACTTGGAAATATATCGCCGTTCCTTCATTGTCGCTGGGTCAAACTCCTGGAACTCCCTACCTGACAGCACTGTGGGAGTACCTTCACCACACGGACTGCAGCAGTCAAGAAGGCGGCTCACCACCACCTTCTCATGGGCAACTAGGGATGGGCAATAAATGCTGGCCTTGCCAGCGACGCCCAAATCCCAGGAACTAATAAAAAATATATAGCAACTGACGTAAGAAAACTACTAGGCACTTGGTCTAAGCATTAAACAAAGCTTTAATCAACTGTTTTACAACATGGAGGTCCAGTTGTGTCCTTCACTAGTTCCTGTTAAGAATGTCTTGCGCAAGCTGGGCCCGTGCCCAAGTATTTATACTCTCCCTGGACAGCGCCACCCGCAGGCCGCTCAGTTGATTCATGTCAGCAACTTCATTACTTTCTATGTATTTCACTGGGGAGGCAGACAGCGAGATGCCGTTTACGTGAAACTAACAGCGAAGCGGTGCAACTCGGACAGCAACTTTTGGATATTTGCATTTAACCACGCATCGGCCCCTCGCCTGAAGGTCCTGGAACATTTACACATAAAAAGTGGTGAGCGTCCTTAGTTTCACCATTATTTTGACAGCAAATTGTGGCCCAGTGTTGTTTTTTTCACAAATGATGCGACAATAAATGAGCATTGTCACTCTTGCAAAGCAGTTTGCGTGTTTTAGAAACTGAGGCAAAACGTTACCCAATTGCTTTATCGGAGTGGCGATGCCCATTCAATACTAACGGGTCACGTTGTAGATCATTGGAAGATTCTGTGGGCTCGTAACCGAGCTTTACATTTGATGGCTTTTAGTGTTTCTTCGTTGCCTTTTGACAGAAATACACGTAAAAAGCCAAATCCTTAAAGAACGAAGGCATGTGCAAACTACAACTTGAGATACGGTTAGTAGCTCACGGGCATTAGTCATCCTCCAATCTATAATTTTAGACTACTCCTACACAAATAACATCAATGATATTTTTACAATGTCTTCAACTTGCTGTGAGCACTGGCACGGTGATTGCCTGGTGCTGTTTTTTTTCAACATTGCAATAATGGCAGGGTGTATTTCACAAGTGGCATTGCTGTGGTTTATTGTGCAAGCAGTTTCTCAAGGGGCAGCAGGGCAACCGGGAACTGGTAGGGTTACTAATATGAGTGAAATTTGGGAATCAGTGGTAAGATCTGATTCTCACTAGCTGGAACACATGCGTGTAAACGAGCTGCAATTGTATACGTTTCATTCAGCGTGAGAATGCACTCCTACTTCTCAACCTAAGCTGGAATCGGGCGCGGTTTCCCAGGCTGCCTGAGATTTTTCTTTGCTGTGTCTCTCCTTGTATCACACTCGGAGATAGCACAGAGCTATGTGGGAGTCGGCGGCATAGGGGAGTGCTACCTTAAATCTCTTACAATTCATTTCATTAAAACAATCCTAAAATGCCTGGATGAGTGCAACTCCAACAACACTCAAGAAGCTCGACACCATCCAGGACAAAGCAGCCCGCTTGATTGGCACCCCATCCACCACCTTAAACATTCACTCCCTCCACCACCGGCGTACCGTGGCTGCAGTGTGTACCATCTACAAGATGCTCTGCAGCAACTCGCCAAGGCTTCTTCGGCAGCACCTCCCAAACCCGCGACCTCTTCCACCTAGAAGGACAAGGGCAGCAGGCGCATGGGAACACCATCACCTCCAAGTTCCCCTCCAAGCCACACACCATCCTGACTTGTAAATATATCGCCGATCCTTCATCGTCTACAAGTAAGAATAAATGTAAGTAAATGGCTGGTGGCTCCGTGCCATTGCCGACCATGAAGGTTCCAGGTTTGATCCCTGGTCCGGCTGAGTTAGCTTATCTCAGCTGAAGCAGCCATAGGATGGCACTATTATTGGCCTCAGCACTCTTGAGTTAGAGCGGTAGGGAAAGTCCGCCACGCTCTCCTGTGCCTGCTGCTGGAACTTGGCTGCGTATGAATGCCAGGGGAAAAGAGAATCAGGCTCAGCTGTCATGTCGCTGTGGCCAAATGGCCTGTTGGCACTGACTGCATCCTACACCAAGAATGGCCACCTGGCTCTGGTACTGGGGGACTGCCAGTGCTCATGGAACTGCGCCCCAACATGTCACTGTTGGGGTCATTCTCAGCTTACCGCTGGAGCCTAGAATCGGTGTTGTGTGTCGGTCGCCTGTCATAGAAGCCAATGTTCCTCGCCTTGACTTCAATGGAAAAGATCATCGGGCAGTTTCTATAACGGACATCTGATCCACGACGCCAGTATTAGATGCCAGCCGTAAGTTGAAAGTTGCCCCTCCCATTGTCTTCGAATAAAATGGGGGACGAGGAGGGAATGAAATCATATCTTACTTCAGCGGCTTCTTATTATTCAGTAAGTGTTGCTGACATTTTCTCGCTGCATTACTAAGGAGTAATAACTCCATAGGCTGCAGTCTGTGTTTATCATTTGGAGGTCACATAGCGATGTAATAAAGGGCCCATCTGTTCAATAACGTGCTTATTTCATGCCTTATGTTACAATTTGTTTCAGTCATTTCTAATAAAAGAGGCATCCATTGGACGGGGTCATGTAGTTACCCTAGGTGCATCTTATGAGCCGTTAGATAGCTCCCTCCCCAAGCAACCTGGCAAAGACCAGTAATCTGACCCCAGGGGAGCTGGAAGTGCGAAAGTCAGTGGGAACTGGGACTCCGACATGGGATTCTGCAGTTAAAATTCCAGCGGTGTAGCTCCCAAGCTGCCATAAATACATTTTTATTGAGGTGAGATTCACAGCGTGATACTGCTCTATCTCATCCTGTGAAATTGGCAACCGTATATTGAAAGCTAATAATGTCACTGAATGCCAAGTGAAGGAATAGTAGTTACAAGAAAACAGTTAGAAGCTTACACCCTCGTCTGCTTCCTTATATACTCTTACCAGGGGAAGCAAAAGCCTGTTTGATTAGAATCACAATCATGTGCTTTGCACAAGCGGTTAAGGGTGGAACTGAATATTTGATAAACAGTTGAGTCTGTGCTGCCAGCCACAAAGTCAAGCTCATAACTGTGAGCTGCCATTCACCGTGGGTATGGGGTGGCCAATGTAAGAGTTAGGCAACCATTATTTATTGTACTAACATATACGGTCTGGTTACAAAGGGTTAAGGCCTTCTGTTATATCAGTGTACAGAAGTATTGCATATGAGCTTGTCACTAATATCACTGTGTGATTACAACCCACTGACTTCTACCCTTCCCCCGCAAGAGTTTGTTTTTAGAAATGATACTTAGCTGCAATGTTTAATTGGGAACTCAAAAAAATGATAAAATGACTCATTTATGGGAGGGAGGAGGCAGTCTGTAGTTTATGATTTTGTTTGATTTGAAGATGACATTTGGGTTCTCGAGTTTTATTTTGCAATTCGGGGTTAAACCCCGAAAGCGGAATGCCTTCTTATCAATGAAATGATTGTTTACCCTTGTCAGCAAATTAGCTGTGAATAAGCATAGCACCATCAAATTAGACAGCAGCCCAGCACTCACCATCCATAAACAAGGAAACCACCTCTAGCTGTAGTCAGACAAACATACTTTCCTTGAGCAAACATTCCAATTGTACTTTGAGGACATTTCAGACTTGCCAGCCATGTTTAAGCTACTTGTTGTCAACAAGCTTTGATGTATCCCCTGAAATTTCTATTGAAGGAAAGAAAGACTTGTGTTTATAGAGCACCGTTCACGGCCACCGGACGTCCCAAAGCGCTTTACAGCCAATGAAGTGTAGTCACTATCGTAATGTAGGAAACGTGGCAGCCAATTTGCGCACAGCAAGCTCCCACAAACAGCAATGTGATAAATGACCAGACAATCTGTTTTTGTTATGTTGATTTGAGGGATAAATATTGGCCAGGACTCCCCTGCTCTTCTTCGAAATAGTGGCATGGGATCTTTTGCGTCCTCCTGAGAGAGCAGACGTTTAACGTCTCACCTGAAAGGCGCTGTAGTGGCGCTTCTTAGTTTCCAAACAGGCAGCCACTGAGCTGTGGGGCTTTTAACAACGAGTAGATGCGTGTCGAAATAAAACGTTCCCAAAAGTAGCTTTGTCTTTTAAACTGTTTACTATAACACTTTACGAACAGAATTACAAAGCAAACACGTATAAACGAACACGGTCAAAAACTGTATTGCTCCAGCCCTCACAACTTCTGCCTCCTTCAGCCACGTGGAGTTTAAACTGTAAAATGGCTGCTGGCTATGTGACAATCTTAAGGACTGTACCATTGTGGCAAGAATGAAGGGGGTATCTCGGACTATACTACTGGAGCAAGAAAATAGGGGGTTTCTTAATACAATAAGTCAGTCAGGTAAATTAACTGTATTATGCTATTTAACCAATATTTTAAAGTATTTTCTTAAACTTTCATGGCTCTTACATTCCGGCCCCTAATTGACTAGGCACATGAAGCATATCAATTACTCAAACATTAAGAGTCATAAACTAATGAGTTCAACATATTTACAATATAAGTGTCCACTTTTTTCGTTCAGGAACTTTTCACGCTGCTTCTTGTAGCAGGCAGAGCTTTGTGATCGGTCTTTCCAGGGTACTGGTCTTGGTTTGCAAACAAACGCGACGAACGACGCCTCTGGAGTCTGGCATGGTCTTAATTATTTTTCCCATCAACCAAGAATTTCTAGGGGCTGAATCATCCATGATTAAGACAATGTCTCCGACAATGAAGTTCCTCTTTATTTTGGACCATTTTTGACGCTCCTGTAGCAGAGGTAAGTATTCTCTTGTCCATCTGGTCCAGAAAAGGTCCGACATATACTGAACTTGCCTCCACTTCCGACGGGCATACAGATCTTCCTTTTTGAAGACTCCCGGGGGCATGGCTGGCTGTGTTTTCAACAACAACAGGTGGTTCGGAGTCAGGGCTTCGAGGTCATTGGGATCATCTGATGTCTTAGTTATCGGTCGGTCATTAATGATGGCTTCGACCTCACACAGAACGGTTTGGAGTCCCTCGTCGTCAAGCGCTTGCTGCTTCAGTACAGAACTGAATAGTTTTCTTACGGTGCGTATCTGTCTTTCCCAGACACCTCCATGGTGGGATGCAGCCGGAGGATTGAAGATCCACTTAATTCCTGTTTGCATCATGGCTTCCTGTATTTTAAGCTGATTCCAACCTTCAATAGCTTCCCGTAGTTCTCTCTCCGCTCCGACGAAATTAGTGCCATTATCAGAACGCATAATGGACACCTGTCCTCTTCTACAGACAAAGCGCCACAAGGCGTTAATACAGGAATCAGTGTCAAGCGTGTGTGCCACCTCAATATGAACTGCTCTGATGGTCAAACAAGTGAAAAGCACACCATATCTCTTGACAAGGCTCCGTCCTCGCTTTACCTCGAAAGGCCCGAAATAGTCCACCCCTACGTTTGTAAATGGGGGCTTGTCTGGTAACAAACGGTCTTCAGGCAGGTCTGCCATTTTCTGCTCCCCAGCTCTAGCGTGTAACCGTCTGCAAACAATGCATTCAGAGAGTATTTTTCTTATTACAGAATTAGCTCCTGGAATCCAGTATCTTTGTCTTAGCTTTGCAAGCACGTGATTCCTCCCACTGTGTCCAATACTCTGGTGTATATGCTGAAGAATGAGAGTAGCAACCCGGAGGTCCTTAGAAAGGATAGCAGGATGCTTGGCCTCCTTTGGCATAGCAGATTTGTTTAGTCTCCCTCCCACCCTCAGTACTCCATCTTGCAGTGTAGGGTCCAGCTTGTAGATATGACTACCTTTCTTGATTGGAGTATTTCGCTGTAAAGCTTCGATTTCTTCTGGGTATCTTTGTCTTTGACTGAAGCAAACTATCTCCCTCTCAGCCTTGGCCAAATCCTCCACGGTCAATGAATTCTTACCCAATGTGGTCTCGTGCTGATGCATATACTGCTGTAGAAGCATTCTCTGCTTATCAGGGTTACTTTCAGACTGACTGATAGTGGCTCGGTACTCTTTTCTCTTACCGCTCAGGTGTAGCAGCAACTCTTTCAACCTTAGAAACCATGCAACTGCTTTCCTCAACTGGTGCCATCCTGAGAAATGGTTAACAAGCTTGTTCACTGTGTCAAAGTTCTCTTTCGTAGTTATGAGATTTACTGTGACTGATCTCTTGACTTCGACGTCGTCTTCAGCAATCTGACTTGGCATATCTGGTCTTTCTGGCCATGATCTCTCTGTTTCCAGCAGATAACTTGGACCTTGTATCCAAGTTTCACTCCTCATGAAGTTTTCAGCCTTCA
Source organism: Somniosus microcephalus (assembly GCF_052327205.1). Taxonomy (NCBI): domain Eukaryota; kingdom Metazoa; phylum Chordata; class Chondrichthyes; order Squaliformes; family Somniosidae; genus Somniosus; species Somniosus microcephalus. The sequence goes on from NC_140988.1 coordinate 340,983,263, forward strand.
ATCCCCGTGAGGCTTGATCTGCTGGGTTTAATGAGGTGTTTACATACCTCCATTGAGATGGTTGTGTAGCTTCTCTAATGGATGAGATTCTGTTTGCTACGAAGGTCTTGAAGCGTATCTTCTCATTCTCTATATACTTCAGCACCGTTGTGCTATCCGTCCAGAAGACAGATTCTTCTAGTGGGAGCTGTAACTCTTTCCGCATCACCTGGTCAACTTTAACTGCAACGACCGCTGCCGTCAACTCCAGTCTCGGGATGGTGACCTGCTTCAGCGGAGCCACCCTGGATTTCCCCATGAGGAAGGCACAATGTTTCTGGCCCTGTTGATTTGTCAGCAAGAGGTAAGTAGCCGTGCCATAGCCGTCCTCACTGGCGTCCGAGAAATGATGTAGTTGAGCCGTCTTTGTAACTCCAAAACTCACAGGCTTGATGCATCTACTGACGTTGAAGCTAGAAAGTTGTTGCAAATCTGTCAACCATCTGAGCCATCTCTGAGCTTGACCTTCTGGGATATCTTCATCCCATCCTCTCTTGTCTCTACACAGCTCTCGCAGCATCAGCTTCACCGGCAGAATGAGTGGTGCCAGGAATCCAAGAGGGTCGTAGATGGAACTGACCACGGAGAGAATCCCTCGTCTTGTGGATGGTCTTTCGTTCACCATTATTCTGAAGTTGAACGTGTCTGACTCAATGCACCATTGTACACCAAGAGCTCTCTCGATAGGAAGGACATCGTGGCTCAGGTCCAGATCTTTGACTTCAGTGGCTCTTTCCTTTTCTGGGATAGATGCTAGAACTGCTCTGCTGTTGCTTATCCACTTAGTCAGATGGAATCCTCCATTCGAACACAGAGTTCTAAGGTCTCTTGACAGTGCGATGGCATCGTCTTCTGTTGACACGGACTTCAGACAGTCATCGACATAAAGTTTCTGAAGATTGTCTCCACAGCCTCTGATGGTGCTTTGCCTTTGCCATCTTCTGCAGTTTTTCTGAGAGCGTAGCTTGCACAGCTGGGAGATGATGTGGCTCCGAACAAGCGTACAGCCATTCTACATTCCACCATCGCTTGACTAACGTCGCCATCTGGCCACCAAAGGAAACGTAGGAGATCAGCATCTTCATCAGGGATTCTGACTTGGTAGAACATTGATTCTATGTCTGCCATCATGGCAACGAGCACTTGTCTAAACCTAGTCAAGACGCCAATGAGGGTATTAGTAAGATCAGGACCTTGAAGCAGCTGGTCGTTCAGTGAAGTTCCTCTGAATGAGGCGGCGCAGTCAAACACTACACGGATCTTTTTCTTCTTTGGGTGATACACACCGTGATGAGGAATGTACCAGACCCTTCCATCGTCTCTGTTCAACTGTTCCTCGGGCACTTTTACAGCATAGCCTTTCGCTATGATGTTTCTCATGAAGCCTTTGTAGTCTTCGCGAAAGTCGGGGTTCTTGTTCAGCTTTCTCTTTAGACTGATGGCGCGTTGCTCTGCTATGCAGCGATTGTTCGGCATCTTCGCGGTCTGTCTTCTCAGTGGCAAACCAATGTGATAGTGGCCATCGATGAACTGTGTAGACCTTGTCATCAAATCCATGAACTGATGGTCTTCTTGTGACATCTCTGTCTTTTCCTCGCAGCTGCGTTCTGAAAAGTCTGCGTTGAACTGCTGTATCAACAGCTCTTCAATGCTTGCGATAGAGTTGCGATTAACTGTGACATTTTGTCGTTCCTCCTTGTTCGACTTGTTGCCATCATCTCTCCTTAATGGTCCATTGACTACCCATCCAAGGGCTGTCCTGACGGCGTAGGGTCCGTCATCCTTGCTGTTTATCACCTGCCATGGCTCCATAGTTTTGTAGGCATTGGTTTCAATTAATAGGCCAATTTCTGCTTCAATGTATGGGAGACGCACCTTTTCTTGGTAAGGCCATCTATCCACATCCTTCTGCAGGGCTAAGTTCCCTATTCTAACAGGAATCTCCCTCTGTGTGAAAACATTAGGCAGGTTTATGAAGTCCTTCTCTTCAAGTCCACACACTTCTAGGTTTGACAGGATATAACTTTGCATTGACTTCTCATGACCCATGGTGCGTAATAGGATTTCTGTTCTTCTGCCTCCAACGTTCAGCTGTCGCATGAGTGATTCTGTGCAGAACGTTGCTGAACTACCTGGATCCATGAAGGCGTAAGTCGCCACGAACTTCTCACTCCTCTTAGACTTGATCTTTACTGGTACGATGGCAAGAATACAATCACTGTCACCGGCCCCAGTGAATCCACAAGTCTCTGGTTCTAGCGACACCAGAGCACTTGAAACAACCTTCTCGTCGGTATTGTTTTCTTCACTCTTCTTAGAGACTTGTTCTTCTTTATGGATATGCAGCAGACTGGGATGTTTCCGAGTGCACTCTCTGCATGTCGTTCTTTGCTTACAGTTTCTACTCAGGTGCCCCTGAGAGAGACATCCAAAACATAGGCCATTGTACTTCAGGAATTCGATTCTGTCCTTATGTGGCTGTGCTTTGATGTCACTGCAGAAATCCAATGTATGATTCTTCTGGCAGAATAAACATGGCTTCTGAAAGGCATTAGCAGGCGTCACTGTGCTGCTCTTTTTGGGAGATGAGTTCTGAGACCTTTCTTCCCCAGCCTGAGTGACGATAGTTGCAAAGCTGCTTCCCCTGGAACCACCTTTCCTGAGAGTCTTTGATTCAACAGGCTTGGCTTTCACTCTTCCATCAGTAGTCGGGCTGACATCCTGGATGTTTCCAAACAATGGGCCCCTAGCAATTTTAGCCTGTTTGTCTATGAAATTCACTAAGTCTGCAAACCTGGCTCTACTTTTCCGTCTCTCCATTATCTCAAAGGCTGTTCTTCTCCATTGTTCTCTCCTCCTGTAAGGAAGCTTAGAGATGATGATTCGCATAGTCGTAGGATTGTCCATCTCTTCCATGAATTCAACATCCTCCATGGTGTTGCGACATCCTATGAGGAAAAGAACGTATGCGTTCAATGTCTCTCCGTCCTCCGATCTGATCTGTGGCCACTTGGTAGCTGATACGCTTATCAATTACTCCATAAAAGACGATGAATCAGGAAGGTGATGAAAAGGCTTTTATTAACTAGAGAACAGAGCATGCCTCTCGTGGGTGGCTGGTTCCAAGAAGGAAGTGAGTCGGCGAAACCCCCACCTTTATACCTGGTCATGTGGGCGGAGTCAGCTGAGGCATGCCTTGGTACACAGCGCCACCCAGAGGTAACAATATACAATAACAGTGGTTTACCACATTCACCCCTTGTTTAAAATTAAGTCCGGCGGGGTGAAGGGTACTACAAGTTCGTGTAGTTAAGTCTATCAGGAGGCCTTGTCTGACGTCCTGATCGTCGTGGTGGCGGCGGCGGTGTTGCAGCATCCAACGTCGGATCTGGTGTCTGGGTGGTCAACGAAGGGTCCTGGGGCTCCGGCATGTCGTCTACAGGGGTTGGATTGGGAGGGGTGGTGGGGGATAACGGTGGTAGTTCAGGGGTACCCGAGGGTGCGAGATCGCGTATGGAGACCGTGTCCTCCCGCCCGTCTGGGTATGTCACCCAGGCATACTGGGGGTTGGCGTGTAGGAGGTGCACCCTCTCGACCAGGGGGTCCGTTTTATGGGTCCTTACGTGCCTCCGCAGTAGGACGGGCCCAGGAGAAGTCAGCCATGCCGGTAGCGAGGTTCCCGATGTGGACTTCCTGGGGAAAACGAACATTTGCTCATGAGGGGTGGCATTAGTGGCAGTACAAAGCAGTGACCGGATGGAGTGGAGCGCCGCAGGGAGGACCTCCTGCCAGCGAGAGGTCGGAAGGCCCTTAGATTTTAAGGCTAAGAGGACGGCCTTCCAAACCGTCGCGTTCTCTCTTTCCACCTGGCCGTTCCCCCGGGGGTTGTAGCTGGTGGTTCTGCTCGTAGCAATACCTCTCGCTAGCAGGTACTGCCGAAGTTCGTCGCTCATGAAAGATGAGCCCCTGTCGCTATGTATATAGCTAGGGAACCCGAACAAGGTGAAGAGGTCATTCAGACATTTGATGACCGTGGTACTGGTCATGTCTGGGCAAGGGATGGCAAACGGGAAACGGGAGTACTCATCAATTATGTTGAGGAAGTACACATTGCGGTCAGAGGAGGGGAGGGGCCCTTTAAAATCGACGCTCAGGCGCTCGAAGGGGCGAGTGGCCTTGATCAGGCTTGCTCTGTCCGGCCTATAAAAGTGCGGTTTGCACTCGGCACAGATTTGGCAGTTCCTGGTCATGGTCCTGACCTCCTCGATGGAGTAGGGCAGGTTACGGGATTTGATGAAATGGAAGAACCTGGTGACCCCCGGGTGGCAGAGGTCATTGTGGAGGGTCTGCAGTCTATCAACCTGCGCGTTGGCGCATGTACCACGTGATAGGGCGTCTGGGGGCTCATTTAGTTTCCCGGGCCGGTACAAGATATCATAATTGTAGGTGGAGAGTTCGATTCTCCACCTCAAGATCTTGTCGTTCTTGATTTTGCCCCTCTGCTTATTATTAAACATAAAAGCTACTGAACGCTGGTCAGTGAGCAGGGTAAACCGTTTTCCGGCCAGGTAATGCCTCCAGTGACGCACCGCTTCCACAATAGCCTGGGCCTCCTTTTTGACAGAGGAGTGTCGGGTCTCGGGGCCCTGGAGGGTCCTTGAGAAAAAGGCCACGGGTCTGCCCGCCTGGTTAAGGGTCGCAGCTAGGGCGAAGTCGGATGCATCGCTCTCCACTTGGAAGGGGATCGACTCATCCACTGCGTGCATTGTGGCCTTCGCGATATCGCTCTTGATAAGAGTGAAGGCTGCACACGCCTCTGGTGTCAGGGGGAAGGAGGTGGATTTGATGAGGGGTCTAGCTTTGTCTGCATAGTGGGGAACCCACTGGGCATAGTAGGAGAAAAACCCCAGGCATCTCTTCAGTGCTTTTTGGCAGTGGGGGAGGGATAGCTCCATTAGGGGGCGCATTCTGTCGGGGTCGGGCCCGATGACTCCGTTCTCCACCACGCAGCCGAGAATGGCGAGGCGTTTGGTGCGAAACATACATTTCTCTTTATTGTACGTTAGGTTCAGCCGTTGGGCCGTACGGAGGAATTTTTCTAGATTAACGTCATGGTCCTGCTGGTCGTGGCCACAGATGGTGACGTTATCCAGATAGGGAAAGGTGGCCTGCAGCGCGTTCTCGTCAACCATCCGGTCCATCTCCCTTTGGAAGACCGAAACCCCGTTGGTGACGCCGAAGGGAACCCTAAGGAAGTGGTAGAGGCGGCCGTTTGCCTCGAAGGCAGTATACTGGCGGTCCTCATGGCGGATGGGGAGCTGGTGGTATGCTGACTTAAGGTCAATGGTGGAGAATACTTTGTATTGCGCAATCTGGTTGACCATATCAGATATGCGAGGAAGCGGGTATGCGTCCAGCTGAGTGTACCAGTTTATGGTTTGGCTGTAATAACAACAGAAAATGCTGGAAAAACTCAGCAAGTCAGGCAACATCCGTGGAGAGAAATTTGAGTTGACGTTTCGGGTTTGACCCTTCTTCGAAACTGGAGAGAAAAGGAACTAGATCGAAGGCAGGGCTGCGATCGGACAAAAGAATAAAAGAACCAAAAGAAGTAAAAGAGATTAGAAGCTAGACGAGATGGTAATAGGCTGTGATTAGGTGTAAAGTGTACTGGCAGGGCAAAAGATAGCTGCCAGGTGTGAGAGAGAAACAAAAGGAAAGGGGGGGGGGGGGGGGAAAGGAAAGGAGTGGAAAAATATAAGTGAAAATGAAATAGGGGCCGAGGTTATGATCTGAAATTGTTGAACTCGATATTGAGACCGGAAGGCTGCAGACTGCCTAATCGGAAGATGAGGTGCTGTTCCTCGAGTTTACGTTGAGCTTCCGTGGAACAGTACAAGAGGCCAAGGACGGTGAGGTCCGAGTGGGAATGGAGCGGTGAATTGAAATGACAGGCGACCGGAAGCTCGGGGTCACCCTTACGGACTGAACGGAGGTGTTCCGCAAAGCGGTCACCCAATCTGCGTTTGGGTGACCGCTTTGCGGAACACCTCCGTTCAGTCCGTAAGGGTGACCCCGAGCTTCCGGTCGCCTGTCATTTCAATTCACCGCTCCATTCCCACTCGGACCTCACCGTCCTTGGCCTCTTGTACTGTTCCACGGAAGCTCAACGTAAACTCGAGGAACAGCACCTCATCTTCCGATTAGGCAGTCTGCAGCCTTCCGGTCTCAATATCGAGTTCAACAATTTCAGATCATAACCTCGGCCCCTATTTCATTTTCACTTATATTTTTCCACTCCTTTCCTTTCCCCCCCCCCCCCCCCCCTTTCCTTTTGTTTCTCTCTCACACCTGGCAGCTATCTTTTGCCCTGCCAGTACACTTTACACCTAATCACAGCCTATTACCATCTCGTCTAGCTTCTAATCTCTTTTACTTCTTTTGGTTCTTTTATTCTTTTGTCCGATCGCAGCCCTGCCTTCGATCTAGTTCCTTTTCTCTCCAGTTTCGAAGAAGGGTCAAACCCGAAACGTCAACTCAAATTTCTCTCCACGGATGTTGCCTGACTTGCTGAGTTTTTCCAGCATTTTCTGTTGTTATTTCGGATTTCCAACATCTGCAGTATTTTGCTATCGTACTATGGTTTGGCTGTAGTCAATGACCAGGCGGCGTTTATCAGTGGTTTTAACGACTACAACCTGGGCTCGCCAGGGGCTAGTGCTCCCTTCGATAATGCCCTCCTTCAAGAGCCGCTCCACCTCAGAGCTAATGAAAGCTCTGTCCCCGGCGCTGTACCGCCTGCTCTTGGTAGCGATGGGTTTACAGTCGTGGGTGAGGTTAGCGAACAAGGGAGGGGGGGGACTTTTAGTGTGGAAAGGCTGCAGGTGGTTTGCGGCGGGCGATTTAAAAGGTGTTGGTTGCAGACTGTGAGTGGGGGGAGGGGTCCACCGTATGCTAATGTGACACTTTTAAGGTGGCACTGAAAATCCAACCCTAGCAGCACGGCAGCGCAGAGACGGGGCAGGACTAGAAGTTTAAAATTTTTATATTCTGTGCCCCCAACCGAAAGGGTCACCACACAGTAGCCGCCGACGTCCATTGAATGGGACTTGGACGCCATAGAAATCCGATGGCGCGTCGGCAGGACCGTGAGGGAGTGGCTACGTACCGTGTCTGGGTGAATAAAACTCCCTGTGCTCCCGCTGTCGATTAGGCAAGTGGTGGCGCGGCCGTTTACCGTGATATCCATCATGGAGCTGGATAGATGATGAGGGAGGGCTTGATCCAGCGTAACGGAGGCCAGTGTATGGCTTAGTGAGTCGGTATGGTCGTCCGACGAGACGGTGGTCGAGTCCGGAGACGAAGTGGCGGTTGAGTGCGGCGAATAAAATGGCGGCGGCCATGCGGCCGGAGGTGCACAAAATGGCGGATAAGATGGCTGCCCCCATGGTTCGCACGCGGCGCTGCTGGCGTTCGCTGGTTTCCCCCTGCAGGCATTGGCGTAATGGCCTTTCTTCCCGCAGCCCGAGCAGGTAGCGGTCTTAGCCGGGCAGTGCGCTCTAGGGTGTTTTAACTGGCCACAGAAATAGCATTTTTGGGCCTGGTTACGGGGCATCGCTGCGGTTCTTACCGGGGGCGGCTGTCCCAGTTGATTTCGGGACATCGCTGCAGCAGTTGGTGCCGGGGGCAGCGGTCCCATGTCCCACGGTCGCGATGGCCATGGCGCGGCGCCGTTACGTGAGTATGCGTCGAGATTTCGGTGGGCCGCATCTAGCGAGAGCGCAAGGGCTACGGCCATCTTCAGGTCGAGCTCCTTGCTTTCGAGCAGTCTCTGCCGGGAGTAGTCGGACTGGAGGCCCCTGACGAAGGCATCACAAGTAAGTCCCTCCGCGTGCCCCGCAGCCGTTACCTCCTTACAGTCGCAGTCTCTGCAGAGTGTCTGTAACGCCCGTAAAAATGCCTCTACCGATTCCCCCGGTTGCTGCCTGCGGGATCCCAAGAGGTGTCTGGCGTAAATCGTGTTCACTCGGCGCGTGTATTGCCCTTTTAGTAGTTCGAGGGCCGCCGTGTACGTAGTAGCGTCCCGGATGAGCGTATATACTTGAGGGCTCACCTGGGCGGTCAAAACTTTTAGTTTGTTCTCCTCCGGTGTCACGGCGGAGGCTCCTAGGAAGGATTCAAAGCAGCTCAGCCAGTGTTCGAAATTGGTTGATGAACCCGCTGCTTGAGGGTCGAGGTCCAGGCATGCCGGTCTGAGGGCTCGCAGCAACGCCTGCTGTTGTTGCTGTTCAGGTGTCGCCATTTTACTTCTAGTTAATAAAATTGATACGCTTATCAATTACTCCATAAAAGACGATGAATCAGGAAGGTGATGAAAAGGCTTTTATTAACTAGAGAACAGAGCATGCCTCTCGTGGGTGGCTGGTTCCAAGAAGGAAGTGAGTCGGCGAAACCCCCACCTTTATACCTGGTCATGTGGGCGGAGTCAGCTGAGGCATGCCTTGGTACACAGCGCCACCCAGAGGTAACAATATACAATAACAGTGGTTTACCACAGTAGCCTTTTCAATATATGCAGTGGCTATCTTCAGCTCGTTACCATAGTGCTCCTGCAGCAACTTCCTGGCTTCTATGTATCCCCGGTCCGGTCTCATGTGTTCACAGCTTCTGACCAGGTCTTGTGGTTTACCACTGGTGTACTGTCCCAGGTAGTACAACTTATCACTGCTGCTCTCTGTTTTGGAGTCAATGGCTTGTTCGAAGGATCTGATGAAGGGCTTATACTTGAGTGGGTCGCCTTGGAACACTGGTATGTCTCTTTGAGGGAGTCGAAACAGATTCTGTTGTTTTACAAGCATCTCTGTAATTTCGTTCTGACGTTGCATCACTCGGTATAGGCTTCTCCCTGTGTCTTCAGGCCTCTGGTGGTCATCAGCAGGGTCTAGTCTAGACCGTCTGACGTCTGGGGTAGCATCACGTGCTCCTGTTAGTGGAGAGGCCACTCTTCCACGCTGTAATGCCAGGAGATGGCCTTCGGACTCTCTTGTAACTCTTGAAGGTGCCCTGGATCCAACTCTATGTGACAACATTGACTGGCAGTATTCGCTCACGCCGTCCCGTGAGCCTTCGTAATCTTCATACACACTCAACCTGGCATCTGAGACCGCAATAGCTGTTTTTATCTCCAGCTGTTCTTTCTTTGCCTGCACTTGGGCCTGTTGGGCCTGCAGTTGGGCCTGCAGTTGGGCTTCTTGGGCCTGCAGTTGGGCCTCTTCCCGTTCAAGAGCTTGCTTCTCCGCTAAAGATGCTGCGCGCGCCATCAACGCCGCCCGTTCAACCTCATGCGTCGCGACGAGCATGTGGTAGAAACGACTGACCTGCGTCCAGAAACAGAGCTACCTTCTTTTCGATTTTTGCTCAGTCTGGCTGAAGTCTCTGAAATGCTATCATCTGGTCCGACTTCATCGTCAACTTTATCTTTCTCTGCTGTATCAGCATCTTGACGAATCCTTAACATCCACTGTTCAGTGGCCTTGACATAGTCCTTAATGCTGGATGATTTAAGATCAAACCAGTTGTGCTGATCGGCTTTTCCCTCTTCTTCAGACAAAAGTGCTAATACATCTTCATTGAGTACATTAAATTCTTCATGCAGCTTGGAGAAATCGTAATGCATTACGTCTTCAGCTTTCTTAATATTAGCATTATCTTCCATGAGACAATCAATTATCTTCATTTTTCCAGTTATCTGAGCTAATTTAGCCTTCCTTGCACCTATGCTTCTATGTAACTTCTCTTCCATTGCCTTTGGGGTGAGCTTTATTTCCCTCTTTTGGCCAGCAATCCTTCTGGCTGGGGGAAGCTCCTGGCTCCGTAAGGCCTCGGCCATTTTACCCGCAGCTCTTATTTAGCTTCTCAATAGAATGAACAAAGCAAGTAACAGTCACTGTACCTTCGCTTTCTTATATTGTCGTCTGGCTCCGTGACCATTCATGTATACGTTCGCCGACAATTCCGTCCTTTCCTTCTTAGGGAGCTAGTTTTTGACTAATGTAGTGGCGCTTCTTAGTTTCCAAACAGGCAGCCACTGAGCTGTGGGGCTTTTAACAATGAGTAGACGCGTGTCGAAATAAAACGTTCCCAAACGTAGCTTTGTCTTTTAAACTGTTTACTATAACACTTTACGAACAGAATTACAAAGCAAACACGTATAAACGAACACGGTCAAAAACTGTATTGCTCCAGCCCTCACAACTTCTGCCTCCTTCAGCCACGTGGAGTTTAAACTGTAAAATGGCTGCTGGCTATGTGACGATCTTAAGGACTGTACCATTGTGGCAAGAATGAAGGGGGTATCTCGGACTATACTACTGGAGCAAGAAAATAGGGGGTTTCTTAATACAATAAGTCAGTCAGGTAAATTAACTGTATTATGCTATTTAACCAATATTTTAAAGTATTTTCTTAAACTTTCATGGCTCTTACAGGCGCCACCTGCGACAGCGCAGCATTCCCTCAGTACTGCACTGGAGTGTCAGCCGAGATGGTTCCACGTTTTGAAAGCTGCATACTAAATACTCCAATACAGGTCTCCGAGTGGCTCAGCTGATTAAAAAGACAACGCAATGTGGAACTGAGCCATAGAGACCAGGAAGGTTCAATCCCCAGTCTTTGCTCAATTAACTGATCTCAGCCAGTGTGCCAGAAGTGCAGTATAATTAACCTCAGGGATTCTGTGATAGGGAAGGCAAAGTGAGACAGAGTTTCTCCTCCTGATTGCTATTTGGTGATTTCTACTTTATGATGTGTGTGTTGAGGATGGGATCAGGCTTGATGCCATCCATGATGAAATAAAAACTGGCAAATAGGTCTTATACATTGCTAGGATATGGATGAGGCTGTCAAGGCCAGCATTGATAGCCCATCCCAGTTGTCCTGAGAAGTTGGTCTTGGGCCTTCTCCTTGAACCTCTCCAGTCCATGTTGTGATGGTTTTCCCTCAATGGTGTTAAGTAGGGAATTCCAGGATATTGAAGGAATGGCAAATTACATCCACGTCAGTATGGCATGTAACTTGGAGGTGACAGTATTCCAATGAAATTGGTGCTCCTGTTCTGTGACAGCCATGGCTCAGTTGGTAGCACTCTCGCCTCTGAATCAGACGGTTGTGGGTTCAAGTCCTACTCCAGAGACTTGAGCACAAAAATATAGGCTGACACTCCAGTGCAGTGCTGAGGGAGTGCTGCACTGTCGGAGGTGACATCTTTCGGATGAGATGTTAAACCGAGGCCCCGTCTTCTCTCTGAGGTGGACGTAAAAGATCCCATGGCGCTATTTTGAAGAAGAGCAGGGGAGTTCTCCCCTGTGTCCTGGCCAATATTTATCCCTCAATCAACATCACTAAAACAGATTATCTGGCCATTATCACATTGCTGTTTGTGGGAGCTTACTGTGCACAAATTGGCTGCAGTGTTTCCTACATTAAAACAGTGACTACACTTCAAAAGTGCTTCATTGGCTGTAAATTGGATGTCCTGAGGTTGGGAAAGGCGCTATATAAATGCAAGTCTTTCTTTTCTTCTTGATGGTCGAGATCGCAGGGAGGGAGGTGATGTCGAAGAACCCTTGATGAGTTGCAAACAAACATGCTAAGTAACGCTTTCTTATTTTTTTTGCTCACTATTTTAATAAAGATCTGTTTATTTTAAATGGGTTACTGGCTTTGTTGCAATAGGGCACAAAATAATTTTATCCAAATTTATAACCCTCAGCAGATAAAAGTACAACATTGAGGTAAAACAAATATGCCTGATATATGCCTCTGAAATTACGACAGGAGAACCCTCACAGATATTCTACCCCTTAGTGCTTTAGGGTTTATTACCTGTGTTGCCATCTTTTCCAGTAGTCGTTACGGCAGGGTTTGTTTTGCAATGGCTGTTCCAGGAATTGTGCCCGCATTGCTATGTAACGAGGTCAACCCTTGTTCCTCAAAAATTAACCTAACTTTGATTAGACTTCTGGTATACAGCAGGGCAACACTTTCCAGCGGCTTACCAGAAAGGCATTCTGGAGGGATATACGAACATACGAATTAGGAGCAGGAATAGGCCACTCGGCCCCCCGAGCCTGCTCCGTCATTCAATAAGATCATGGCTGATCTGATTACTCCACATTCTCGCCTACCCCCGATAACCTTTCACCCCCTTGCTTATCAAGAATCTATCTACCTCTGCCTTAAAAATATTCAAAGACTCTGTTTCCACTGCCCTCTGAGGAAGAGAGTTCCAAAGACTCACGACCCTCTGTGAGAAAAAATGTCTCCTCATCTCTGTCTTAAATGGGTGACCCCTTATTTTTAAACAGTGACCCCTAGTTCTAGATTCTCCCACAAGAGGAAACATCCTCTCCACACCAACCCTGTCAAGACCCCTCAGGATCTTATACGTTTCAATCAAGTCACCTCTTACTCTTCTAAACTCCAGCGGATACAAGCCTAGCCTGTCCAACCTTTCCTCATAAGACAACCCGCCCATATATGAAACTATTTGGAGAGAAAAAAATTGCCAAGCCATTTCTGCCATAGTTTTCAAAGCAAGCAGATTGAAAATCTGCCTGGTGAAAAAGAAAGATATCTAATTGGTATTTAGTTGTAGTAAATCTGATGCTTCATACATGAAAATGAGTTTACTATTATGAAAGGATCAGATGTACTGGTTAACCCTTACCGGAAACTCTTTTTGTCAATTAATGTTAGCCTGCGTGTAAACAAGTTTGACTAAATAATGATGTAAATATGGGACATCAGAGCTATCTCACCCAGGGTTGAACGGTGATGGTCAGTTCTGCAGCATGAACTGGGACTGCTACCTGTAGGAAAGGCATTTGTACCCATTGTCTTGGCACGCAGTTGCTTCACTATAATATTGGCCTGTATTTTCCGATGCCTACGGGTGTGTACGAGGTGTATACCCACCCATGGGAACATCGGAAATGCCGGTTTCAGGCATGCGAAGCGCATGCGCTGAAAACTGGCATTTCCGATCTGTCAGGAAACATAGAAGATAGGAGCAGGAGTAGGCCATTCGGCCCCTCGAGCCTGTTCCGCCATTCAATGGGATCATGGCTGATCATCCAAATTCAGTACCCTGTCCCTGCCTTCTCTCCATATCCCTTGATCCCTTTAGCCTTAAGAAATATATCCAACTCCTTCTTGAATATATTTAATGAATTGGCCTCAACTGCCTTGTGTGGTAGAGAATTCCACAGGTTCACCACTCTCTGGGTGAAGAAATTCTTCCTCATCTCTGTCCTAAATGGCTTACCCCTTATCTTTAGACTGTGACCCCTGGTTCTGGACTCCCCCGCCATCGGGAACATCCTTCCTGCATCTAGTCTGTTTAGTCCTGTTAGAATTTTATAAGTTTCAATCAGATCCCCACTTATGCCGGAGAGTTCTGCTTTCTGCAGGACCTCCGCCTGCTGAAATCCCTTAAAAATCTGATGCCTGCTTTTACCAGCATAAGAGTTTAAAAAAGTAAATTCACTCATTTATAATTTTAAAATACTTTTAAAAAAAGGTAAGTTTATTTTTAGCCCCGTAAAAAACTTTAATTATTTTTTTCAAAAAATTACATTTTTGTTTAAAATATTTAATTTAATGTAATTTGAACTCATTTTAAAAACATGATTTAAAAAAATGTATTTAATGTTCTGATGTGTTTTTGGGGTGATCTCCATTCATACTTTTGACGGGTCTATCTGTCAAAAGTATGAAGGGAGATTCCCTTCTCCTATTGGCTTTCCTGGCCCGAGTGATCCCAGGGACGCTTGCGAACTGCATGCGCCCCTGGGATACCTGGACCCTGCGCATTTCGACTGTGGACAGGCCCAGGATCGGAAGTGGCCGGACCTCGGGAGCCCTCAGGTAAGAGCGTAGATTTTTTTCCGATAGGAGGCATCTGCACTTAAGAAAAGACATACTTGCTCTCGAGGCAGTACAAAGAAGGTTCACTCGGTTAATCCCGGGGATGAGGGGGTTGACATATGAGGAGAGGTTGAGGTTGAGTAGATTGGGACTCTACTCACTGGAGTTCAGAAGAATGAGAGGCGATCTTATTGAAACATATAAGATTGTGAAGGGGCTTGATCGGGTGGATGCGGTGAGGATGTTCCCAATGATGGGTGAAACTAGAACTAGGGGGCATAATCTTAGAATAAGGGGCTGCTCTTTCAAAACTGAGATGAGGAGAAACTTCTTCACTCAGAGGGTGGTAGGTCTGTGGAATTTGCTGCCCCAGAGAGCTGTGGAAGCTACATCATTAAATAAATTTAAAACAGAAATAGACAGTTTCCTAGAAGTAAGGGGAATTAGGGGTTATGGGGAGCGGATAGGAAATCGGACATGAGGCTAGGTTCGGAACGGTCATGGCCCAGTGGGTGGCGGAGCGGGCCCAGGGGCCATGTAGCCTGGTCCTGCTCCTACTTCTTGTGTTCTAATTCTGTGTTAGATTTCAGGAGATAGTTCTATTTACAGGGATTAGTGGAGACCTCGGGAACAGGCTGCCAGCTAGGAGTCCTTCAAGAGTAAATTGGGCCTGTTCCTGGCTGGGGTGGAGATCACCTCTTACAGAAGGTAAGTACTGCAGGAAATACAGGGACAGAGTGATCTCCTGGATGAGTTTCGATCGCCTAGATGGGTCGGAGAGGAATTTCCCAGATTTTTTCTCCCAAATTGGCCATTGGGTTTTTTATCTGGTTTTTCGCCTCTCCCGGGAGATCACATGGTTTCGGGTGGGATGGAGAGTGAAAGTAGATTTGAGGTTAGGATCAGATCAGCCATGATCTTATTGAATGGCGGAGCAGGCTCGAGGGGCCGATTGGCCTACTCCTGCTCTATTTCTTATGTTCTTATGTTCTTATTGGAAATTACGGGCCAATGATTTTGACATATCTTAGGATGTTTATTAGCTGTCACTTGACAGGCCCACACTGCATCCACAGCTTGTCACTGTATCTCTTTATCCAGCTAAAATAAATGCCCTTATCCTGACAACACAGCTGTCTGCCATACTCTGGTCAACCTACTGGAGTCCTACACATGGCAGGTGGCCACTTAAAAGTAAAGTGCAAAAAAAAATTGAGTTTTTTTTGGGGGGGGGAGACTTAATTCCTGCAACAGCCTATACAAAAGAACTTCCTGTCACAATGGCTATCAGGGAACAGTTTGAACATTTGCCAAATATTTACAGCTCTGCAACGTATTTTAAATTTCTTAAACTTAGTGGGGCACATAGTGGATGTGCTGATTTCACCAGCAATGCAAATACCCAGAATTATAAACCTACCCAGGTGTCCTGCATGATGACGATGCCTTTTGAAACTGCATAACACACAGAAGGCAGCTTGTGACTGTGTCAACAATTTGATGAACTTTAAACCAGTAATCCTGTATTGTTATTATTTTGGGATGGGCAAAGAACACTTTTCATTTTAGACGCTCGTTGTCAGCATCAAGCACTGCCAGTTCATGTATAATAGCACTACGCGCAGAGTACCCCTCTGCCTACTCTCCCCCAACGAGGTACTCCTGGCCCAATCACACAGCACTCTCTACTTCAACAATGTGACATTTTTCCGTTTCTACCACCAACCACCCTTCGGTCTCTCTGAGTGAGGTTGCTAATGTAGTGGCAGCGTTGCGTTGCGCTGTAGGCGTGTGCCCATTAGAAGTTGGGTTGTAATTGTTTATGGCAGGGGGTCGAAGGTGATGGCTTTGTTCTTCCCAATGTTTAAGTGGAGGAATTTATGGCTTATCAGGGACTGGATATCAGATAAACAGTCTGACAACACAGAGGCAGTGGAGGGGTCTAAAGAGGTGGGGGATAGTGTTTATTCTTCTTAACGTAGTCTCGTCACTTTGCTTTTGTTGACATTGAATTTAATGTGCCTGTTTCTAAGCCCAGCTTTCCAATCTATCCAGATCCCTTGGCACCTGCTCAGCCTGTTCTTGACTGATGTCTTATTACACCCACAACACTCTGCTCACCACTAATCAAAGCAACACATCGAGGTGAGAATCAGAGCTGGGTGTTGCCAGCATACCTATAGAACCCGACCCATGTCTTCAGAAGATGTTGTCAAGTGGCAGCATGTAGGTAAGGAAGAGGAGGAGCCCAGGATGGACCACTAGGGGACTCCAGAGGTAATGGTGCAGGGGTGGGAGATGCTCTGGCTACGATTGGATAGATAAGAATGGATCCAAGTGAGGGCAGGTCCACCGAGCTGGCCAATGGTCGAGACGTTTTGCAGGAGGATGGTGCAGTCAACCATGTCAAAGGTTGCAGAGAGATTGAGAAGGATGAGGAGGGATAATGCACCATGGTCATAGTCACAGAGGATGTCATTTGTGACTTTGATTAGGGCCATTTCAATACTGTGGCAGACAGTTTCAATGATCTGTCCCATCAGTACCCTCAAATCCTTATCCTGTTCTGTATCTTGTAGATTAACACCATTTAGTTTATAGTTCCAGTGTTTATTCTTCTTAACGTAGTCTCATCACTTTGCTTTTGTTGACATTGAATTTAATGTGCCTGTTTCTCAGCCCAGCTTTCCAATCTATCCAGATCCCTTGGCACCTGCTCAGCCTGTTCTTGACTGATGTCTTATTACACCCACAACACTCTGCTCACCACTAATCAAAGCAACACATTGAGGTGAGAATCCGAGCAGAATCTGTCAAATTGACAGGTGAAAAAAGAAGAACCAGAAAAAACAAGCTGACAAGTTTCTCAAAGTTTCACTTTAGAAAGGGCATGGGCAAAGGTGGAATCAGTGAGAGAGCCATCACGAAGAAGGGGGAGCCCAGTACAGGAGCTCTCAGGGAAGCAGTGACCATTTTGTTGCGATACTGAGGAATTTTTGAGGACATGGGCCAGTAGTTTCACTTAGGCCTCCTGTTGCCTACCTAGTATTGCTGGTACCTGCCTGGAATACTGGAGACCACTAACAAGTAGGCCCTACAAAAGAATTTTTAGGAACTTTTTAGCTACGAGGGAATTTGAAGCACCCCCTCCCCACCTGATTAAAAACCGGACCTAACCATTGGATCACAGAAGTTCAAACTGCAGTATTTAAAAAGAGATTGAGCCCCAGAAAAGGAGCTATAGTGACTATCCCACAAGTCCTCAGAGTGGAAACAGATTTTAAAAAATAAACCTTGTTTTTGTCTCCATAACCCACAAAACTATTTTTTTTTGAAGAACTGAGACGTAACAGAAGTCAATCATCTACATAACAAGGTGCCCATTAACTCCGTAGAAAATGGAAAATTGTAATCATGAGGTATTTTTAGAAGGTGCTGTGTTAGTGCAGCCATCAGGGGGTTATCAGAGGATGCATTAACCACACGGCCTGAAATCTAACTAATGTAGGTGTCTGCAAGAAGTTGCTTTGTACTCTGTATTAGAGGAACGCATGTTAATCCACAGTCAGACCATTGCCAGTGATATGATTTTATGAGAGGAAAGATTAGTGAGACACCTCACTGAAATGAACAGATTTGGGCTCACTTCTTAATGAGATGCACAGAAACTGATTGAAAATAAATGAGGTCTACTTTCTAAACTTGTGGGAGTTTTTTCTAAAATTCTTTTTAATACATATTCTTTCTGATTGCAGTGTGATTATTAAAGCAGTATATAAACATTCTGTGATACCAATTCAGACATGTGAACAGGTTTGTAATTATGAAACTCCTGTTTTAAATCATTTGTTTTCTCTTGTAAAGGTTAAGTATCTAATCACCCCTGTTAGATTTTGTTTTATTTATTCACTCATTCATGGGATGTGGGCGTCGCTGGCAAGGCCAGCATTTATTGCCCATCCTTACATGCCCTTGGTGGTGGTGAGCTGCCTTCTTGAACCGCTGCAGTCCGTGTGGTGAAGGTACTCCCACAGTGCTGTTAGGGAGGGAGTTCCAGGATTTTGACCCAGCGACGATGAAGGATCGGCGATATAGTTCCAAGTCAGGATGGTGTGTGACTTGGAGGGGAACTTGCAGGTGGTGGTGTTCCCATGCACCTGCTGCCCTTGTTCTTCTAGGTGGAAGAGGTCCCGGGTTTGGGAGGTGCTGCCAAAGAAGCCTTGGCGAGTTGCTGCAGTGCATCTTGTGGATGGTACACACTGCAGCCATTTCATGTTCCTAAGAAAGCATGGAATGAAGAATGGCCATTTGACCCATCAACTCTGCTCCTCCTGTACAACATGTAAAAGAAAAAAGGAGCTTGGCCTAGAAATTTGTCTCGGGCGGTGGCTCAAAATGGGAGGTATTCGATTGGCCGCCCATTAAACGCAGTGCTCGATATTCAAATATCAGCTGCTGCGTATAATGTGCGGCTGATCTGATACTGCCCGTACTGCACCATCGCCTGAGGCGACGTTCTAGGCCCTTGTCTTTATTTAGCTCCTTTCACGATCGCAGGGTGTCCCAAAGTGCTGTACAGCCAATGAAGTACCTTTGAAGTCTTATGCACTGTTGTAATGTAGGAAACACAATTTGCGCACAGCAAGGTCCCACAAACAGCAACGTGATAAAGACCAGATCATCTGTTTTTAGTGATGTTGGTTGTGTGATAAATATTGGCCAGGTCATCGGGGAAAAGTCCCCTGCTCTTCTTCAAAATAGTGCCATGGGATCTTTTACATCCACCAGAGAGGGCAGACGGGGCCTCGGTTTAACGTCTCATCCAAAAGACGGCACCTCTGACAGTGCATCGCATCATCAGTAATGCACTGGCAGTGTCAGCCTGGATTTATTGTGCTCAAGCCCCTGGAGTGGGACTATGAACCACAACCTTCTGACTCAGAGGTGAGAGTGCTACCCACTGAGCCACAGCTGATGTGATCTACATGTCATAGACTATATCCACCCCTTCATTTAACGTATTGCGTACATATACATGGTCTTGGGTTTATTGGCCTGTGCTGAGCTCAGTGGTCTCAGTCAATGTAGAGGTAGAGGTGCTACAGTTGGCCTCGCCATCCTCCCAGGCAAGGGAAGAAATTCGGCCAATATTCCTGCCTCTGATCACTGTCCAGTGACTCTAGATTGAAAGTGCCACCTTCTGAGTCAGAGGTGATAGAAATACTGCTGAGCCAAGGCTGGCATCGATTTCGAAGCCAGGTAGAGTGTTTTGTCTGGAAAATGAAATGGGAGATATTGTTACATTGCTCTTGTATTTCATTTAAACGCACCTGCCTGTCTCAGGCGGGAGTTTCTTGCCTCGATCATTTGGCCGCAGTCAATGCGCATCATTGGCAAATGGGACAGGTCTGGCAGTACGGGTCTCTGTGGCTATGTCATAACCCGAGTGTCCTGGAAACGGACACATGTGAGGCCTCAGGGACAGGAAGATGAGGCCCACAGTCTCTGAGCTGTGACTATCAGGAATAAAACAGGTTTTGTTGCCTAGCCTGAATTAACTGCCACCGGCAGGGACCATAATAATAGCTGAAAAGCCCTTAGTTTAGGTATTGGCACCTGGGGAAGGAATTCAACCCTTCGGGTTCAGATAAGAAAATTGCAGAGGAAACAAATGACAGTTCTGGTCTCCATATTACAAAAAGGATATAGAGGCACTGGAGAGGTTGCAAAGAAGATTTACAAGGATGATACCAGAACTGAGAGGTTATACCTATCGGGAAAGATTGAACAGGCTGGGGCTCTTTTCTTCAGAAAAGAGATGGCTGAGGGGTGACCTAAGAGGTCTTTAAAATTATGAAGGGGTTTGATAACGTAGACATAGGGAAGATATTTCCACTTGTGGAGTAGCTTAAAACTAGAGGAGATAAATATAAGACAGTCACTAATAAATCCAATGAGGAATACAGTAGAAACTTCTTTACTCAGAGAATGGTTAGAATATGGAACTCGCTACCACAGGGAGTAGTTGAGGCAAATAGCATAGATGCATTTAAGGGGCAGCTGGATAAACACATGAGGGAGAAAGGAATAGAAGGTTATACTGATAGAGTTAGATGAAGTAGGGTGGGAGGAGGCTCGTGTGGAGCATAAACACCAGCTTGGACCAGTTGGGCTGAATGGCCTGTTTCTGTGCTGTAAATTCTATGTAAGATAATAAATGTCAAGCAAAGCGCGAAGTTGCCCAAGAGAGCTACAGTTTGTAGATGATGTGGACAACTCATATTTCTATTACTCATATATTACCGAGAGCATCATAGACTGAAAGTGATGCTGCGTTTACAGAGTTGTGCAATTTTAACCACATGTAATAGTCAAACCAGTCTACTGAACAACCTTCTTTAAAGCAGTCTTTAAACTGGTAAGCGTGTTCCACTTTTCTTATATGATGGCGAGAGTGGTTGACTATTTCACTGCATTCTAGACTGTTACTGTGTGGCAGTGGATTAGGTGGTACAGTGGGTTTAGCCGAGTCCCCTTTCACTGGGACCTGGCTTTAAATCTAACTTAGACTGATGGAATGAAAGTCTCTTCAATCTATTGATTGTAAAGGTCCTCGAGCCTGTTCCACCAGTCAATTAGATCCTGGCTGATCTCTACCTCAACTCCAGTTACCCGCCTTTACACCATATCCCTTGATACTGTTACCTGACAAAAACTGATCTCTGTCTTGAAAACTTCAATGGACCACAGCCTTTTGGGGGAGTGGGTTTGAGATCTACGCTACCATTTGTGTGAAAAGGTGCTTCCTGATTTCCCTCCTAGATGGCCTAGCTCTAATTTTAAGATTTTGGCCCCTTGTTCTGGATTCTCCCACCAGATGAAATAATTTGTTTGCACCTACCCTATCTAATCCCTTTATCATTTCAAAGACCTCGATTAGATCACTTCTTAACCTTCTAAACTCAGGGGACAGATACAGGAAACTTTGGTTTATCCAAAGGTTAATAGTCCGGAAAGCTCTATCCACCGGCAAAATTCAGGAGCCGTTTCCTATAAGTTTTTTTTAACTTCTCGTTGCTTTTTTTTCCCAGTCAGGCTCTGCAAGGTCTGTAGCTAAGCAACAGCTTCAGCTAGAGACGCTTTTAAGCTGCAGCCGACTGTTTTGAAGCTGTTGCTAAGCAACAGGGTTTGTTGATTCACACGGAGCTGAAAATCTCCGTATGTTTCAACATGTCCGGCAGTTTTGATCTAATGGCAACAGCTCGGTCCCGTCGGTGCCGGATATCACAAAGTTTCCTGTACCAAGTTTATGCAATCTGACCTCATATTTTAACCCTTTAAGCCTTTGTATCTTTCTGGTACATCAGCGCTGTGCCACTTCCACGGTCAATGTATCTTTCCCGAGGGTCAGTGCCCAAAACTAAACACAGTACTCCAGATGGGGTCTGAGCGAGGCCCTGTACAATGGAAGCATTCCTTCCTCACTTTTGAATTCCAGTTCCCTTATGATAAAGGCCAACATTCCATTATCCTTTTCGATTACTTTTTGTATCTGTGCACTGGCTTTTAGTGATTTAGTGATTTTAGTGATTTGTGTACACGGACACTGAAATCCCCTTGCTCCTCCACAGCTCCTGGTCTCTCACCATTAAGAAAATATTCCGATTTGTCTTTCTCAGATCCAAAGTGGATGACCTCACACTTCCCCAATTGAATGCCACCTGCCATAGTTTTGCCCTCTCACTTAGTCTGTGTTTTTCCCTTTCTACCTTTTTTCTCCCATCCACACAACTTACTGTGCCTCCTATCAGTGGCATCTGCAAACGTGGATATCCAACTTTCTATTGCTTCATCCAACTCATTAATACATATGCTGAAAAACTGAGTCCTCAGTACAGATCCCTGGGGAACACCACTTGTCACATCCCACCAATCAGAGAACATCCCTGTCATGAATCTTATCATTCATGAAGAAATGACTCATGAAATAATACTGGGCGGCCAGCTGGTGGCGCCGTCCTAGGAGTATAAATACTCAGGCGTGGGCCCAGCTTGCCCAGGACGTTTTTGTAACCAGGAACTAGTGATGTAACTAGAATCTCATGGGTGTGAATCAGTTGATTAAAGCCTTGTTTTCTACTCAACCAAGTGCTTAGTGAGTTTTCTTACGTCAATCCCCTTTATCCCTACCGTGTGACTCCTATCTCCCAACCAATTACAACCCAGGCCACAAGGTTATCTCCAATTCCGTAACAGGCAATCTCATTAAAAGAGGTTGGAGTAGGACATGGGAATGTCAGTAGAATGTGTCCTTCTGAGGTTGGGGGTGCAGGAAGTTGTTGGAGCAGAGTAGATCTATAGTTGCCCGCACTAACCTGACCTGGGCATGCTTGATCTGACACTGGGCCTTAGAAATTTGTTCAGGTCAGTTTGCAGGCGCACGTATTTTGCCCTTGGGCCTCATCTAAACAATCGCTGTGAGCTGCCAGTGCCTCAGGTAAGTCCCGATGAGGGGAGGACAACGGGAGGGGGGGACGGGGGTGGCGATCGCAACAGGCAATGGCAGTCAGGAGTGTTGCGGAGCTGGGAGGATCACTCCTTCTATTCATGGCACCACATCAGTTTAAAAAATAAATAAATAAACTCACTTTTTCGGTGGCAGCCACCGGCTAGACCACCTTCACATCTAGAAAACCGGAGCGGAGAAGACATTGATCTGTAAAATGGATGCAGTGAGGTCCACTTTCTACCCTTGGTGCCTGAAATGGGAAAGTGTTCCATTTCAGTGAAACAACATGAAGTAAAATACACACACACACAAATAAATTAGAATCAGAGAAAACAAATTCAACTTCTGACGCCTCAACTGGCTCTCATTCCCATGCACTTTCAACATGCTGTTTAGTTTTTTCAAATTTTTGTCCACTTCCCTATAAGAACAAAAGAATTAGGAGCAGGAGTAGGCCATATGGCCCCTCGAGCCTGCTCCGCCATTGAATAAGATTAGGGCTGATCTTTGACCTTAACTCCACTTTCCTGCCGTATCTCCATATCTCTTGATTCTCCTGAGTCCAAAAATCTATCGCTCTCAGCCTTGAATATACTCAACGACTGAGCATCCACAGCCCTCTGGGGTAGAGCAATCCAAAGATTCACCACCCTCTGAGTGAAGAAATTCCTCCCCATCTCAGTCTTAAATGGCCGACCCCTTATCCTGAGACTATGCCCCCTAGTTCCAGACTCTCCAGCCACAGGGGAAACATCTTCTCAGTGTCTAACCTGTCAATCCCCCTCAGAATCTTATGTTTCAATGAGATCACCTCTCATTCTTCTAAACCCCAGAGAGTATAGGCCCATTCTACACAATCTCTCCTCATAGGATCAATTATTAGAATGTATTATGGATTCTGCTTCCACGATTGCTTCTGGTAGGTCGTTTGATATCACAACAACACTCTGTGTAAATGTTTTTCTTAACTCTTCCCTTTATCCGTTTGTTGATGATCAATGATGCTTTGTAGCCACTGACTCACCAGCCAGCAGAAATTTCCCAATTCACTTCATCAAAATCCCTCATTTTTGAACACCTCTATCAAATCTCCTCTTAAGCTTCTCTGCTCCAGCAAAAAAGATTGCCGTTTCGTAGGTGCCTTCTCAGTACTAAAGCCTCTCATCCCTGGTATTATACTAGTAAATCTCTTATGTTCCCTCTCCTTGGCTTTGACAACAACAACAACTTGTATTTATATAGCACCTTTAACATAATAAAATGTCCCAAGGCACGTCACAGGAGCAAAATTTGACACTGAGCCACATAAGGGGATATTAGGCCAGATGTCCCAAAGCTTGGTCAAAGAGCTAGGTTGTAAGGAGGTGAGAGAGGTCGAGAGGGAAGTCTAGCGCTTAGGGCCAAGGCAGCTAAGGCACATTCTACATACAGTGGGGTGCCCAGAACTGGACACAATATTCTAACTGCGGCTGAACCGATGATTTATGCAAATTTAGCTGTACCTCTTTGCTTTTGTACTCGAGGGGTTGGATTTTCATTGAGGAGGCGTGTAGGAGGCGGGACTACAACTTTCAGGGTTGTAGTCCCATCTCCATCGAGTTGTGGCCAACCCACGCGATTTTCACTTGATTGACCTTGTTGAGCCCACCCAGCGGGCTCAGCAGGCCAATTAAGGGCCACCCGGCAACAGGTGACGTCACAGCATTTGACAGCTGTTTGAAGCTGTCAAACACTGACAATCTTTACTCCAAGTTAATTCCTTCCTCTCAGGCTGATTTAGAGATCTGTCCAGAACAGAAAGCTGAATGCTGCAACTTTTGACAGCTCACGGCCATTCTGCTTTCTGTGCTGGTGAGATGAGGGACTCCCGAGACCTGAAGGAAGGAAGGCTGTAAAGGTAAGTAAAGGTAAGTACACATCAAACACACTTACCTCTGCACTCATGCACCCATCACATAGAAACATAGAAGATAGGAGCAGGAGTAGGCCATTCGGCCCCTCGAGCCTGCTCCGCCATTCAATGAGATCATGGCTGATCATCCAAATTCAGTACCCTGTTCTTGCCTTCTCTCCATATCCCTTGATCCCTTTAGCCTTAAGAAATATATCCAACTCCTTCTTGAATATATTTAATGAATTGGCCTCTACTGCCTTCTTTGGTAGAGAATTCCACAGGTTCACCACTCTCTGGGTGAAGAAATTCCTCCTCATCTCAGTCCTAAATGGCTTACCCCTTATCCTTAGGCTGTGACCCCTGGTTCTGGACTCCCCGACCATCGGGAACATCCTTCCAGCATCTAGTCTGTCTAGTCCTGTTAGAATTTTATAAGTTTCGATGAGATCCCCTCTCATTCTTCTAAACTCCAGCGAGTACAAGTCCAATCAACCCAATCTCTCCTTGTACGTCATTCCTGCCATCCCAGGTATCAGTCTGGTGAATCTTCGCTGCACTCCTTCCATGGCAAGAACATCCTTCCTCAGATAAGGCGACCAAAACTGCTCACAATACTCAAGATGTGGTCTCACCAAGGCCCTCACCTGGACACCGGACATCTCGAACCCTCCGAGCCATTCAGCCTTATGGTCCGCCTTGCTAACTTGGCGTGGTTTGGAGCCATCGGGAATCCCACACTTCAGCAATAAAAATAGGGATTAGGCTAAAAACTGCCTGTTAACCTCTTTGCTTTTGTACTCTATGGGCTGGATTTTCATTGAGGAGGCTTGTAGGAGGCGGGACTACAACTTTTGGGGTTGTAGTCCCGCCTCCATCAAGGCAGTTAATTGGCACTAATCCCCTTCCCGCCTCGGGGAGGCGGGTCCCAGCACAGGTCGGGTATCCGCCTCCTTTGAAACTGGCATGGAGGCGGGTTGGGGGCGGGATGGGTTCGTGCCCCCTGATTTCGCGATTTTAACCCCCCACACGCCTCCAATCCCGCCTCCACGGCCCAATGAAAATCCTGCCCTATGCCTCTGTTTTCAAAAAATATATATATTTCAGAATACTCTGAAATCAGTGGTAGCAATTCAAGCATTTCTCCTGTGAATATTTTAACAGGGTAGTCACAGACTGGTGTCTTGAACTGATAGTTATTGCAAAGATCAAATCAGACTAGTCAGGTAGCACAAACAGCATTGATAGTAAGAATGAGATGTCTGTTGTTTCTGATGTACTGATGTTGTGGGTAGCAACACTGTGGGTGCAGCAGTAATGGAGAGACTAAAGTCAGAGACGTATCGGAGCTTGCCGTGGTTCAACTGCTAATGGAGGTTTAAAATTCTGGTTCTATATGTCAAAATTTCCACTGTCTGAACTGAGCGTGGCTTTTTGGCTCTGGAATACTCAATGAGTCATCCATTCGTGGTGGAGTGGATAACTGTGCTGCTGTTTTATATTCTGGCCAAAGATCTGCACTGCGCATCCAGTGCAAAATCAGCAATTCTACGAATGGGTGAACGCAGTTCCCAGAATATGGTGGCGCCACAAAATCTCTTTGCAAGTACGGTGGAGCTTCCAAGTTCATACCGTCTACCACTTGTGCCTCTGACTGCCAACCCCCACCCCCCCCCCTTTTAAAGCTGCCCACAAACAACAAAGGAGAACCTAACTGCACCAATAAAGCAGAGCTGTGTCCCAACAAAGGATGGAAACACAGAGGCAAGTGAAGCGTGGGAAATACCACCACAAATTTGTTGCAGATCAATGGGACCACTTATAGTGTGGAACAGCAGTGATGAATGGAGCGAGCTAATGGATGATTGTTTTCGAACAGTAGAGACAAGAATAATTACCCTCAGATGGCTATGATGTTGTTTTGCAATGCTAGTAAAGAACATTTACAAAGATGGATTCTTCTGTGTTTTCTAATAGCTGTGGGGGAAAGGCTATTCCTATTGAAAAGGCTACTTCTAATACCATGGGGAATGGGTGGGGCAAGGAGTTAGAAAATTGCCCTTTATCCCCAGGGGCCTGGCAAGTAGATTCAGCTCAGACTGATGCATAGTCTCCTATCTTTGAAGGTTGCACACAATCTTGAGTGAAATGAATGGGCAATTGCCACCCAGTTCCTAATGAATATCAATCCACGCCATCAAACTGCCCATGATTCAGCCCAAGTTAGCAAATCCATGATGTAGGAAGTGGAAAAATTAACGTTGGTGTAGTCAACATTACTTTACTGAGGTTGGAGTTAAGCCACATTACTGAGGCAGAGTAGCATCTTGCTGTGCATTACCTGGTACTGGGTGCTCAAGATGCTGGGGAAGAATCTAGGGAGCTTCACCCTGCAGCTGGCTGAGCGTTATCTGCCCCGAGAGAGTTTGGTGTTGATAATGGACGCCTCAAGTGAGAAAATGTTTCAATCCCCAGTGTCAACAATGTGAAGCAATAGATTCACAACAAAAAAAAACTGTTGGCAGCCAAAGACAACTCTCATGGGCAAAAATAAAAGCACCCACCTCCTCCTGTGGTCATGTCATAGTGTGGCACTATCATTCCTCTGAGTGGAACTGTAATTGATAATATCAATCATGCTAATTGAGCTTTTGATTCAATGTCCGGGCACTGTTGTGCATAATGATATTCAAAAATTAACATGATCGGGGGTAGGAAATGTTCTAATTACCTAAGTTTCAACTTTATAACCTTCATAGTTAACAATTTGGTTGGACCAATTTTGTCCATTCCCTTCATAAACTTCATTAGCTCACCCAGATCGAAGTACCTCTTAATTAGACTATAGCATTCTTGGCAAACTCTGAAACCTGGAACATCCCGTCTTAATCTTTTGTGTAAATGTACATATTACTGTGCAGCATTAGGCTTATTGAAAATAATAATGTATTTAAAAATCTATTACCGTCATAGTTAACATGTGCCTGCTGCCCTTATCCTTCTAGGTGGAAGAGGTCGCGGGTTTGGGAGGTGCTGCCGAAGAAACCTTGGCGAGTTGCTGCAGTACATCTTGTAGATGGTACACACTGATACACAGAGATGCAAGGCCAAAGGCTGCAACCAACTGGTTCAGTTTGTGGGACTACAAAAGAGTTAATGATCTTCATTGCTAAAATATATGCTACACTGGTTTGACTGTCACTGGGATTAAACAGTTTTCTGACGTGATGGTTAAAACAGATATACACAGTGTCTTCAGCCCACAGATGGGGCCATGTGGCTAAACAGCGCCGTCAGTTAAAACATGTGGTTTTGATACAGAGGGACATCGTGAAAAGATGTGCATTTTGTTCTTCTGACGCATGACTGACCTGCCTAGGCCGGACATATGTTCTCTCGAGCCTTATTGTAACCAGGCTGCCAAAAAAAAAAGATTTGTTTCCCCCAAGATAAAAATGAAAGGAAATTCTAATTACATGCATTATAAAAATCGTTGCTGTTTAGTGTGGCGCATAATGTGTTGGAAATGGTTCAGTAGTCAGAGCTGATGTCAGTCACAGATGAATCTGTACATTGACATTTTCAAAATACATTGGGGCAGATGGCCTTTCCTGTGATGTTGGCAGCCGTAATAGAATATGAAATCTCTGCTGTCTGAAGGCATGGTTCACTTGCTACAGTGATTTCATCACTTTGTTACCCAACATTTTGTTGTGTTTCATTCCTGCAGAAGTGACCTTTGTTTGATAATAGCTTTAACGAACCTGCTTTTTTATTGCAAAAATTTCTTGTAAACTATCCCGGTGTAAAGCAAATCTGTCGTAAACCCGAACCGACTCCCTCCGATTGGATCTCCACCGCCTGCACTTTTAACTGTTACAGTCAGTCCTGGTGGTTCAGTTGACACTAGCAGTTACAATGCTGAAGTCCCAACCAGGTGGTTGCTAGGATTGTGTCCCTTGGCTTGTCTGTCCTTCAAACCAAACTGCCTCACTTGTGATGAGTTTTGTCAGTCCTTTGGGAGGCTGGCGAGTGACATTCTTTTACAAAAGATAAGTTTTTAGCCACGGTGCTGCTGGAGAAGGAATTTACAGAGCTGTATATGATAAAAAGTGGGATAGAAAAGATTAGTCTGCAGCACTATTTCCAGATAAATTCTGACTGTAACACAAGGGAACGTAGGTAAAAACTGGTAAAAAAAAAAGCAAGTTCAGGACAGATGCCAGGAGGTGAATTTTTTTTACACAGTGATAAATAACCTTAAAGGGGCTTTTGGGTAGGGTAGCGGAGGCAAAAACTCTGGATCCATTCACAAGGCAGTTAGATGCTGTGATGGCGGGACAGTAAAGCCTGGAATTTCCATGTCATATTCCTAATTTTCAGGCGGGAGGGAGTGAGAAGTAGGCTTGAAATCTGTTGTGCCAGATCTTGCCCACTTTTCCAGCCATCTGACGTTCTGTTGTCATATTCGATGGATGGTGAAAGTGCCTGCTCATTTTTTTTATTCGTTCATGGGATGTGGGCGTCGCTGGCATGGCCAGCATTTATTGCCCATCCATAACTGCCCTTGAGAAGGTGGTGGTGAGCCGCCTTCTTGAACCGCTGCAGTCCATGTGGTGAAGGTACTCCCACCGTGCTGTTAGGGAGGGAGTTCCAGGATTTTGACCCAGCGATGATGAAGGAATGGTGGTATATTTCCAAGTCAGGGTGGTGTGTGACTTGGGGGGGAACTTGGAGGTGATGGTGTGCCCATGTACCTGCTGCCCTTGTCCTTCTAGGTGGTAGAGGTTGTGGGTTTGGGAGGTGCTGCTGAAGAAGCCTTGGCGAGTTGCTGCAGTGCATCTTGTAGATGGTACACACTGCAGCCACGGTACGCCGGTGGTGGAGGGAGTGAATGTTTAAGGTGGTGGATGGGGTGCCAGTCAAGTGGGCTGCTTTGTCCTGGATGGTGTCGAGCTTCTTGAGTGTTGTCGGAGCTGCACTTATCCAGGCAAGTGGAGAATATTCCATCACACTCCTGACTTGTGCCTTGTAGATGGGGGAAAGGCTTTGGGGAGTCAGGAGGGGAGACACTCACCGCAGAATTCCCAGCCTCTGGCCTGCTCTTGTTGCCACAGTATTTATGTGGCTGGTCCAGTTAGGTTTCTGGTCAATGGTGACCTCCAGGATGTTGATGGTGGGGGATTCGGCGATGGTAATGTCGTTGAATGTCAAGGGGTGGTGGTTAGATTATCTCTTGTTGGAGATGATCATTGCCTAACACTTGTGTGGCGCGAATGTTACCTGCCACTTATCAGCCCAAGCCTGAATGTCATCCAGGTCTTGCTGCATGCGGGCATGGACTACTTCATTATCTGAGGAGTTGCGAATGGAACCGAACACTGTGCAGTCATCAGCGAACATCCCCACTTCTGACCTTATGATGGAGGGAAGGTCATTGATGAAGCAGTTGAAGATGGTTGGGTCCAGGACATTTTTGGGTGTGTGCATGTAAATGAGGCAGTAATGATGCAATGACGATATGTGCCCCATTTCCCATCGTTGCTACCTCAATTATCCTGAGCCTTAATCATGTCCGTATAAAACAGGTGTCCACTGATGAGAGTACAGAGTTTGTGACAAGGGCCAAAGACATTGGCCTAGAAATTCAGTTGGGCGCTGCAAGCTTTGCGCCCAGTTGGCGCCTAAAGAGGGTTTCTGCGCCAGTATAAGAGGTTGCGCTGATATTCAGCGCTGCGGTAATGGCGGCGGTAGCCGGTAGCGCTGCGCCGACACCGATGACTGCCCCGCTTCCGGCCCAAACCCCATATTTAGTTGCGGCTGCCTCTTCTGCAGCGGCCGCAAACAACGTTCGTGAAACGGGGCCGTACTGCTGCGCTACTTGGGTGCTTTAAGGTGGAGGTGCGGCCGGCCGCTTTTTCGGCGGCCGCCTGCCCGCACCTCCCTCCCCGGCCTCCTCCACCACCCCCCCCCGCGGCATTGGTGGCTGATTCCCGTGAGTCCGGCACTTCTCCGTGGTGCTGGGCTCATTTGCTGGCAGAATCCAGCGGCGATCTCACGGCTGCAGGCACCTCCCCCTTAAGAGAAGGAGGAGGCCTGCAGTACCCCAGCCTGCCGCACCGCATCGGGTGGCGCAGCGGCAGCTGGAGCGCTGAAATTCACTTTCAGCGCCCCAAGCGGAGGCGGGCACACCCTGGAACAGCGCCCGGTTCCGAATTGGGACGCTAAAAGTGAATTTCTGGCGGTCGCAACGGGCTCCACGCGCAGCGCTAACTTTTGGGCGTTAGCCTGCTGGCGGGCCTTAACTGAATTTCTAGGCCAATGTCTTCAGTCTTCCCAATTTAGCTGGAGGAAATTGGGCCTCATCCAGGATTGGATGTCTGACAGCACGGAGGTAGTGGCAGGGTTGAGAGAGATGGTGGTGAGGTAGAGCTCGGTGTCATCAGTGTACATGTGGTTACTGACCCCATATCCGCAGATGATGTCGCCAAGGGGCAGCATGTAGATTAAGAAGAGGAGAGGGCCAAAGATAGATTCTGGAGGGAGTCCTGAGGTAACAGTGTAGGGCTGGGAAGTGAAGTCATTGGTGCAGGTGCTGAGGGAGGAAAGGTAAGAGTGGAACCAAGTGAGTGCAGTCCCACTTAGCTGGACAATGAAGGAGAGACATTGGAGGAGGATGGTGTGGTTGACTGCACAGAGGGTGAGGGGGGATAAAGGACCACGGGCACCGTCACAAAGAATGGCATTCGTGACTTTTGTTACGGTTGTTTCAGTGCTGCGGGAGATGTTGGAAACCCGATTGGAGTGATTGAAAGAGGGAGCTGGGGGCGAGATGGGCATGAATCTTGGGAGTTGAAAACACATTTGAGCAGCTTTAATGTGAAGTAGGTAACATGAAGGCAGGAGCCCTCCTAGATTAAGGGAAGGAAAATAAAGGGAAAACTCAGAAAAAGCCTGATGAACACATCCAGCTGTTCCCCACTGAAAGCAACAGGGACAAAAGAAGGCAGAAAAATGGCATCGGACCTCATGTTAATTATTCACTCACGCTCCAGTTCTCTTCTGTGGGAGCAGCGAGCAGCCAGCACGGAGTCTGGATAGCCAGTTCCCATTACAGAGAAAAATAGGTCACAGCTAAAGTGGTTTCAAAAAAATCTTCAAAACTGTTTGCAAAAAAAACAAGAAACATCCTGTTGAATTGAAAATAGCAGGATGTGTAAAAGTTCTCTGCTCTTTTATGGCAACTGGGGACTTGATCGCAGAGGGATTTGGCTGTGTGTGATCTTAAAGCGGTGATCGGTTGGTGGTGTTGCATTACCATAACAAGGCAGTAATCTATTATATACCAGCACGGTGTCAGACAGAGGTCGGCTCTGACCCAAGACTGGCTTAAATCTGACCTTTGCTTGTAATCGTGCAGCTACATTGTTGCTTTGCAGCTGATGGTGGGCTCTGAAGGTGGTGGCAAACTGGGAAAGTGAATGTGGTGGCTCCCGTGCCGCCTCTCTGCCATGTCCCCAAAGCACTGCCACCAGAAGCGGAGGCCTACGGTAGACTGAGCAGCTGAATTGCATGCAGGCACTCCCTGGAGAGTAAGGTTGGCGCTTGTCGTTGCGCTACCCAGGCTGACACTCCCGTGCAGTACTGAGGGGGTGCTGCACTGTCGGAGGTGCCGACTTTCCGACAAGACTTTAAACAGAGGCCCCGTCTGCCCTCTCAGGTGGCGGTAAAAAAGATCCCATGCCACTATTTCAAAGATGTGGAGATGCCGGTGTTGGACTGGGGTGGACAAATGTAGGAAGTCACACAACACCAGGTTATAGTCCAACAGCTTTATTTGAAATCACAAGCTTTCGGAGTGCTGCTCCTTCGTCAGGTGAAGTGAAGAGAAGCATACAGGCACAGCATATATAGTCAGAGAAAACTGCCAGATGATTACAGGTAATCTTTCTAACTGCCCAGTTAGAAGCCCTGGTTCTGGACTCCCCTGCCATCGGGAGCATCCTTCCTGCATCTAGTCTGTCTAGTCCTGTTAGAATTTTATAAGTTTCAATGAGATCCCCTCTCATTCTTCTAAACTCCAGCGAATACAAGCCCAATCGACCCAATCTCTCTTCATACGTCATTCCTGCCATCCCAGGTATCAGTCTGGTGAATCTTCGCTGCACTCCCTCCATGGCAAGAACATCCTTCCTCAGATAAGGCGACCAAAACTGTACACAATACTCAAGGTGTGGTCTCACTAAGGCCCTGTACAACTGCAGCAAGACATCCTTGTTCCTGTACTCGAATCCTCTCGCTATGAAGGCCAACATACCATTTGCCTTCTTAACCGCCTGCTGCACCTGCATGCTTACCTTCAGCGACTGGTGCACAAGGACATCCAGGTCTCGTTGCACTTCCCCTTTTCCCAATCTATTGCCATTCAGATAATAATCTGCCTTCCTGTTTTTGCCACCAAAGTGGATAACCTCGCATTTATCCACGTTATACTGCATCTGCCATGCATCTGCCCAATCACCCAACCTGTCCAAATCATACTGGAGATTCTCTGCATCCTCCTCACAGCACACACGCCCACCCAGCTTTGTGTCGTCTGCAAACTTGGAGATATTACATCTAGTTCCCTCGTCCAGATCATCTTAATATATATTGTGAATAACTGGGGTCCAAGGACCGATCCCTGCGGTACCCCACTAGTCACTGCCCGCCACTCGGAAAAAGACCCGTTTATTCCAACTCTTTACTTCCTGTCTGCCAACCAGTTCTCTATCCAAGTCGTACCTTGCCCCCAATCCCATGCGCTTTAACTCTGCACGCTAATGAAATGGGCGGTTAGTCTGTTTTTGGTGGTGTTGGTGGCAGTAGAAATGATGGTCAGGACATCCTGGGGTAGATCTTGACTTTGTGCAATAGTGTAAAACGAGTGATAGCGAATTGGCAGCTCGTTTTACATCTCTCCTGTTTTTAATTTCTATTGACATCAATGGATACGAAAATCGGGAGAGCTGTAAAATGGGCTGCTGATTCGCTATCACCCATTCTACACTACCGCACAGAGTCAAAATCACCTATAATGCCTATCCGAGATATCGGAACAGGCTGGCACAGCCACAGTTTAACATCCCATTTAAATGCTCGCACCTCCGACAAAGCGAGGCTTCCTCTGCCTGTCCCGTTGGTACTGCTGGCCTATATTCTTTGGAGTTTGAGAAGAATGAGAGGTGATCTCATTGAAACATATAAGATTCTGAGAGCGCTTGATAGGGTAGATGCTGAGCGGCTGTTTTCCCTGGCTGGAGTGTCTAGAACTAGGGGGCATAGTCTCAGGATAAGGGGTCAGCCATTTAGGATTGAGATGAGGAGGAATTTCTTCACTCAGAGGGTGGTGAATCTTTGGAATTCTCTACTCCAAAGGGCTGTGAATGCTCAGTCGTTGAGCATATAGACTGAGATTGATAGATATTTGGACTCTAAGGGAATCAAGGGATCTGGGAATCGGGCGGGAAAGTGGAGTTGAGGTAGAAGATCAGCCATGATCTTAGCGAATGGCGGAGCAGGCTCGAGGGGCCTTATGGCCTACTCCTTGCTCCTATTTCTTATGTTCTTATGTTCTTAAAGTGTCAGTGTTTGGTCGGGCATGGGCATGCACACTACAACTAGTGCAGTTTCTGATGTGTGCATATGGGTGTGTGCGTCTATTATTGTGCAAGATGAGAAAAAAGCAATCCCTCCCTAAAATAAAACTCCTCTGGCTACGACCAGCGGTATAAACAGGCGGTTCCACTTAATGCATCTTGTCTCCCAGCTCATGTGAATAGGGAGACCACCTACCTCCAATGACCAAGTTAATCCCAGCAACGCACAGGACAAGGCAGTGCAGTGATTGTGCTACTGAACTAGCAGACCAGAGGCCATGAGTTCAAATACCACCAAGGCAAATGAAATGAAATGAAATCAATACATCTGGTAATTTGCAGGCTATGAAAGTTTCCAGACTGTTGTAAAAACCCAACTGAACACATTAGTGAACCTGCTACCCACCCCTGACAGGCCCACATGTGAATTCAGTCCCATACTATGTGGCTGGTTCTCACCGCCCTCTGAAGTAGTTTTGTGGCAAAAACAATGAATACGTCACGGCAGTAGGGGTGGACAATAGCCTTGCCGGCATTTCTCACATCCTGAGAACAAATTTTAAAAAAGGTACATGACATGACATGACAGGTTCTGCATTAAAAGAATGCCTGCAGGAAGTGAGTGGAGAGGACACAAGTTGGTTTGGGTAAAATTATGGTACGGGGGCCTAAAGGGTTTTTCAACTCAAAACAGAAATATTTCTAGAAACTGGGAAAATCTACGCTTCACTCTACCTAGTTTGACCCTGCTCGAACCAACATTCCTAAAACAACAACATTTGAACTCTCCGGGTATCCCCTGCCATTTTTATGTTCACATGGAGGCTCCTTGTCCCTATAGCAATTCATGTGCTTACATTTAAATAAGAATTTCAGCAAACAGTAGTTGTCCCCGTTTAGTCGTAAAACAATGTGGGATAAATCATTCACACCAGTAACGTCTCTTAAACATGTGACCCCTGACCTTTAAATAACACCCATCAATATGAATGCCACAGGAAACAATGTGCTTTGCTGTGAGCTGAGGGTGATGCTCCAGTCCCCTGTGTTCTTGGTCAGGTCAGATACAACAATAACGTTTTCACAAACTGATGATATCTGAGTGCAGGAATGTGGAAACAGCCAGGCCCTTGAAGGGCTACTTTACAGCTGCAATTTCTCCCTGGTCAGATACATCAAAAACAAAATCTGTTCTGGTTTGATTATGTGACAGAATAATGTCAGACATTGCCTGCGTGCCCTGGTAGCTGTACCACAACAGAAAGCAGACAAATTCTGAGGAGATTAGCTCAGTTGTGCCAGAGGGAAAAAATAATGTTAATTTTTATCAGAGGTGCCAACACATAAAGCCTCAAATACAGGTCAACCAAAACCGAATAGCTTATTTTAATGAAACTGAACACGAATGGTATAATTCTACCTCACTGGGCTGTCAAATAAGAAATACAAGTTTGATTCCCACCATTTTCAGATTAACATTATTGGTTTATCATTTTCATAGAAGACTTGGTAAACCACAAGAAAATGTCATCACTCTGCGACCACCAAGGCCGAAAAAGGTAGGCGAGAAGGTGAGGTAAATAAGCAAATCGTGATTAAGTGACGCAAGCCTTCCTTTAAAAAGTGTAAAGGTTGTAGGAAAAAAAGAGAAGACCATGGGAGATGAGGAATTCTACAAATTTAAGGTCCTGGGAAAGTGAAGGTCGTTGATATGGAGAAAGAACAAAATGGGAGGGAGAACAGGGTACTGAGGAACTTCTGGGTTGAGTGGAGGGTGGGGGGGGGCGTTGAATTCCAACTTCAGTGGGGACGCAAAATGGGCAATTGAATAGAAAATCCGGTGGGGTGTAGAATGGCTGCCCAATCCTGTTTTGTGTAGGCCTTGGTCTCCACTGAGACTAACAGAATTCCAGCTTTGTTGATTTTCGGGACTCTGCTCACCCTCTAAATGCCCAGCTCCCTTTTCTGGTGCTGCAGCAGCGGTCCTGGGATATTGCGGGTGTTTGTAGGCTCCCTTTTGGCAGCGGATATCCCACACATAGTCAATGACCCCTCCCCCCCCAACAACCTAAGGTCGGGTTCGGGTTCGGGGTGGAGTTGAAGGCAGTGGTGGAAGTTCCGCTCCACTAGTACACTACCCCAATGAAGAGATTCCAGTCCTATTTGTTCATTTGTAGCTGGGAATCTTTCAATTCAATTCAATTCAATTTTATTTGCCATATGTAACTGTTGTGTATTTTGAATGTGTATTAGAATTGTCCCACATGGGATACCGTAGTGGTGATTTGCAATGCACTATGGGAAATGTAGTGCATTGAATGAAGAAGCACATTGTAAATAAAATGGCCGTTAACTAAACTCTCCACCCCGGAGTCCTTCTTAATTGTTATATAGGTAAGGGTATAAAACCCCTTGAGACACAACAAAACTGGCGACGAGGACGACGGACTTGCGCATCACTTTGCACTGGAATCGGCGATGTTTAAAGTAAGAAGTTCCTGTCTTTTCTTAATGGCGCGCCCGCAGTTTCGTGCTGATGCAATCGCCTCGTAAAGGTGGCGGTTCGTGTGTTACACAAATAAGAAGGGGGAGAGTAACGATACAGTGAAACGAAGTGGAGGAAAAGGACTGTAAAGAAAAAAAAAAACAAAGATAACAAAATGGCTATGCTAGCCGGAGCGTTTGGACCATTTGATGAAATGGCGGAGCAATGGAGTGCTTATACAGAGCGTTTCGGATTTTTCGTGACTGCAAATGGCATTAAAGATGACGTGAAAGTGGCGACGTTCCTCAATGTGATCGGGGCAAAAACATTTGGCTTGTTACGGAGTTTGATGCACCCGGATAAGCCCGGCGCTAAGACATATGATCAGATTGTGGAAGTTTTGGAAACACATTTCGCACCCAAGCCGCTGCTGATTGCCGAGAGGTTCAGGTTTCACAAACGAAACCAAGGGGAGGGTGAGTCCATAGCCGAATATGTTGCAGTGCTAAAGAAGCTAACTGAGCATTGTGAGTTTGGCGAAACTCTAAATGACACTGTCCGTGATAGGTTTGTGTGTGGATTAAGATGTGAAGCAACACAGAAGCGCTTGCTCACGACTGACAAACTGAAGCTTAAATCAGCAGTGGAGCTCGCTGTGTCTATGGAGTTAGCAGCTAAAGATGCACAGCTGTTGGGGGCTGCAACAAGAGTGCACAGGGTAGCAGCTACACTGGATAAGCATGCAAGGGGCGCCAGAGAGTGTTACAGATGTGGAAGGTCAGGTCATCAGCCATCTGACTGCTGGTGTAAAGACCTGACCTGTCGGAGATGTGAAAAGAAAGGACACATTGAATGTGTGTGTAAAGGGCAAAGCAAACAATCCTACACAGAGACACACAAAAACAAACAAGGAAACACA
Source organism: Somniosus microcephalus (assembly GCF_052327205.1). Lineage (NCBI taxonomy): Eukaryota > Metazoa > Chordata > Chondrichthyes > Squaliformes > Somniosidae > Somniosus > Somniosus microcephalus. The sequence goes on from NC_140988.1 coordinate 341,020,670, forward strand.
CCCAACTGGCATTCTAAAAAGAAAAACCTACACATGGTGAAACAAGAACAGGAAGACAGTGACACAGACTCTGATGGGGAGCTGAATCTCCATGTGTTAACGGTGAATGGAGGCTCATCAGGCTATGGAGTCACTCCACTACTAGAGGGAATACCGGTCAAAATGGAGCTGGATACGGGGGCCGCTGTCTCCTTGATTTCAGAGAAGCTATTCAAAGAAAAACTGAACCACCTATCACTGACGCCGGCCAAGCTCATCTTAAAGACCTACACTGGGGAAACAGTCCCAATGCTGGGTAAGACAGAGGTCAAGGTGGAGCTTAATGGACAAACCGTAATGCTGCCAGTTCACGTGGTCAAGGGTGACTATCCATCCCTGATGGGCAGGCCATGGTTGGAGAAAATTCATCTGGATTGGAAAAAAGTGAATGCAGTGTCAGTCGAAGAGGCGGGGCTAGCAGCAGTGTTGACAAAGCATGCGGCTGTCTTTGATGGAGAATTGGGGAGTATGAAGGGGATTACGGTCAAACTCAAGGTGAAGCCTGACAGCCAGCCACGATTCCTGAAGGCCTGGAACGTTCCCTACGCCCTCAGACCAAAGGTGGAGGCTGACCTGGAGCGTCTGGTCAAGATAGGGGTCCTGGTGCTGGTTTCGCACAGTGAGTGGGCCATGCCCGTGGTACCAGTGATGAAGAGTGATGGCGCGGTTCGCTTATGTGGAGATTTCAAAATAACAGTGAATCCTGTGCTCTCAGCTGAACAGTACCCCCTCCCCGTCATTGAAGATCTTTTCGCGGGTCTAGCAGGTGGTCAGAAGTTTAGCAAGATTGATCTATGCCAAGCCTACTTGCAGATGCATGTAGAAGAGGACTCACAGAAGTACCTCACCATCACCACCCACAAGGGCCTCTACAGGTACTGCCGCCTACCCTTTGGTATAATGTCAGCACCAGCATTGTTTCAGCGGGCTATGGACCAGATCTTAAGCGGCATTCCAGGGGTACAATGTTATCTCGACGATATCCTTGTCACAGGAAAGGACGACAACGAGCATCTGCAGAACCTGACGAAGACACTGGGAAGACTTGAAGAATATGGCTTACGCGCTCGCAAGGACAAATGCGAATTTTTCAAGCCATCAGTGGAGTACCTAGGCCATGTCATCGACGCGGGCGGCCTACACACAGCACCGTCGAAAGTGAAAGCCATTGCCGACACTCCTGCACCTACAAATGTTGGCCAGCTGCGGTCATTCTTAGGTCTCCTGAACTATTACGGAAAGTTTATTCCACAGCTGGCATCACTGTTGAAGCCATTACATGAGTTGCTGTGTCAGGGCAAGGCCTGGGCGTGGACGAAGGAGTGCGAAGCTGCATTCAAGAAAGCCAAAGCAGCTTTGACTGACCTCAGAGTGTTGACGCACTTTGACCCGTCGTTGCAGATTCAGCTGGCCTGTGACACGTCGCTTTATGGCGTCGGCGCGGTTGTGTCCCACATCTTTCCCTCAGGCGAAGAGAAGCCGATTGCATTTGCGTCAAGGTCCCTGAGCAAGGCGGAGGTGATATACCCGCAGATCGAAAAAGAGGCTTTGGGCATTATCTTTGGAATCAAAAAGTTCCATCACTACTTGTTCGGAAGGAAATTCACCTTGCTGACGGATCATCGTCCTCTGACATCGATCTTTGGTCCACACACAGGAATACCCTCCCTGGCAGCATGCAGGATGCAGCGCTGGGCGCTGATGTTAAGTGCTCACAATTACAACATCAAATACCGGAGGTCAGCAGCACATGGCAATGCGGACGGATTGTCAAGACTTCTGCTGCCTGTGCCCTCTGAAGGCTGTGAGCAGAAGATTTTCTACTTTGACATGGTGAGCAATGCCCCTGTCATGGCCCGGCAGGTCAAGAAAGAGACCAGAGTGGACCCTACGCTATCCAAGGCGCTGGATCGGGTGATGCGAGGAGACGGATCACGGGTGTCAGACGCACCACCTGAGCTCCTACCTTACCTGTCAAGAGGGAAGGAGTTGTCTGTCATGTCAGGATGCCTCCTTTGGGGCATGCGAGTGATCATACCACCAAAGCTGCGGAAACATGTCCTCAACGAGCTGCACTCAGGACAATGTGGTATTGTCCGGATGAAGGAGCTGGCACGAAGCTACTTCTGGTGGCCCGGTCTGGATCATGAAATTGAAGTTGAAGCGAAATCATGCCCATCATGCGAGATAACCAGGGGTACGCCAAGAGCAGCGCCACTGCATCCATGGGAATGGCCGATGACACCGTGGCAACGGATCCATCTGGACTTCGCGGGACCAGTGGAAGGAGCGATGTTCCTGGTCGCGGTGGACTCCCATTCCAAATGGCTGGAGGTTGTAGTAATGTCCACTACCACTACGGAGAAAACCATCGAGACTCTGAGAGAGATGTTCGGGCGATTTGGTCTGCCGGAGCAGATCGTAACCGACAATGGAACACAGTTCACATCCCAGGAGATGGAGGAGTTCCTCTGGAATCCAGCACACGTTCTCCGCGCCTTATCATCCATCCACGAATGGATTGGCGGAGAGATTTGTCAGAACGCTGAAACGCGCGTTGAAAGCGGCAAGAAGTGATGCTCCTCTAAAGCAGCGCCTGAATGCTTTCTTGCTGAAATACCGAAACACGCCTCATGCTACGACTGGAGCATCTCCTGCTTACCTACTCATGGGAAGGCAGTTACGGACACGCCTTGACCTGCTTGAGGCCAACGTCCACAGAAGCAGTGGTGCATGCCAATCAGCAGGATCAAGTCAGCAGACGAGCTCAGAGGTCCAAAGAACGACACTTTGTGGTGGGGGGCAAAGTCCTCACGCGTAACTACACCACCCCGGAGCGGTGGGTCCCGGCTACGGTCATTCAAAAGACGGGCCCCGTTTCATACCGAGTCCGCACCGGAGACGACCGAACATGGAGACGGCATGTAGACCAGTTACTGCCAAGACAGTCGCCACAGGTAACCCAAGAAACAGAGGATCAAGGACCTGCTGGGGGCTCCAGCAGGGACTGGTCGTCCGACCCTGAGACGGTGGCACCATCCACTCTTGTGCCATCGAGGGAGGAAGCCACGCCTGCAGGGTCACGGGAGAGCCAGCCAGAGCCTGCTCCTGAGACTAGGCGTTACCCCCAAAGAGAAAGGCAGCCTCCAGAGCGCCTTAGTTAGTTAGTGCTAACCTGTGTGCATGGGGCAGAATAATCCCCAGGGTTAGCGGAATGTAGAGGCAGTCTACCCTCTCTTCCAAAGTTATAGTCATTTTCAGTTATTCTGTTTTGTGGACATTCTATTTTAAGGGGGAGGAAATATGTTGTGTATTTTGAATGTGTATTAGAATTGTCCCACATGGGATACCGTGGTGGTGATTTGCAATGCACTATGGGAAATGTAGTGCATTGAGTGAAGAAGCACATTGTAAATAAAATGGCCATTAGCTAAACTCTCCACCCCGGAGTCCGTCTTAATTGTTATATAGGTAAGGGTATAAAACCCCTTGAGACACAACAGTAACTAGTACTAGTACTAGTACAATGGAATGCTTACTCTCCGTAGGGACACGTCAGCTATTCTTACAGTGCCGTGTTCAGAAAGTCAATTCAATGGCATCCAGTGGCAGTGGGAGCACGATGTCCCTCAGCCGCTCCGTCCTCCTCGTCACCGCGGCCTCCTCCTCACTGTTGCCGGCTCCACGTGTGGTGGCCTGCTTCTCCCGCTCACGATCCAACCTCTGGCCACCATCCTTGGCCTCTTGTACTGTTCCACGGAAGCTCAACGTAAACTCGAGGAACAGCACCTCATCTTCCGATTAGGCACTCTGCAGCCTTCCGGTCTCAATATCGAGTTCAACAATTTCAGATCATAACCTCGGCCCCCATTTCATTTTCACTTATATTTTTCAACTCCTTTCCTTTCCCCCCCCCTTTCCTTTTGTTTCTCTCTCACACCTGGCAGCTATCTTTTGCCCTGCCAGTACACTTTACACCTAATCACAGCCTATTACCATCTCGTCTAGCTTCTAATCTCTTTTACTTCTTTTGGTTCTTTTATTCTTTTGTCCGATCGCAGCCCTGCCTTCGATCTAGTTCCTTTTCTCTCCAGTTTTGAAGAAGGGTTAAACCCGAAACGTCAACTCAAATTTCTCTCCACGGATGTTGCCTGACTTGCTGAGTTTTTCCAGCATTTTCTGTTGTTACTCTGGCCACCATGCCCGGCTCCCCTCCTCCCAGTCGGACTGCGAGCTTCCCGCCAAGGAGCTGCCGGCCGACGTGCTGTAGCGGGTCGTCGTGGCTGCTGCTGCTGCTCGTTGCGCTGCGCTGCCTCTGCCTGACTCGTCGAACACATCGTCGGGATGTAAATGCTCCGGTCGCTGCGGCCTCCTCCTCACCGTCGCCGGCTCCACGGTCCAACGGCCCGGGGCCTGCTTCTCCCGCTCACGGTCCGGCCTCTGGCCGCCATGCTCGGCTCCCCTCCTCCCAGTCGGAATGCCTTCCCGCCGAGGAGCTGTCGGCCGACGTGCTATAGCGGGTCGTCGTGGCTGCTGCTGCTGCTCGTTGCGCTGTGCTGCCGCCACCCGACTCGCCGAACACTTCGCTCCGGTTGCGGGAGCGAGCAGCGAGAGCGGGCCGCCCGAAGCAGGGAGAGCGCGCTTAGCACCGGACTGTCTCGGCCGCCATCTTGACTTGACAGAGGAGACGCATTAGTTTATAGATGTCCTGGAACACAGGAAAAATGGAGTTGGTTTATTTTAGTCAGGCCCATTCTTTAATGGATTTCAATTGCGATTAGTTAACAGACAATGATAATTATATCAAAGATGGGTTTAACTCCTCCAATAAACATTCTCCTCTAAGGTATAAACAGATGTTCACCTTACTCCAGGCAGGACAATTCTAACCTCAGGGATTTCAATCCCGGAATATCGCTCCTTTGATGTGCAGGAGTTCATCTATGAAGGAACATATCTTAAAGTGGCCACATTTCTGTTGAATATAAAATCGCAACTAGCTCTGTCCACCTCTAATACAACTGACTGCCCTGTAGGCCTCCAGAGTTATTTGCAAGCCCATAAGCTCCTGAGGACACGGGGCTTTTTAAAAAGGCTCCACTGCACATCCGTCAGGATCTGCTCGATTCTTTTTCTTTTGCCCGTCTGGTTTGATTCAGCTCATGGCTGCTGCAGTCTCGTTCACTCTGCGCAGAGATGGTTGGCTGCATCTGTAATGTGCCATCGTCAAAGCTCTAACTGAGAAGGTGCTGTTACAGCAGAGGGCGAGAGGTTCGAGTCTAATGTTAGGGAATCAAAAAGCCTCGATAGCCAAATGTCAATTGTACCCAGTAATACAGGGCTACCTTTTCATTGTAAGTTTTATATGTCTAGACCAGTTGTGACAATCTTGAATCTGGTTACCCTAGAAACATTATTAAACAAATGCCACCTGCTGGTTAAGTAGTATCATTACACTTAAAATGGTTCCCGGAGGTATATTTTCATCAATGACCAGAATATTAAATCAATTCAATTAAATTTTATTTGCCATATGTAACTAGTACAATGGAATGCTTACTCCCCGTAGGGACACGTCAGCTATTCTTACAGCGCCGTGTTCAGAAAGTCAATTCTTTGGCATCCAGTGTCAGTGGGAGCACGATGTCCCTCAGCCGCTCCGTCCTCCTCGTCACCGCGACCTCCTCCTCACTGTTGCCGGCTCAGCTCCACGTGTGGTGGCCTGCTTCTCCCGCTCACACTCTGGCCACATTTAACAGTAATAAACTTCACTATCAGACCTTCCAAAACCACCCTCTTTTCCAATCAATCACCCACATTTTCAAAAGACATTTATATAAACATATACCATATTATTTGGCTTGCTGTTATGCATTAAATCACTAGGAATAATTGGATAACAACCGAAATCTGCTGTGGGCCTAAAGCAGCCCCTGAATCCCCAGGAAACACGTGTTTCCAGCACGTGTCTGGAACTTCAGTTTGGTGCAGTTGGTAGCACTCTGGCCCTGGGCCAAGAAGTCCCATCCTGGCACTCGCTCGCCTTCAGCTTCAAGTCAGTTGCATAGTCTAGGCTGACACTCCAGTGCAGCATTGTCAGAAGGGCTAGTCTTCAGATGAAAACATTAAGCTGCGGCCCTGACTACCTGTCCCCGTGGTTCAGCTGGAGGAAGAAAAAATTCTTCCCTCAACCAGAAACAGATTAACTGGCCATTCGTCTCACTGCTACCTGTGGGGTATTTCTGTGATGAAAACAGCTGCTGCTTTTGCCCACCTAATAACAGTTAAAGTAATGAATTGCGTGCAAAGTACTTTGAGCTGTTTCTAAGAGATTTCAAAGATAAGCATGGCTGGGGGAGGCCTTTTAACAGTTTCTACCCGTGTCCTAACTCGCACCAAGTCCCGTTCACCCATCACCCCTGTGCTCGCTGACCTACATTGGCTCCCGGTTAAGCAACGCCTCCGTTTTAAAATTCTCATCCTTGTTTTCAAATCCCTCCATGGCCTCGCCCCTCCCTATCTCGGTAACATCCTCCAGCCCTACAACCCTCCCAAGATCTCTGCACTCCTCCAATTCTGGCCTCTTGCGCATCCCCGATTTTAATTGCTCCACCAGTGGTGGGCGTGTCTTCAGCTGCTGAGGTCCTAAGCTCTGGAATTCCCTCAATAAACCTCTCCGCCTCTCTTGCCTCCTTTAAGACGCTCCTTAAAACCTACCTCTTTGACCACGCTCTGCCCTAACATCTCCTTATGTAGCTCAGTGTCAAATTTTGTTTTATAACGCTCCTGTGACGCGCCTTGGGACGTTTTACTGTGTTAAAGGCGCTATATAAATGCAAATTGTTGTTTTTGTTGTTGTTGTTATATCCTCCTGTCCCGCAATGATGGTTTACCTTGAACTTAGTGCTGAGGATTAATCTTTCTATTCCCATTCTCATTCTCATCATACCTTCTTTCAAGGTTGAAGAGTTCATGGGGGTCGAACTCCTTCTGATTAGTCAATCGAGATTACCTAGTTTCTAGCATTTGTACAAAGGGTCTTTCTATTTTAAAAGTGGGATATTCTTCAAAAACAAAAATGAAAAGCCTCTCTTGTCTCCTGACTTGAAGCTGAGGGCAGCTCCTTCTGCTAGATTTAGAAAAATAATCAAAGAAAAAAATCAATTAAGGACGTTTAATTGCATTTTAGCTGGTCTATACAAAACTGAACCTGACTCCCACTAATAACAACAGAAAATGCTGGAAAAACTCAGCAGGTCAGGCAACATCCGTGGAGAGAAATTTGAGTTGACGTTTCGGGTCGAAACCCTTCGACCCGAAAAGTTAACTCAAATTTCTCTCCACGGATGTTGCCTGACCTGCTGAGTATTTCCAACATTTTCTGTTGTTATTTCGGATTTCCAGCATCTGCAGTATTTTGCTATCTGACTCCCACTAAAGTTGTTTCAGACAGTTCAAGATCCAACTGTGTAAATATACTTTGCAACTAGTAGCAGATTGGATACCCAGTATAAAAGAGGGCCAAACACAGAAACACAGTGCTAGTCATAGACTGTGAACAGCCACCATGCTGGAAGTCCTAATGTATAGATGTGCTGGGTTAAAGGTGACATGGGTTAAAAAGAGAAGACAGGTATGAGATTATACTCCTGTTCACGTGGGTGCAAGGAAATTCATGCAGTGAACCCATTATGATGAGAAGAGAGTTCAGCCAGTGCTACCCGGCCTGCTTATCGGCTGCTCGCCTGTATGGGGGATATGAATTCGGGCTTCACTGATTCCACTTAAAGGCAGCCAGCACATCTGAAAGGGGCGATGCTTTAACTCTTGCTGCTTGTGAACACAGACATGGCTGCAAGGCCTGTAGAACGGGTTCCCAGGTTCTCTGGTACTGCTTTAGATGACATTTCCAGGGGCAGGACAGGAGGAAGGAAATGTGTTTCTCCTGCAGGCTAGAAAGCTCTCCAGGCAACACCTCAGCTGTCTGTGGGAGGAAGTTTGCAGCAAAGGTCAACGCTAGGATCTTAGCTCCCAAGACATGTCTGCAATGCTGCAAAATGTTCAGTGACTTCACCAGAGCTGTCATAGAATCATAAAAAGCTACAGCACGGAAGGAGGCCATTTTGGCCCATCATGTCTGCGCCGACCGACAAAGAGCTATCCAGCCTAATCCCACTTTCCAGCTCTTGGTCCGTAGCCCTGCAGGTTAGAGCATCCCAAGTGCACATCCAAGTACTTTTTAAATGTGATGAGGGTTTCTGCCTCTACCACCCTTTCAGGCAGTGAGTTCCAGACCCCCACCACCCTCTTGGTGAATAAATTTCCCCTCAAATCCTCTCTAAACCTCCTACCAATTACTTTAAATCTATGCCCCCTGGTTGTTGACCCCTCTGCTAAGGGAAGTAGGTCCTTCCTATCCACTCTATCTAGGCCCCTCATAATTTTATACACCTCAATAAGGTCTCCCCTCAGCCTTCTCTATTCCAAAGAAAACAACCCCAGCCTATCCAATCTTTCCTCATAGCTAAAATTCTCTAGTCCAGGCAACATCCTCGTAAATCTCCTCTGCACCCTTTCTAGTGCAATCACATCTTTCCTGTAATGTGGTGACCAGAACTGCACGCAGTATTCTAGCTGTGGCCTAACTAGTGTTTTATACAGTTCAAGCATAACCTCCATGCTCTTGTATTCTATGCCACAGCTAATAAAGGCAAGCATCCCGTATGCCTTCTTAACCACCTTATCTACTTGGCCTGCTACCTTCAGGGATCTGTGGACATGCACTCCAAGGTCCCTTTGTTCATCTACACTTCTCAGTGTCCTACCGTTTAATGTGTATTCCCTTGGCTTGTTAGCCCTCCCCAAATGCATTAACTCACACTTCTCCGGATTGAATTCCATTTGCCACTGTTCTACCCACCTGACCAATTTATTGATATCTTCCTGCAGTCTACAGCTTCCTTCTTTAGTATCATCTGCAAACTTCTTAATCATACCCCCTACATTCAAGTCAAGATAAGAATCTTCTTACCTCTCATCAACTACTCTCTCCTCACACCTGCACCACCTCCAGTCTCACTGCTCGTAACACTCACCTTTCTCCCTTTCCATTCACTCTCCTCCAATCACTGCACCACTCTTCACCCTCTGAACTTCATACACTCAGCACTAGTGCGACTCTCACTCCTCACAAGACTGTCACTAACACACTTCCTTCTTTATTGTAGGAGAAGGCCACGGACAACATGAGGCAAAAGGCAGGAACTGGAGGAGGCCGAGCCTACCTGCACACCCTTTCTCCTCTGGAGGAAGACATGCTGGGCATCATGGGCTATGCTGGAGATGTTGCATAGGGTTCCTTCGCACTCTTAGTGGGTAGCTTAGAGGAGGGGTCTTGAAGCAATGGATTACCGACCACAGGTGAGCAGGAACTAGGTCAGGGGATAGGACGCCACAGGTGTCAGCTCGCCGGAGGGTGAGATCACACATTAGCTCTGCTGCAGGGGACACAGATGCTGACTTCGAGGGCCCAGGCTACTGAAGAAGGCTGATGGCCATACACTGGGAAATACTAGATGCACTGGGCAGCCTGCCAACGAGCTTGCGCACAATGGCTCAGACCATGGAGGGGTCCTGCTTCGCGCGGAGCATGGAGACATAGAAACATAGAAGATAGGAGCAGGAGTAGGCCATTCGGCCCCTTGAGCCTACTCCGCCATTCAATGCGATCATGGCTGATCATCCAAATTCAGTACCCTGTCCCTGCTTTCTCCCCATATCCTTGATCCTTTTAGCCTTAAGAAATATATCCAACTCCTTCTTGAATATATTTAATGAATTGGCCTCTGCTGCCTTCTGTGGTAGAGAATTCCACAAGTTCACCACTCTCTGGGTGAAGAAATTCCTCCTCATTTCTGTCCTAAATGGCTTACCCCTTATCCTTAGACTGTGGCCCCTGGTTCTGGACTCCCCGACCATCGGGAACATCCTTCCTGCATCTAGTCTGTCCTGTCCTGTCAGAATTTTATAAGTTTCAATGAGATCCCCTCTCATTCTTCTAAACTCCAGCGAGTATAAGCCCAATCGGCCCAATCTCTCCTCATACCATTCTGTCCAGCAAGGAACGAGTAGTCAGCTCCATGAATGCGACAGTGGCACCCACCATGCTGGAGCCCCTGCTCACAGCTTCTATGGCAGCTCACACTGCTGCCATGGAAACTCAGATGGCTGCTTTCTTGGCTCTGGGGGCCTGTGTTGACAGGGGCATCCAGAGTGCCACATATCTCCTGCACTCTGTTTTCATGCACACTCCCAAGAGAGAGCAGCCTTGACTCCATGAGAAAGGCACCTGTTGTCCTCTCTCTGGATGACAGCATGCCTGCTCCCCCACCACACAGCCAGCTCAGCAACACCGCCCCAGTCCAGGCTGAGATACTACAGTCAGCAGCCAGGCCCTCAAGGCCCAAAGCTCCTTCACCACGGCCATTTGAAGCATCCTCATTAGAATCTCAGCAGCTTTCCGCCTCCCAAGCAAAGCCTTTCCACCATCTACAAGGCACAAGTCAGGAGTGTGATGGAATACTCTCCACTTGCCTGGATGAGTGCAGCTCCAACAACACTCAAGAAGCTCGACACCATCCAGGACAAAGCAGCCCGCTTGATTAGCACCCCATCCACCACCTTAAACATTCACTCCCTCCACCACTGGCGTACCGTGGCTGCAGTGTGTACTGTCTACAAGATGCACTGCAGCAACTTGCCAAGGCTTCTTCCGCAGCACCTCCCAAACCCGCGACCTCTTCCACCTAGAAGGACAAGGGCAGCAGGCGCATGGGAACACCACCACCTCCAAGTTCCCCTCCAAGTCACACACCATCCTGACTTGGAAATATATCGCCGATCCTGCATCGTTGCTGGGTCAAAATCCTGGAACTCCCTCCCTAACAGCACTGTGGGAGTACCTTCACCACATGGACTGCAGCGGTTCAAGAAGGTGGCTCACCACCACCTTCTCAAGGGCAATTAGGAATGGGTAATAAATACTGGCCTTGCCAGTGATGCCCACATTCCAGGAACAAATGGGGATACACATCATACAAGCGCTGGGATAGGTAAACAGACACACAAGGCAGGCACTAAGGGGTTGCACAAGGGTGGTTCTTAATTATTCCTGTTATCTATTACACACAAGTGTAATAGAGTGGGTGTTTATCGTGTTAATATTTGCAGTGAATCAAGGGCAAGACTCATAAGGCTGGACTGAAGGAAAGCAATTGGATGGTGATTGTAAGGACAGCGGTGATAAGGATTGCGGGACAGTTGGTGTATTGGAGATGGTAGGGATAGTTCACGTTAAGCACTCTTTGATGAATTCTTCTCTAAGTGCTCTGGCAGCGAGGGGCACTGGTGGTCGATGCTGTTCCTGCTCTTTCTTCACTTCGTGCTGCTCTTCTTCCTCCTCCTGCTCTTGCTGCACTTCCTGCTGCCCCGGTGGTGGTAAGGGCTGGTCCCTTAATATGGCAAAGTTATGCCTGTTTTCAAGGCAGAGAAGAGCAGTCAAGCACCAGCAAACAATTGTTAGCAGAAGTTGGAATTGAGTCATTGAACGCATAAAGTAGCCCAAACAGTGGCTCTGAAGTTAACTAGCAGTTGAAGAAGACAAACCAGTAGCTAACCTGTATGAAGTGGACGAGCCATTTAAATAGGGTTGCTGCAGGATCCTTGCTGCCTGTTACCACCATGATTTGCACGGTGAGTTTATCACGTGGCAGCCTAATATCACAAAAGTGTCCTAAAACAAGCATAGGATCCTTATTTAAATATTATAACGAGTGTTTTAAATACTTCCAGCGGAGCCCCTGATGCCTACAGAGGAGTCCAATGCAATATGGCAGGTGGTGCACTTCCGGCGCGGAATGAGCGAACTCGCCATCCAGCACGTTGGACCCTTAGGTGCTCGTTTTATGCCTGTGTTGGCATGGGTACTGCCCATGAGCATGCTTTAGTGGCATCTACCATTCTTCACAAGGCTCTGAGATGTTGGGATGTTTAGAAGGTTGGCATCTACCCATGTGACTAATGTGTCCCCTAATTAATATCTGAGAGCCTCTTGGCAGGCCCCAGTGACAATTTGTATAGGGTCTTCCTGCCCCTTCTGGACTCCCATGCCTGGATAGAAACTGTTCAATGGGTGCAGCTGGCCCATCACCAGTGGATACCTTGTCACTGCTCTCAATAGTGATGGTCTCCTGCGTGGATGGTGTGGTGCTAAATGAATTCAACTCGTCTGCGGAAAATGACAACAGTGGTTTTTTTCTTAATTCATTCTCGGGACGTGGGCGGCAATGGCAAGTGCGTGTTGCTGTGTTAAATAAATGCAAGCCTTTTTTTTTCCACCCTCGTAACCATTTCCTTAGGTTGGATAGTGTGAAATACGTATATTGCACATCAGTAGTAAATTAAATACATCCTGGCCAAACTCATCCTTTGAGCGCAGTGTTCAAAAAAAAACCTCCTGTTTTCTGACAGATTGCCGACATTGAAAGACGGAAAGCAAGCTATTCAGCCAATGAGTGGCAGACCTTGGCCCCTCGGCTGTCGATGAGCTGCTTCATTGTTCTGCAGAGGTCGTCTGAGGCCTTTGCTAAAAATAAGTTTTAATCAAGAGCACTCGTCCTTTATACAGAACAAGTGAGCGAGGTCAACCTGAGCCCGAGTGCATTAAAAATGTAACCATATTCAGAGACAAAATAACGTCTGGAAACACCCTTGCGAGCCCTTGGGCAAGTTGGTGCATGTGAAAGAATTTCCATTCATTGTTTAAGATCACACCTCTGTTTACAGGGCTATTTTTGATGTACACTGTACTTCTTTGTAAAGCAAATCACTTAATGAGGTAACCTAGACCAAATGATTACAACAAAGAAAGCTGTTTCTGAAGAATTTATTTCAATGCAAATATTATCCAAGTATCACAGAGCGGTTACCCCATGTTTCTCCCTTGCACTTACTAAGCACAGATGGAGAGAAGCATTCTATCTCTTCTAGCAAAATAAACTGCTTTGTACCGCAATCTCAAGGAAATGGAGCACAGACGTTAAGGACATAAATAAGGAGAAATTTAAAAAGAGCATTCAGTCTATCCAGCTTATTCTCTTATTTAGATAATCAGCCTCTTGCTTCAGTTTTATTTCCCGTCGATCAGGACTGAGTGAGAAGATATTAAGAACATAAGAACATAAGAAATAGGAGCAGGAGTAGGCCAATCGGCCCCTCGAGCCTGCTCCACTATTCAATAAGATCATGGCTGATCTGATCCTTACCTCAAATCTTCTATCACTCTCCATCCCACCCGAACCCATGTGATCTCCCGGGAGAGGCGAAAAACCAGATAAAAAACCCAATGGCCAATTTGGGAGAAAAAAATCTGGGAAATTCCTCTCCGACCCATCTAGGCGATCGAAACTCTTCCAGGAGATCACTCTGTCCCTATATTTTCTACAGTACTTACCTTCTGTAAAGGCGATCTCCACCGCAGCCAGGAACAGGAATAAAACCATCTCCTGAAATCTAACACAGAATTAGAACACAAGAAGTAGGAGCAGAACCAGGCTACACAGCCCCTGGGCCCGCTCCACTACCCACAGGGCCATGACCATTCCGAACCTAGACTCATGTCCAATTTCCTGCCCGCTCCCCGTATCCCTTAATTCCCTTTACTTCTAGGAAACTATCTATTTCTGTTTTAAATTTATTTAATGATGTAGCTTCCACAGCTTTCTGGGGCAGCAAATTCCACAAACCTACCACCCTCTGAGTGAAGAAGTTTCTCCTCATCTCTTTAAGTTGCTTTAAGTTGGACTTGGAGCCTGCTCTACCAGCCTATAATCACACCCTCCTTCTCAGTATCCACTGTAATTTCTTTTTCCTCTCTGCGAGCGCCCCTTAAGAGAAAGACTTGCATTTATATAGTGTTTTTCATGAACTTAGGACATCCCAAAGCTCTTTACAGCCAATGAAGTACTTTTTGAAGTGTAGTCATTGTTGTAATGTAGGAAACACGGCAGTCAATTTGCGCACAGCAAGCTCCCACCAACAGCAAGGTGACAATGACCAATTTGATAATACCCACAATAATAATGATGCATTATCTTGGATTCCCTGACTGAGAGGGTGGGCCGGAAATCCACTCCTGGGCTTCTGTCTTTGCTGGAGATGTTGAATGGGACACAAGGACATGCTTATGGACAGCCTGGGTTAACTGGTTTGATCTGAGCCAGATCATATGTGGAGCAGTTTACGCTCAGTTAACTGCTGGGCCACCTGTAGGAGTGCAGGATGTAAGGAGCAAAGGAAAGTAAAACAGGATGAATCAATTTGTGTTTGTTAGGTGCCACCCATGGCTCAGTGGGTAGCACCCTCGCCTCTCAGTCAGAAGGTTGTGGGTTCAAATTTCACTCCAGATGCTTCAGCACATAATCTAGACTGACACTTCAGTGCTGGACTGAGGGAGTGCTGCACTGGCAGAGGTGCTGTCTTTTAGAAGATATATTAAACTAAGGCCCCATCTGCCCACTTAGGTGGACGTAAAAGATCCCATGGCAATATTTTGAAGAAAAGCAGGGGAGTTCTCCCCGGTGTCCTGGCCAAAATGTATTCCTCAACCAACACCAGTAACAGATTCTAAAGCAAAATACTGCGGATGCTGGAAATCTGAAATAAAAACAGAAAATGCTGGAAATACTCAGCAGGTCAGGCAGTATCTGTGGAGAGAGAAACAGAGTTAACGTTTCAGGTCGATGACCCTTCGTCAGGACTGGAAAAAGTTGGAGATGTAACATGTTTTTAAGCAAGTGCAGGGGCAGGGAAAGGGGGGGAGGGGAGGAAAGAACAAAAGGGAAGGTCTGTGATAGGCTGGAAGGCAGGAGAGATTAAATGACAAAAGGGATGATGGTGCAAGGCCAAAGGAGATGGTAATGGGACAAGTTAAGAAACAAATGATGACTCTACATGAAGTGTAAATGGCACTGGCAGAATGATCGACAGCTGCCATGTGAGAGAGAGAGAAAAAAGATAGGGGCAGAGGTTATGGTCTGAAATTGTTGAACTCGATGTTGAGTCCAGAAGGCTGTAAAGTGCCTAATCGAAAGATGAAGTGCTGTTCCTCGAGCTTACGTTGAGCTTCATTGGAACAGTGCAAGAGGCCGAGGACGGAGAAGTCAGAGTGGGAGTGGAGCGGAGAATTAAACTGACAGGCGACCAGAAGCTCAGGGTCACCCTTACGGACTGAACGGAGATGTTCCGCAAAGTGATCACCCAATCTACGTTTGGCCTCCCCAATGTAGAGGAGACCTCATCGTGAGCAGCGAATATAGCTAAATCGCAAGAAGTACAAGTAAATCGCTGTTTCACCTGGAAGGAGTGTTTGGGGCCCGGGACAGTGGGAAGGTAAAATGGCAGGTGTTGCATCTCCTGCACTTGCATGGGAAGGTGCCGGGCGAAGGGGAAGGGGTGTTGGGGTTGATAGAGCAGTGGACCAGGGTGTTGCAGAGGGAGCGGTCCCCCAGATTATCTGATCATTATCACATTGCTGTTTGTGGGAGTTTGTTGTGTGCAAATTGGCTGCTGCGTTTCTTACATTACACCAGTGACTACACTTCATTGGCTGTAAAGTGCTTTGGGACGTACTGAGGTTGTGAAAGGCGCTATATAAATGCAAATCTTTCTTTTAAAAATGAACCTTTCCACTCTCCCAGTTTACAGGCTCTGATGAATAATTCTGTTACGTTTTACACGTTTTATGCCTCATGTACCTTAAAGAAGCTTGTGTTTCTTTCATTTCCCGCACACAGCACACTGCCTTGTATCCTGTGTGGGTCAAATGTTAAAATAAAATTGCAGAACTACATCAGCATGTGATACCTTTACAGTTAGGAGCGAGTGATCAGCTTGAATAAACCCAACTGTCACATTAAAAAAAAGTCGTTATTTGTTTTGTTGAATTCCTCAGAGACGTAGAGCCCAATTTTTAATCAGCAGATCAGCAGAGGCCAATTCTGAATTAATAATGTCCGGAGATTGATCCTCATCAATAGCAATGTGATCCTCATCAATAGCCTGACTCATTGAACAACATTTAGTTATATAATGGCCTTGTTGCACGGGGGCAGACTGACCGTTCAGATGATACCTATTGGTCGTTACACAAGATGATTAACTGCAAGAATGTTCAGGTCAGTAATTGAATCCTCTCCGATCTGACATCATTAAACAAGCTTAAAATACCAACATTCCTGAAGCCCCTATTGTATTTTGAATGAAGCTGCGTTTGTTTCCTTTGTGTTACTTGTTGTCACCTTCTGCTGATCGCAGTGCCACGATATGAACGTAGGTGTGGCAACTGAGCTTTGTATCCTGGTAAGTCATGTTTTTATCGCTCAGATCCACAGTCATAGAAATCAATCTCCAACAATTAGTCTACAACAAACCCAATTTATCCTAGAATCATAGAATGATACAGCACAGAAGGAGGCCATTTGGTCCATCGTGCCTGTGCCGGCTCTTTGAACGAGCTACACAATTAGTCCCACTCCCCCTGCTCTTTCCCCGTAGCCCAGCAAATGTTTCCTTTTCAAGTATTTACCCAATTCCCTTTTGAAAGTTATTATTGAATCTGCTTCC
Organism: Somniosus microcephalus; assembly: GCF_052327205.1. Lineage (NCBI taxonomy): Eukaryota > Metazoa > Chordata > Chondrichthyes > Squaliformes > Somniosidae > Somniosus > Somniosus microcephalus. The sequence goes on from NC_140988.1 coordinate 341,037,389, forward strand.
ACGATTCTTTCAGGCAGTGCATTCCAGATCGTAACAACTCGCTGCATAAAGAAATTTCTCTTCATTTCCCCCTGGATTTTTTTGCTAATTATCTTAAATCTGTGATTACTGACCCTCCTGTTAATAGAAACAGTTTCTCCCCATCTACTCTATCAAAACCCCTCATAATTCTGAACACCTATTTCATTAAATTAAATAGTTAACATTTTACAATCAACAACTAGTCTGATGCTGAGTCATATAGGAGAATATAGGGCTATGGGGAGACAACGGGACATTAGGATTAGTTTTGGATTGCTCTAGCAAAGAGCTGGCACAGGCACAATGGAATGAATGATGTCCTTCTGTGGTGTAAATGTCTATAGAATGCAAAGATAAATCCCGGCTTATATTCTCCACTCCTAACCATCTTCTTAAACCCCTCTGTCCTCCACCTTCATCTCCGACAACAAGTGTGAGGAGCTCATGGACTTCTTTGTCTCTAAGATTGAGACCATCGTTCAGCTGCCTCTGCCACTTCCCTTCCTTCCCCTAGCCCACCGGGCCAAACTTCCTCTAAGATTTCCCCCTGCCCTAGCCCTGAACTCACATCTTTCTCCAGTTTCTCTCCGATCTCCCCTCATGACCTCTCATAAGAACATAAGAAATAGGAGCAGGAGTAGGCCATTCGGCCCCTCGAGCCTGCTCCGCCATTCAATAAGATCATGGCTGATCTGATCTTGGCCTCAACTCCACTTTTCTGCCTGTTCCCCATAACCTTTGACTTCCCTGTAATTCAAAAATCTGTCTAGCCCAGCCTTGAATATATTCAGTGACTCCGCCTCCACAGCTCTCTGGGGTAGAAAATTCCAAAGATTCATGACCCTCTCAGAGAAGAAATTCCTCCTCAACTCCGTCTTAAATGGGCGACCCCTTATCCTGAAACTATGCCCCCTAGTTCTAGATTCCCCCACGAGGGGAAGCAACCTCTCAGCATCCACCCTGTCAAGCTCCCTCAGAATCTTATATGTTTCAATAAGATCACCTCTCATTCTTCTAAACTCCAATGAGTATAGGCCCAACCTGCTCAACCTTTCCTCATAAGACAACCCTTCCATCCCAGGAATCAACTTCATGAACCTTCTCTGAACTGCCTCCAGTGCAAGTATATCCCTCTTTAGATAAGGGAACCAAAACTGTACACAGTACTCTAGGTGTGGTCTCACCAACGCCCTGTACAGCTGTAGCAAGACTTCCCTACTTTTACACTCCATACCCCTTGCAATAAAGGCCAAAATTCCATTTGCCTTCCTAATTATTTGCTGTACCTGCATGCTAACTTTTTGTGTTTCATGTATGAGGGCACCCAGATCCCTCTGTACCACAACATTCTGTAGTCTCTCTCCATTTAAATAATATTTTTCTTTTCTATTCTTCCTACCAAAGTGGATAACCTCACATTTCCCCACATTATACTCCATCGGCCAAATTTTTGCCCACTCACTTAACCTATCTATAGCCCTTTGCCGACTCTTTGGCCGCAATTTTGCCGGCATTCAGAGGGCGGGTTTGGAGGCGGGTCAAAGGGTAAAATCATTTTGATTATTGACGGGTTGCAATCCCACCGTCAACCTGCCTCCAAACAATTTTCCCAAGTGTCGGGTCCCTGGTTTGCACATGGACCCGACACCTAGCGGCGGGAAGAGGATTAAAAGCAATTACCTCCCTATTAACAGGTAGTTGCTAGTAGTTGACAGACTATTTTTGAATTTTGATGCTTCTGCCTTGGGTTTCCTGATGTCCGGACACCACGCCAGGTAAGTGTGGCGTGTTGTGAGTCTGCTGTAATGTTTCTGGATTGATGACATCTGCAGAAGTGGTGTGAAGGATCCAATGTTGCACTGGTGAGTTTCAGAGGTAAGAAAATGTTGGGAAATGCATTTTTAATACATTTTCACATTTCTTTAGGTTACAAGTTTTGAAATCCATGTCCAGTGCCACCTCATTGGGAGAACCTCTCTCACCAGTGACAGATCACTTCTGTCACCTCACCTGCAGCTGCCATCTATTCCAGCCTATGGAGGGAGTCATTGGAGAGCCTGGGTGCAAGAGGTGACCTTTGTGCAGTGATTGTCAGTGTTTGCAGCACCTCAATGCTGTCAAACACTGAGAAATCAGCTGTCAAAAAAAGTTGTGCGTGGTCCCTTTAAGAAAACCAGCAGATGACGCATCATCAAATGACGTCATCTGACCGGCTTCCTCTTAATTGGCCGGAAAGCCCGCAGGGTGGGTTTAACAAGGTCAATTGACGTAAAATCACATCTATGGGCTGGATGCAGCTGGGGGCGGGACTGGAAGCCGGAAACCACCTGACCCACACCCAACCCGCCTCCATTGATAAAATTGCAGCCTTTGTGTCCTCCTCACAACTTGCTTTCCCACCTATCTTTGTATCATCAGCAAATTTGGCTACAGTACACTCGGTCCCTCCATCTAAGTCATTAATATAGATTGTAAATAGTTGAGTCCCCAGCACTGATCCCTGTGGCACCCCACTAGTTACAGTTTGCCAACCTGAAAATGACCCATTTATCCCGACTTTCTGTTTTCTGTTAGCCAATCCTCTATCCAATCTAATATATATTACCCCCAACACCATGAGCTCTTATCTTGTGCTGTAACCTTTTATGTGACACCTTATCGAATGCCTTTTGGAAATCCAAATACACCACATCCACTGGTTCCCCTTTATTCACCTCACTCGTTACATCCTCAAAGAACTCTAATAAATTTGTCAAACATGATATCCCTTTCATAACACCATGCTGACTCCACTTGATTGTATTATGATTTTCTAAATGTCCTGCTATTACTTCCTTAATAATGGATTCCAGCATTTTCCCAATGGCAGATGTTAGGCTAACTGACCTATAGTTTCCTGCTTTCTTGTCCATGAGACCCACTTCCTGCTCCTTCGACCCTATTCCCACCAAGCTGCTGACCACCCAACTTCCTTTACTGGCTCCCATGTTAGTTGACTTAGTTAATGGTCCTCTCTCCTCAGCTACTGTTCCCCTCTCCCTCAAAACAGCCGTCATCACCCCTCTCCTCAAAAAACCAACCCTTGACCCCTCCGTCCTTGCAAACTACTGCCCCATCTCCAACCTCCCTTTCCTCTCCAAAGTCCTTGAACATGTTGTCTCCTCCAAAATCCGTGCCCATCTTTCCCGCAACTCCATGTTTGAATCCCTCCAATCAGGTTTCCGCCCTTGCCACAATACCGAAACAGCTCTCATCAAAGTCACAAATGACATCCCTTGTGACAGTGACAAAGGTAAACTATCCCTCCTTGTCCTTCTTGACTTGTCTGTAGCCTTTGACACAGTTGACCACTCCATCCTTCTCCAAAGCCTCTCCACCGTTGTCTAGCTGGGTGGGACGGCACTCACCTGGTTCCATTCTTATCTAATCATAACCAGAGAATCATCTGCAACAACTTATCTTCCCGCTCCTGCATCGTTACCTCTGGTGTCCCCCAAGAATCTATCCTTGGCCCCTCCTAATTCTCATCTACATATTGCCCCTTGGCAACATCATCCGAAAACACAGCGTTAGTTTCCACATGTACACCTAGCTCTACCTCACTACCTCTTCTCTCAACCCCTCCACAGTCTCTAAATTGTCAGACTGCTTGTCCAACATCCAGTTCTGGATGAGCAGAAATTTTTTCCACTTAAATATTGGGAAGACCAAAGCCATTGTTTTCGGTCTCTGCCACAAACTCTGTTCCCTAGCCACTGACTCCATCCCTCTCCCTAACATCTGTCTGAGGCTGAACCACACAGTTCGCAACCTTGGTGTTATATTAGACCCTGAAATGAGCTTCCGACCACATATCCGCAGCATAACTAAGACCACCTACTTCCACCTCTGTAACATCGCCCGTCTCCGCTCTTGCCTCAGCTCATCCGCTGCTGAAACCCTCATCCACGCCTTTGTTACCTCTAGACTTGACTATTCCAATGTACTCCTGGCTGGCCTCCCACATTCTACCCTACAGAAACTTGAGGTGATCCAAAACTCGGTTGCCCGTGTCTTAACTTGCACCAAGTCCCGTTCGTCCATCACCCCTGTGCTCGCTGACCTACATTGGCTCCCGGTTAAGCAACGCCTCGATTTCAAAATTCCCATCCTTGTTTTCAAACCCCTGCATGGCCTCACCCCTCCCTATCTCTGTAATCTCCTTCAGCCCCACAATCCCCCGGATATCGGCGCGCCTCTAATTCTGCCCTCCTGATTATAATCGCTCAACCATTAGTGGCCGTGCCTTCTGTTGACTAGGCCCTAAGCTTGGGAATTCCCTGCCTAAACCTCTCCGCCTCTCTACCTCTCTTTCCTCCTTTAAGACCTACCTCTTTGACCAAGCTTTTGGTCACCTGTCCTAATTTCTCCTTATGTGGCTCGTGTCAAATTTTTTGTCTTATAACACTCCTGTAAAGCTCCTTGGGACATTCTACTACGCTAAAGGCGCTATATAAATACAAGTTACATAGAACATAAGAACATAAGAAATAGGAGCATGAGTAGGCCATTTTGGCCCCTCGAGTCTGCCCCTCCTTTCAATAAGATCATGGCTGATCTGACTTTGACCTCAACTCCACTTTCCTGCCCGCTCCCCATAACCCTTGACTCTCCTATAATTCAAAAATCTGTCTATCTCCACCTTAAATATATTCAATGACCCAGCCTCTGTAGTGTATGTACTTTGCAGAAGGAACTATATTCTGCAGCCCCTGTATACTGCAGTACCAGTAGTGACCACCCCTGTATATAAGCCTGTGTAGTAACTTTTGCATAGTAGTTCCAGGTTGTCTCCACTCAGTAAAGACCTGTTATAACCAACTCCTGCAGTCCGTGTCTCAATTACACACGGACATAATACTGGCGACGAGCAGATCCGAACTTACCTACAGTCTGCACCACCTCATGGGGATCCATCCCTGAAGCGAAGTTATCAGAGGTCAAGGCCAGAAGAAAGAAAAAAAAAATCAAACGAACAGAAGAAACAGGCGTCGACCGTGGGCATCCGCCTCTGATTCATCGGAGCTGAAGATTTGCAGGAGAGGCTGTCGAGAGCGGGGCTTGGTTATCCTGTCGATGGTGTTTCAGCTAATCGGGCTGGTGGCAGGTAGTACACTGATCCTTCCTGGGCTGCGGCGGTCTAGAGCTCGATCGGGTGGCTTTTCAACGGGGCCGAGCAGCGTTGTCGAGAAGAGGAGAGAGAGAGAGGGTGGAGCACACAGGGCGCGGCTGGTGCTACGAAGCCGGGCAGCGTACAGACCCGAGAAGAGGGAGGCAAGTGTTCCGCAGGGTTGCTCCGACGACGGGGAAATAATAAAAAAATTAGAAGCGCAGAAAGCCGTGAGGAGCTGCAGTTTGCTACGGCATCCGCGGAGAGCGGCGTTAGCAGCAGCGCGGGGGGAAGTGTGCGAAGACCATAGGGCGTCGCCATCAAGGCATAAAACGCCAGCAACAGCGCTAGCAGCAGCGGAGAAAGCAGAAAGCGCGGGAGGTGCCATTTTGTAAATCGGGGAAGAAGGCAAAGCACGGGAGGCGCCATCTTAGATTTCCAAGATGCCGAAGACTGGCAATATCACTGCCTTCGATAATGCAATAGAAGACTGGACCACGTATGTGGAAAGAGTCGAGGTATATTGCGAGGCAAACGAAGTAGCCGATGAGAAAAAGGCATCGGTACTACTAAACTTAATGGGCGCAAGAACGTACGGCCTATTGCGGAACCTGATTACTCCAGCCAAACCGAAGGCGAAGAGTTTTAACGAAATTGTTGATATCCTACAGGAACACCTAAATCCTACACCACTGCTGATAGCAGAAAGATTTAAATTCCACAGGAGAAATCAGCATAAAGATGAGAGCAATGCTGATTACCTTACGGAACTACACAAGCTATCAAAGCACTGCCAGTTCGGAGCAGGACTGGCAGATACCCTACGGGACAAATTTGTCTGTGGACTCCTGAGTGAAGGAACCCAGAAGAGGTTACTCTCAGAGAAAGAGCTGACGCTAGATAAGGCTTTCAGCGTGGCAGTATCGTATGAAGCAGCAGCAAGGGGAGCTGCGGAAATACAGCAAAAGCCACAGGAATACGGCACCCACGAAATGACATGGGGATTTGAAAAATGTTATCGCTGTGGCAGAGCAACCCATGACCAGAAGGACTGCTGGTCCAAGGACAAAATATGCAGGCAATGCGGAAAGATGGGACACATTGCACGAGTTTGCAGGTCTGGGAAGAAGACTAACAACAACAAAAAGGCTACTAAGGAACAGTACAGGAAAGTACAAAAGATGACAGACCGTAGTTCCGAAGACCAGATGAGTGATAGTGAATCCGGGAACAAGAGACTAAGCTGTCTCAAACTTCACAACGTAATCGCAAAAGTGGATCACCGAACCATTTGGGTCACCCTCATGATAGCAGGGTCCCAAGTCAAAATGGAATTGGATACAGGATCAGCCCTGACCGTCATGAATCGATGAGACTACGAGCGGCTATTCTCACACATACCCTTGAAAGAGACATCCATTGTCTTGAAGATGTATACGGGGCAAAAAGTATACCCCAGAGGAAAAATAAGGGTGCCTGTCGAATACAACAGCAAGGAAATACAGAAATTGTATCTGTACATACTGCAAGATGGTGGACCACCATTATTGGGATGTGAATGGATCAGAAAGATAAATTTAGACTGGCACTCCATTCAGGCACTGACGGTGGCTGGTAAAAAGGGTGACGACGTCACTCCTGGACGATTGTCAACAATCTTAGCTAATGCCAAAGAGGTATTTCAACAAGAACTGGGAACTCTTAAAGGCGTAACCGCCTCGATAAAAATAGAAGAGAATGCAATTCCCAAGTTTTTCAAAGCAAGACCGGTACCATATGCAATTCGCCCAGCCATCGAGGCAGAGCTGGAGAATCTGGAGAATGCAGGCGTGTTATCTAAGGTAGACTGGAGCGAGTGGGCGACACCCATCATTCCTGTCATGAAGAAAATGTTAAACAATAAGTCTGAGGAGCCAAGGAAGGTTCGCATCTGTGGGGACTTCAAGGTGACGGTGAACCCAGTCCATCACACAGTACAATATCCTCTTCCGAGGATAGAAGATATTTTCGCCTCACTATCTGGAGGGAAGCGTTTTACAAAAATTGACCTAGCACAAGCATATTTGCAGATGGAGGTTGAAGAATCCTCTAGGAAGTATCTCACGATAAACACTCACAAAGGTCTTTACCAGTATAATCGACTGGTATTCGGAGTAGCATCAGCTCCGGCGATATGGCAAAGAGCGATGGAACAAGTCCTGCAAGGGATTCCGGGGACTCAGTGTTACTTGGTCGACATCCTAGTGACAGGTGAAGATAACAGTGAACACCTTGCCAACCTAGCGCAGGTGCTCACTAGACTAAGAGAACATGGGCTACGAGCCAATCGCCCCAAGTGCGAGTTTTTTAAGAAACAGATATCATATTGTGGCCACATGATTGATGACGAGGGGTTACATAAGTCCCCTGACAAAAATGAAGCGGTAGTTAAGGCTCCAGCACCTGAAAATGTGTCGCAACTGAGGTCATTCCTCGGATTGGTGAATTACTACCATAAGTTTTTGCCGAATTTGTCCACAATTCTGCACCCACTGAACGCCCTACTACAAAGCGGAGTAGCATGGAAATGGAGCGATGAATGTAAGCGGGCCTTTCAGAAGAGTAAGGACCTCATCACTTCAAGGGAAGTATTGGCTCACTACAGCCCATCACTACCGATAAGACTGGCGTGTGATGCGTCTCCCTACGGCATTGGAGCGGTACTGTCACATAAATTCCTTGATGGTTCAGAGAGGCTGATAGCTTTTGCGTCACGCTCGTTAACTTCAGCCGAGCGTAACTACGCCCAGATTGACAGAGAGGCCCTCAGCCTGGTGTGGGGGGTGAAGAAGTTCAATCACTACCTGCACGGTCAGAAATTTACTCTACTAACTGATCATCAACCTCTTTTCTCCATTTTCAACCCTCAGAAGGGAGTACCAATAATGACAGCACAACAGCTACAGAGGTGGTCCCTTTTCCTAGGGGCACACTAATATGACAACGAGTACAAAGGAACTAAACAGCATGGGAATGCTGATGGATTGTCGCGCCTGCCGTTGCCGACGGTGGAAGAAGCACCTGCAGTGGATCCAGTGGAGATATTCCACTCGACCATAGTCGAATGTCTCCCTGTGACGAATGCAAACATAGAAAAGGAAACACGAAATGACCCGACACTCTCCTGGGTCTATGATTTAACGGTGAAGGGATGGCCAGCACATGGCGAACCACTGCTGCCAGCATTCTCGCCGAGAAGAGAACAGCTGTCAGTGTGCAGAGGAACCTTGATGTGTGGATCCAGGGTAGTAATTCCACCCAAATTGAAGGATAGAGTGCTCAATGAGCTTCATGAGGGTCATCTGGGAGGGGTAAAAATGAAGAACTTAGCCAGAGCGTTTGTGTGGTGGCCGGGAATCGATAGAGAAATTGAAGAGATGACCAAGAGCTGTACAGGATGCCAGAAGGTCCAAAACGCCCCACCACAAGCCCCTCTACATCCTTGGGAGTGGCCCTCATCTCCATGGCAAAGGGTGCACATTGATTTTGCTGGTCCATTTATGGACTCGATGTTTTTAATTGCGGTGGATGCACATTCAAAGTGGCCAGAGGTAATAAAAATGTCCTCAACCACCACAGAAAAAACTATCACAGTCTTACGAACCATATTCGCCAGAAATGGGCTGCCTGAACAGATTTGCTCCGACAATGGACCACAGTTTGTGTCTGAAGAGTTCCGGAGGTTCTTAAAGAACAATGGTGTTAAGCATTACACACCCGCCCCATATCATCCAGCCACTAATGGATTGGCTGAGAGGTTCGTTCAAACATTCAAGAAGGCTATCAAGGCAATGTGTAATGAAGACATACCCCTACAACACAAGGTGGACAACTTCTTGTTTGCCTACCGGAATGCGACACATGCGGTTACCAACCAAACTCCAGCCATGATGTTCTTCAATCGAAGACTACGATGCCGCTTGGATTTGGTTAAGCCAAACATCAGAAGAGATGTGGCAGTTTCAGAATATGAATGAAAGGCCGACCAGGAGTTTTAAGATAGGTCAACCAGTTTTGGCCCGGGACTACTGCACAGAGAAATGGCAGCCAGGAACGATCTGTACACGGCAAGGACCTCTAATGTATACCGTGGACGTTGGATAGAGCATTGTAAGACACCATGCTGACCAGATTCTAGAGTCACTGGAAAACGTCAATTCCACACCACGATCCGATACACCTGGTGATGAAACCGAAGTACCAATTGCATCTACCTCAGAATCGGTGACATTGGAAGCAGACGAACCAAACAACGACGTTGATCCCGAATCAACTTTGCCAGAAGAACCTGATACCCTAAAGAGGCGTTATCCAGACAGAATCAGGAAGCCTCCTCAAAGACTGAACTTATAATTGCTTAACTTCAGCTAATGTATCTAGCAACTGTAATTGTAAATATGTTATTTAATTATTAATCGAATGTTATGTACTGTTTAGCTAAAAGGGGAGGAATTGTAGTGTATGTACTTTGCAGAAGGAACTATATTCTGCAGCCCCTGTATACTGCAGTACCAGTAGTGACCACCCCTGTATATAAGCCTGTGTAGTAACTTTTGCATAGTAGTTCCAGGTTGTCTCCACTCAGTAAAGACCTGTTATAACCCCTGCAGTCCGTGTCTCAATTACACACGGACATAATAGCCTCCACAGTTCTCTGGGGCAGAGAATTCCACAGATTTATGACCCTCTGAGAGAGGAAATTCATCCCCATCTCCGTTTTAAATGGGCGACCCCTTATTCTGAAACTATGCCCCCTAGTTCTAGATTCCCCCATGAGGGGAAACATCCTCTCTGCATCTGCCCTGTCGTGCCCCTCAGAATCTTATATGTTTCAATAAGATCACCTCTCATTCTTCGAAACTCCAATGAGTACAGGCCCAACCTGCTCAATCTTTCTTCATAAGACAACCCTTCCATCCCAGGAATCAACCTCGTGAACCTTCTCTGAACTGCCTCCAATGCAAGTATATCCCTCCTTAAGCAGTACTCCAGGTTTGGTCTCACCACCCTGTACAGTTGTAGCAAGACTTCCCTACTTTTATACTCCATCCCCCTTGCAATAAAGGCCAACATTCCAAGTTGTTGTTGCTGTTAAGGTTCTATAGATACGTTCCCAAGTTTGATTCCTGTTGTAAAATACATAAGTGTAATTGTCGGGCGAGGACAGCAATGGGCTTGGTTGTGATGCCAACCCATGGTCAAATACCCTACTGAAGCTCATGAAGAATGGCCAATGGGTTGAGATAATAAAGGTTTGCTCTCCAGCAGGGCAGGGAATTTAAGAGAAGGGGGAAAATAAAATCGTCATTCAAGTCATCAAGCAGTGCTGTAATTTAGGTGTTTAAAATGATAAAGGGATTCAATAGAGTAGATAAAGAGAAACTATTGTGGTGGGAGAATCCAGAAGAAGGGGGTCAGAATCTTATAATCTGAGCTAGGCCATTCAGGAGTGGAATCCAGAAGCACTTTTTCACACAAAGGGTGGTGGAAATCTGGAACTCTCTCCCCCAAAAGGCTGTGGATGCTGGCGGGCAATTGACATTTTTCAGATGAATTTTTGTTAGGTAAGGGTATCAAGGGATACAGATCAAAGGTGGTTAAATGGAGTGGAGGTACAGATCAGCCATGATCTGATTGAATGGTGAAACAGGCTTGAGGGGTTGAATGGCCTCCTCCTGTTCCTATGTTACTAGAGGAATAGCAGAATTTAGGAAGGTAACGCAAGCTGGTGAGTGTTGTGTGACATTCATGGCCAATTTATTTAACTAACTAAACCAACCAAGGTACAAATTTAACAACAGGCTTTGGAAAAATAACAAAGGCAGTAGGAGTGTAGTTGGAACAAACAACCATAAAACAGGACAGGTTTAAGTCCACGTTTTTTCATGTTATTTATCCATATCCCTCAGTCACGGGAGAGGGAAGAATTCACCAGAACCCCATTTTCGTTAATCATCCAGAAATCAGTAGCACTGTTTCTATTTATGGATCCGACTCTCATTGTTTCAGATTACTTCCATCTGTCTGAGCAGATAAGTATTCTGCTTGATGGCTAAAGTTAAAAAAAAATCTGCCTGTTTACTCCATATTCAGAGACCTAACTGAACACACTGCACAACTCTCTCGTGCCTCGAAAGTGACAAAGTTGAGGTTTTTCTTATTGCACGCAGTAATTGTGAATAAATGGCTAGAAAGACCAATGAATTATACGGACAGCCTGGCTCTGTGTTGTACATATATGTAGATTTCAGCAAAGAGTAATCTGTGGGAGGCATTTCTTACTGTATGAGGGTGTGTCTTAAGCTAAAGAAATCCCATGGAAGCAGTGGGCACAAATATTAATCTATATCAGCATTTGATTATTTAAAGAATGACCTTTCTCATTTCTTCTTGTTCTGTGATGGAAAGCTCGGTGCCATTTGATCACAATTTCTTGATTTTATCTCATCTCCTCTCCTCGGCTCGGAGGTAGCTCTCTTGCCTCGAGTCAGAATGCCTCACTCCGGAGACCTGAGCGCATAATCTAGGCTGAGTACTGAGGGGGTGCTGCATTGTTGGAGGCGATGGGGTAGTAATTGGTCAATAATACCCAAATTCCAGGGGGGATATGCCCTGCGGCTCCCCCCCCACCCCGCCCCCAAGAACGCTTGAAAAAAGTCCAACGCCTTATTGGCCTTGGATAATTTTCAGGTGACATGGATGACCGCCTAGAACAGGGGTTAGGCCCCTTGCATATGCTAATGAGGGGGGGGTTTTAGGACCCTCCTGAGAAACTGGACTGCCCTGAGTGGAACAGACGCCGGGCTTACTCAGTTCATGTTTTCTACCCCGGTGAATTTCTACCCGTTACCTTTTGGATGAGATGTGAAGCCAAGGCTCGATTTGCCCTCTTAGGTGACTGCAAAAGATCTCGTGCCACTTTTTGAAGAGGAGCCAGAGATTTCTCCCGATGGTAACATTTGTCCCTCAGCCAACAGCACTAAAACAGATTATCTGGTCATTTGTCTCATTGCTGAGGATCTCACTGAAGCATGCAAAATTATTATAGGGCTTGATAGGATGGATGCTGGGGGAATGTTTCCCTTGGCTGGGGAGTCTAGAACCAGGGGTCACAGCCTCAGGATAAAGGGTAGTCCATTCAGGACAGAGATGAGAAGAAATTTCTTCACACAGAGGGTGGTGAATCTTTGGAATTCTCTACCCCAGAGGGTTGTGGAGGCTCAGTCATTGGGTATATTCAAGACAGAAGTCGATAGATTTCTGACTAGTAAGGGCATCAAGGGATATGGCGATAAGGCCGGTGAATGGAATTGAGGCAGGAGATCAGCCATGACCTCATTGAATGGCAGAGCAGGCTCGAAGGGCCGAATGGCCTACTCCTGCTCCTATTTCTTATGTTCTTATGCTGTTAGTGGGACCTTGCTGTGCGCATATTGGCTGCGGCTTTTCTTTACATTGCATCAGTGACTGCACTTCAAAATGACTTCATTGGCTTCAAAGTGCTTTTGGGATATCCTGAAGATGTGAAAGGCGCTATATAAATGCAAGTTCTTTCGTTACTCTTTTCAACCGTGGTGGTATCCAGCACTATGGACATTCACCTAGTTAGCTCAAAAATTACCCCACAGTCTTACAGCTTTGGCCTCCCAATTAAGCAATCCTGAATCCCTTTTACAATGGGGTGTGTTTTGCCAGTCTTGACGGGATAGTCTGGAGCATCCTTGTTTGACAGGAGATGAGAAGATACCTCTGACGCAGCTACTGTTGGTTTGACCAACTATGCCACCTGTGGAGATAACGAGCACCATCGAACCATTCCAATCTAAGAGAACATGATGGGAGGGGGTTAATTTTGGAGACAGCGTAGCCACCGGGGCCTAAATTCAACATTGCTGCGCTCATTTTATGGGCGTAAATGGGCGATTTGCACGTGCTCCTGGGCCACTGCTAAATTTGGCAGGGCCTTTTTTTAGGCGGCCATGGCAGCTGCCTGAAATGAACGCATGCCACATTTCAATATTGAAATGCGATTCCTCTACTCATTTCGGGACCCGCTTGCGAACATAGTTTTTTTTGGTTTTTTTTCATTGATGGGATGTGGGCATCGCTGGCTAGGCCTGCATTTGGTGCCCATCCCTAATTGCCCTTGAGAAGATGGTGGTGAGCCACCTTCTTGAACCGCTGCAGTCCATATGGTATAGGTACACCCACAATGCTGTTAGGAAGGGAGTTCCAGGATTTTGGCCCAGCGACAGTGAAGGATCGGCGATACAGGTCCAAGTCAGGATGGTGTGTGGCTTGGAGGGGACCTTGTAGGTGGTGATGTTCCCATGCGTCTGCTGCCCTTGTCCTTCTAAGTGGTAGAGGTCGTGGGTTTGGAAGGTGCTGTTGAAGGAGCTTTGGCGAGTTGCTGCAGTGCATCTTGTAGATGGTACACACTGCAGCCACAGTGCGTTGGTGGTGGAGGGAGTGAATGTTGAAGGTGATGGAAGTAGGTGGTGAATATTACAGCAACCTCTGATTACTTTTTCAGGCTCTACAGAGGCCGAACCAGTGTTCCTTTAAAGGACCGCTGGAGGCTGCAGAGGAAGCCTGAGGGGGTGTTTTTTTTAAAGAATTTACCTTGATGTGGGGCCAGGAGGAGCAGGCGTGCTCCTTTTGTCACCACAGTAAGACTGCGGCCGCTGCTGCCCTGCACTCACCCCCTCCCTCCCAATCGACACCCCCCCTTCCCGAACTTACCCGCTGACGTCCGACCAGCAGGCAGTGTTGGGGAGCCCAATTGGCACCCGCAGCTTGCCACAATGATGATGGCCCGAGGACCATTCTAAATTGGCTACACGCCGCATGGATTAGGTCCAGTTTCGGCTGCTAATACATAGCTAATATACATTGAAACATATAAGATACTGAGGGGGCTTGACAAGGTAGATACAGAGAGGATGTTTCCCCTCGTGGGGAAAATCTAGAACTCGGGGGCATAGTTTCAGAATAAAGGGTTGCCCTTTTAGAACTGAGATGAGGAGGAATATCTTCACTCAGAGGGTCGTAAATCTGTGGAATTCTCAGCCCCAAAGAGCCGTGGAGGCTGGGTCATTAAGTACATTTAAGGTGGAGATAGACAGATTTTTGCAAGATAAGGGAGTGAAGGGTTATGGGGAGCGAGCTTTGAGCCCAAGATCAGCCATGATCTTATTGAATGGTGGAGCAGGCTCAAGGGGCCAAGTGGTCTATTCCTGCTCCTATTTCTTATGTTCTTGTTCTTAAGTTCTTACCCCACCTCCTCCAACCTTATATCCTCTCCCACCTCCATTGGTCCTCTGACTCTGGCTTTGGTGCATCCCCTTCTTTTTGCCCCATCACTGGTGGTATAGTCTTCAGCTGCCTCAACCCTACCCTCTGGAACATAGGCACATCCCTTTCAGCCCCCTCTACGTCTCTCAGCATCTTTAAAAAACCTTCTCAACCACCACCTCTTCCACTAAGCTTTCAGTCATCGTAATCTCACCCTCCATGCAGTGGCCTCCATTCACTTATTTATTCACCACCCACCCCCACCCCCTCACCCTTTATAAAAATGCTTTAGGATGTTTACTATGTTAAAGGAGTTATTAAATGCTGCAACTAGCTGTTATTGTATGATTTCCAGTGTAAGGAAGAAAATATACCTCAGGCAAGTAATGAGATGCTGCACCCAACCTTTCCCAAGGTGACGGAAATAGATCAATTGCCGCACCAATAACTGCCCTTGTGCAGAGCCAGAAATCTTACAGTTCCACCACTTCAAAGAAAGAAACCCCGACATTAATTATTAACTGAATATTCAAGGCCTAGCTAATTAGTTCAAAAGTTGTTATTATTTGAATATTTGTGTAATGAATGCAGCCTGAATTTAATCTTCATTTAGAAGTCAGAGCCCAGCACCTGGAGTCTAATCCCACTCTCACCAGTAGGATTACAGTTGTAAATGACATGCTTTTCTCTAACTCCAGTCTGAGGGCCTCAGAAAGCCTCACATGTTCTATAGTCATTTAGCAAGTGGTTTTTTTTATGGTTAAAAAGCTACAAATTCAAACATTAAAAAAAAAATTATTTTCTATTTTTCTGAAGCAGTACTAGCTGGGGCGACTGGCTGGCTGGCATTTAACCTGTAGAACCTGGGTTCATATCTAACCCAGGCTCAGGGGTTCTATCCAGAATCAGTTTGGACAGTTTCAATCCAGTTCCTGGAGGGCACTGCTCTGTAGCAGAAGTTGGCACTCGTTGGCAAACTCACTTAGAGATGGCACAGGATGGCTAATGTGGGAAAAGGAAATGAAACTGCCCCACTGGGGCAGTAAAGGGTACTGTTTGGAGGTGGTGCCTGAGGTCTGTTGCTGGGTTAGGGTACAGGGAGCTTTACTCTGCATGTCTTGTGCCTGACTTGGGAGTGCTTGATTCTGGCACTGCCTAAATATAGGACAGGTTCCATTCCCCAGCACTAATAGGGCCGATTTTAACAGTGACTTACCTGCACCCACCTCCCCCCCCGCCGTCTTCCCACGGGTTGCGATCTTAACCTGCTCTGTTGGGCAGGCGAGAGTGCCACTCGCCAGAAGGCAGCGGGGTCCTTCTTTAAATATGCAGATCGGGCTCTGATGACGTAATCGGAGCCCAACTGCAATTTTTAACCTAAACGGGGACGCCACCAGGCCAACCTGACGGCGAGGAGCTGGGGCCCAGAAGAGGCCTATAAAGCTAAGTGTTTTTTAATTTTTTTAAATGAGTTTTCTTGTGGGCCAGGAGGAGCGGGAGTGGCAGAACCTTTAGCTAAGTGGCAGAACCTTTAGCCGCTATGCCCCTGGGCCTGCACTTTGGAACTCTCTTCCTAAACCCCTCAATCTTGCCCCCTCTCTCTCCACTTTCAAAAGCCTGCTGGAAATTTGCCCCTTTGACCACAGTTTTGGTCACTTCCTGTAACCACGCGTCCACTTCCGCGCTTGATGCCCACTGATTTTCCGTAAAGTGCCTTGGGATGTTGGCTACATGAGTGATGATACACAAGTGGAAGCTGTTTGAATTTGTGGTTATTTTAGCTGCCAATTACGATGTCTACTCTGACCACCCGACTAACAATCTAGTAGGTCCTGAGATTGGCAGTGCAGGGCCCTCAGTCTCAATCTCACAGATTATAAGAGTAAAATTTCTGCTTCCTTGGCTTGCAATCTCGCCAAACAATCAAAATGGATGGAAAATCATGAACTGCACCCATACGATTTTGGTAGGCGAGGTAACACGTCAGAAGCAGAAAAGTGTCTTTTTCATTTCTTTGGTGGGTTGCACGACAGCTGGTGGACTGCAGTCTAATATTCAGTCAAAAACCGAATGTTACTTCTTGCGAAACAATCGCCTACCATAGAACTGTTACTGAGGATTTTGGTTCATATTTGCATATATGACAGGATATGGTCTCTTTAGTCTTTGAACAGCATTAACAATGATTATTATGTTGCTGTAGTGCTATGTTGAGAAGTAGACCCAGAAGGTCAGTGACTGATATAGAAACATAGAAAAATAGGAGCAGGAGACGGCCATTCGGCCCTTCGAGCCTGCTCCGCCATTCAATATGATCATGGCTGATCCTCTATCTCAATACCATATTCTCGCTCTCTCCCCATACCCCTTGATGCCTTTTGTGTCTAGAAATCTATCTATCTTCTTCTTAAATATATTCAGTGACTTGGCCTCCACAGCCTTCTGTGGTAGAGAATTTCACAGGTTCACCACCCTCTGAGTGGAGAAATTCCTCCTCATCTCAGTCCTAAATGTCCTACCCAGTATCCTGAGACTGTGACCCCTCATTCTAGAACCCCCAGCCAGGGGAAACATCCTCCCTGCATCCAGTCTGTCTAGCCCTGTCAGAATTTTATACGTTTCAATGACATCCCCCTCTCATTCTTCTAAACTCTAGTGAATACAGGCCTAGTTGACCCAATCTCTCCTCATACGACAGTCCTGCATATTTCTGATGTGCAGTGGTGGTCCCATCAGTCATCACCTTTTGTATCAGTAAGCTGTAGAGGTTAAAAAGCCTTGGGATTCCCAAAAGTTATGGGCGATCCTGTCTCTCATTTCCATCATTCAACTATATTTTAAATCTAAGCTGTAGAAACATCGAACATTGCAATAATTCCTCTGTGTGCTGTATTAAGAAGGGCATTCATCCATTTAAAATGAACATGTGAATGGCCTTATTAAAGGAGTGGCTGCAGAATATTTTGTCTGTTACCGATATCATACCCTGTAATTTCAATCATGCGTCGCCAATACTGAAGATCCTTCCGCTCCAGTTACTGAGGTTGTCTTCAGTACTCCTGGTTCAAGAGCTTCCATATTGGAACGCCATTCATGGGTCCACGATTTTCATTCCCTTCAAATTAATTGTGGGCCTGTGAATCTGTCTTGTGCTTGGATTTCTAATATATACTCCCTACAAGCAACGTTACGTGTCAGGAGCGCTAAAGACGGAAAATTTAGCCCTGTCTTCTTTAGCGACTGGAACGAGTCATTAATATCAGAAAAACGACAACAGATGGATTTCAGAATCTAGGGCCCAGCATTCTTCATTCTGCTACAGCCGGCATAGGATCATCGTTTTCTCTGTTGTTAACAGGCTATTAATGAAATTACAGGAACACGTGGCTTTTAAAAATGTGATTTCTGAGACTGTGATTATATTAGCATCAGTGAGGAATGAGCCGTTTATCATGGCACACCTGGAATAATGATCCTTTCATGGCACTCAAATAGCTAACAAGCTATTTAATCACAGACAATGTCAAAGGCTCGAGTAATCCAGCTGTGCGGAAAATATTGGAATAGGCAGAGAAAAAATCATTTTACTGACCAGGCCCTTTCAATTCCGGTAAACAGAGTAACGGAATGACACAGCCACAGCCCAAAAAGCTAGGAAGAGTGGCAATAGATGGACAGACAGCACCAATCTGCCTCTGCAACTTGGAGGACCTGGCAATAGGTCCAGAAGAAGAAGAACAACAACAACAACTTGTATTTATATAGCACCTTTAATGTAGTAAAACGTCCCAAGGCGCTGCACAGGAGTATTTTAAGACGCAAAATTTGACACTGAGCCACATAAGGATAAATTAGGGCAGGTGACCAAAAGCTTGGTCAAAGAGGCAGGTTTTAAGGGGTGTCTTAAAGGAGGAAGGAGAGGTAGAGAGGTTCAGGCAAGGAATTCCAGAGCTTAGGGCCTAGGCAACAGAAGGCACGGCCACCAATGGTTGAGCGATTATAATCAGGGATGCTCAAGAGGGCAGAATTAGAGGAGCGCAGATATCTCGGGGGGTTGTGGGGCTGAAGGAGATTACAGAGATAGGGAGGGGCAAGGCCATGGAAGGATTTGAAAACAAGGGTGAGAATTTTGAAATCGAGGCGCTGCTTAACCGGGAGCCAATGTCGGTCAGCGAGAACAGGGGTGATGGGTGAACGGGACTTGGTGCGAGTTACGACATGGTCATTTGGATGACCTCAAGAAGTAGAAGAGTAGGATGGTAAGTTATCAATATTACATTAGAGCCCCAGCACAGGACATTTATGCAGGTCAGGCATCATCTGTGGAACAGTAGTTGTAAAATAAATATGTGGCAAACGTTTTACTGCTACAGAAAAATATTAGTTAAGAGTAACAAGTAAAAATAACAGGTCATGGCAAATTACATTATACATGCTATAATGGGACAGAAAACACACTGCAGGAAACTACTTCCAAAAGCCGCAGGAAGATCTGAGCAATGAAATCCTTAAATACCTGTCTCCTTACAGGCAGAACTGATCCATGACTATTTCTCCCTGAGATACAGTTAGCAGGGTGCATTGTGATACAAGTCTTTGGGTGTCGCCTTAATGGAGTCGTACAGGATGAGGTGGCTGACTGGTGTGATGTTTTGAAACGTATCTATATTAACGATTTGGAGGAAGGGACCGAGTGCAACACATCCAAGTTTGCCGACGATACAAAGATGGGAGGGAAAGCAATGAGTGAGGAGGACATAAAAAACCTGCAAAAGGACATAGACAGGCTAAGTGAGTGGGCAGAGATTTGGCAGATGCAATATAATGTTGGAAAGTGTGAGGTTATGCACTTTGGCAGAAAAAATCAAAGAGCAAGTTATTATCTAAATGGAGAGAAACTGCAAAGTGCTACAGTACAAAGGGATCTGGGGGTCCTGGTGCATGAAACACAGAAGGTTAGTATGCAGGTGCAGCAGGTGATCAGGAAGGCCAATGGAATCTTGGCTTTTATTGCAAGGGGGATGGAGTATAAAAGCAGGGAAGTCTTGCTTCAGTTATACAGGGTATTGGTGAGGCCACACCTGGAATACTGCATGCAGTTTTGGTTTCCATATTTAAGAAAAGATATGCTTGCTCTCGAGGCGGTTCAGAGAAGGTTCACTCGGTTGATTCCGGAGATGAGGGGGTTGACTTATGAGGAAAGGTTGAGTAGGTTGGGACTCTACTCATTGGAGTTCAGAAGAATGAGAGGTGATCTTATCGAAACATATAAGATTGTCAGGGGGCTTGATCGGGTGGATGCGGTGAGGATGTTTCCACTGATGGGTGAGACTAGAACTAGGGGGCATAATCTAAGAATAAGGGGCTGCGCTTTCAAAACTGAGATGAGGAGAAACTTCTTCACTCAGAGGGTGGTGCATCTGTGGAATTTGCTACCTCAGAGAGCTGTGGAAGCTGCGACATTAAAATAAATTTAAAATGGAGATAGACAATTTCCTAGCAGATAAGGGAATTAGGGGTTACGGGGAGCGGGCAGGGAAGTGGACGTGAGTCTAGATTCGGGTCAGCCATGATCCTATTGAATGGCGGAGCAGGCCCGAGGGGCCGTATGGCCTACTCCTGCTCCTACTTCTTATGTATAAGATTCTGAGGGGGCTTGACAGGGTAGATGCTGAGAGGATGTTTCTCCTCGTGGGGGAATCTAGAACTAGGGAGCATAGTTTCAGATTAAGGGGTCACCCATTTAAGACGGAGATGAGGAGGAATTTCTTCTCTCAGAGGGTCGTGAATCTTTGGAATTCTCTACCCTAGAGAGCTGGGTCATTGAATATATTTAAGATGGAGATAGACAGATTTTTGAACTATAGGGGAGTCAAGGGTTATGGGGAGTGGGCGGGGAAAGTGGAGTTGAGGCCAAGATCAGATCAGCCATGATCTTATTGAATGGCGGAGCAGGCTCGAGCGGCCAAATGGCCTCCTCCTGCTCCTATTTCTCATGTTCTTATGTTTGATGTCCCCTTAGCAAAAGAGTTGAGGGCAGTGGTGAGCTTGACTGTCACTTGTAGTGCGTTGGTTGACTGCTCCTGTAGATCTTCACAGATCACTTGGCACACATTAGTCACCGGCTGCCTGGTAGGTCCGGTGCTCCTCATGCACTACCCCTCCACTATGCTAAGGAGCTGACTGTATTGTGGTAGACTTGCTACCTTGAATGTAGGAAGTATGATTAAGAAGTTTGCAGATGATACAAAAATTGGCCGTGTGGTTGATAATGAAGAGTGGTGCAGTGATTGGAGGAGAGTGAATGGAAAGGGAGAAAGGTGAGTGTTACGAGCAGTGAGACTGGAGGTGGTGCAGGTGTGAGAAGAGGGTAGTTGATGAGAGGTAAGAAGATTCTTATCTTGACTTGAATATAGGGGGTATGAGTAAGAAGTTTGCAGATGATACTAAAATCGGCTGTGTGGTTGATACTGAAGAAGGAAGCTGTAGACTGCAGGAAGATAGCAATGGACTGGTCTGGTGGGCAGAACAGTGGCAAATGGAATTCAAATCCGGAGAAGTGTGAGGTAATGCATTTGGGGAGGGCTAACAAGGCAAGGGAATACACAATAAATGGTAGGACACTGAGAAGTGCAGAGGATCAGTGGAACCTTGGAGTGCATGTCCACAGATCCCTGAAGGTAGCAGGACCGGTAGATAAGGTGGTTAAGAAGGCATACGGGATACTTGCCTTTATTAGCCGAGGCATAGAATACAAGAGCAGGGGTGTTATGCTTGAACTGTATAAAACACTAGTTGTTCTTCTTCTTCTTAGGCAGTCCCTCGGAGCCAAGGATGACTTGCTTCCACATTAAAAATGAGTTCTCAGGTGACTGATGAGTCCAATGCGGGACCTACAGTCTCTGTCACAGGTGGGGCAGACAGTGGTTGAAGGGGCGGGTGGGTGGGGTGCTTGGGTTGACGTGCGCTCCTTCCGCTGTTTGCTCTTGGCTTCCGCTTGCTCCCGGCGAAGAGACTCGAGGTATTCGGCGCCTTCCCGGGTGCTTCTCCTCAACTTTGTACGGTCTTGGGCCAGGGATTCCCAGGTGTCGGTAGGGATGTTGTACTTTTTCAAGGAGGCTTTGAGGGTGTCCTTGGAGCATTTACTCTGCCCACCTGGGGCTCTCTTGCTTTGTCGGTGCTCCGAGTAGAGCGCTTGTTTTGGGAGTCTCGTATCGGACATGCGGACGATATGACCCATCCATCGGAGCTGATCGCGCGTGGTCAAAGCTTCAATGCTGGGGATGTTGGCCTGAGCGAGAACACTGACGTTGGTGCGCCTATCCTGCCAATGGATTTGCAGGATCTTATGGAGGCAGCGTTGATGGTACCTCTCCAGTGCTTTGAGGTGCCTGCTGTACATGGTCCATGACTCTGAGGCATACAGGAGGGCTGGTATCACTACTGCTCTGCAGACCATGAGCTTGGTGCCGGCTTTGAGGTCCTGGTCTTCAAACACCCTCTTCCTCAGGCGACCGAAGGCTGCACTGGCGCACTGAAGGCGGTGTTGGACTTCGTCATCGATGTCTGCCCTTGTTGACAATAGGCTCCCGAAGTATGGAAAGTGGTCCACGTTGTCCAAGGCCTTGTCATGGATTTTGATAATTGGGGGGCAGTATTGTGTGATGGGGGCAGGTTGGTAGTTAGGCCGCAGCTAGAATATTGTGTGCAGTTCTGATCACCACATTACAGGAAGGATGTGATTGCACTAGAGAGGGTGCAGAGGAGATTTACGAGGATGTTGCCTGGGCTGGGGAATTTTAGCTATGAGGAAAGATTGGATAGGCTGGGGTTGTTTTCTTTGGAACAGAGGAGGTTGAGGGAAGACCTAATTGAGGTGTATAAAATTATGAGGGGCCTAGATAGAGTGGATAGGAAGGACCTATTTCCCTTAGCAGAGAGGTCAGTAAACAGGGGGCATAGATTTAAAGTAATTGATAGGAGGTTTAGAGGGGATTTGAGGAGAAAAATTTTCACCCAGAGGGTGGTGGTGCTCTGGAACTCACTGCCTGAAAGGGTGGTAGAGGCAGAAACCTTCATCACATTTAAAAAGTACTTGGATATGCACTTGAAGTACCGTAACCTACAGGGCTACGGACCAAGAGCTGGAAAGTGGGATTAGGGCGGATAGCTCTTTGTTGGCCGGCACGGACAAGATGGGCCGAATGGCTTCCTTCTGTGCCGTAAATTTCTATGTTTCTATGATATGGGTCTACCACAACAGAGTCAGGTACATGGGCATGGTCTTCCTCACTGCCAGACAGAAAACTTCTTTGCACTGTTCACTTCTACCGCTGCTGTGGTGATACTTCAAAATCATTAGGCTCACTAACTCTAGCCCTGGCTTGGAATAAAATATTTACTTTCGGATGTGACTCTGCAGCTGTCTCTGAGACCTTGTTGTGTACAATTTGGCTGCCATGTTTGCCTGCTTTTCAACAGTGACTGCACTTTGAAAGTACTCCATTGGCTGTAAAGTGCTTCAGGATATTTCAAGCACGTGAAAAGTGCTGTATAAATGCAGGATCTTTCTTTACTGTGTGGTTGATAGGTGGTTGGAAGCGGGAGGTCATATGATGAAATCTCCAGGTATATATCCAACCAGAACTGGCAACCCTAACCTTGGCTCCCCACCCACACGACTGGAGTTAAAATCGAGGCTTAAGTAAACAGTATTGTTGCATTAATGCAGCATTCACTAACTTTTGCCCAGACAATTAAAACTGTCCTTAGGAGCATGCACGTGTAAATGCCTATTAATAGCCTGACTAGCTGTGAAGTTTTTTTCTTTTGCACTTGTCTAGTGTCAGCATCGAGTTCAACAATTTCAGAACATAACCTCTGCCCCTATCATTTTTTTTCATTTTGCTTTTCTCTGTCACATGGCAGCTGTCGATCATTCTGCCATTGCCATTTACACTTCACCGAGAGCCATCTTTTGTTTCTTACCTTGTCCCATTACCATCTCCTTTTGCCTTGCACCATCATCCCTTTTGTCTCTTAATCTCTCCTGCCTTCCATCCTATCACAGACCTGCCCTTTTGTTCTTTCCTCCCCTCCCCCCCTTTCTCTGCCCCTGCACTTGCTTAAAAACCTGTTCCATCTCCAACTTTTTCCAGTTCTGACGAAAGGTCATCGACCTGAAATGTTAATTCTGTTTTTTCTCTCTCTACAGATGCTGCCTGACCTGCTGAGTACTTCCAGCATTTTCTGTTTTTATTTTAGCAACTAACTGGATCTGTGCAAAGTGACAGATGAAGGATCTGCACCTGAAGTGTTGACTTGTCTTTTTCTCTTTTGATATGCTGACAAACCTGCTTTGAGACACATCACTGCATTTCCTATATGGCGGGGGTAATTTCTTCCCCCCCTCTAATGCATGCCTCCTGTTAAGGCCTGTTACATGATTTCATCCTCACAGATTTACAAAACTGACCGACCTGTTCCATGAGTCAGTGGATATGTATTTTTTCAGCTGCTCGTAAGCCATATGGTAAAGGCCGGCCGGGTGCTCCTCCTGCCAGTAATTATTTCAACACGGTGATGTACGCAGCAGAGGCTGCTGGACCTGTTCTCCCAGACAGTGAGAATGGTTGCCAATCGGAGCATTAGCTAACGCAGCCCCCTTCCCCAAACTTTCTACCTGGGCCAAAGTTCACAGTTGGCAGCTTAACAAGTGGCTTCAGCCGCATTATTGCAGCTGGGTCATAATTGCAGCAAATCTCACCTCCTGGTGAAGTCGCACGGACCTGCCAGTGGACTGAACTAGGGAGTAGAAATTAATCCCCATTTGATGTGCTCTCAGTGCACTGAAGTGTTATTTTCACCTCCCAAGAGTACAGCAGCTTGTCTGCCTGTTTTAAGCTGGCTGGATTGCGGCCTGAAGTTGATTGGGCCAAGGGGTAGATTTTCTAATCCCTTTCTCTCTCTCTCTCTCTCTCTCTCTTTCTTGCTGCTAGTGTAACTAATTTCAGATTGCGCTATGCAATCCGCCGTGAGGACACCCATTGGAGCGAAGCAGATCAACTCGTTCCCAGGGCAATCTGCTGTGATAAATTCAAGCCTCCTCCCCACCCACCCACACCCACCCCTCACCTTGGAAAAATGCCTGGTGTGCAAAGCTCAAAACGGTTTCTCCCTCTGGTGGTCAACGAGTGTCACTTAGAGGCCGTGACCCTGGGAATTGTTCACGAGGAGGGCCTCCAGTCACAGGCTGGCCCCGAGACTATTAAGCCAGCCTACCGCACAGATAATTACATTGTGTAGACATACATCACAACACATAATGCCTAAGTGACTTTTAATGGTGCTACTCATGTCCAAAACATTTCTTTCGGAGCTTTGTGAACACAACAAAAGTATAATTATAATATAGGCACTTGTCAGCACAACAGTCCATTTGGGAAATAAAACATTGAGAATGTACATTTTTGTAATGTAGCCTTGAAAAAATGTGGTACTGAGAAACATGGATAGTTAAGACACAGGCACTTAAAGTACAATTTCACGAGTTTAACATTTCTGCAACATTAGATCCATAAAAGCCCACTTAACAATGGTGGGGGATCTGAAGTATTTTCAATATAATTACTCTCCGACATTCCTGAAAGCACTTTGCAATTTGCTTTATTTTCTTTGTTTGATTATTCTTTCCATTTCCTAACTTTTATCCTTTTTCCGACCTTTTCCCCCTCCCTCCCTCCCCTCCCTCCTTTCCCACAATCTTCCCTTCCCCTCCCACAACCTTCCATCCCTCCACCACCCATCTCCCAACCTCTCCTCCTGACGCCAGCATCCTTCATGGTTGCTTAACTTCACACAACCTTCTTCCAGTTGGGTCAGTGACCAAATGGGCCACCCACAGCCCAATACTGCTCCATACAATAGCTGACCGGAGCTGTGCTACTGTTACAGGGCTGAGGAGTCGAGTGCTCATTTTCTCCCAAGGTAACAGCGTCAGCCCTAGCAGCTGACAACACTCGGTGCAGAGTGACTGGTGGTTTCAACCAGCAACTAAGCTCTGGGACCCGAGCCCATAATACCATATGGACAGCAAGCATGCCAACTGCTACACCACCAGGTCAACACAGTTTTCATTATCTTCATACGAGGTGTCATCCTCTGTTATTGAGCCACCAGTGCTGCCGCCCACATTGTAACGGTGAGAGATGAAGATTTTGCAAATATGAATTTGTCTGCAAAGTTTATCATGATGTTTCTCTCAATATTAATTCTCCCTGAGTATAAGGAGAATATCTTTAAGTAGTCCCTAGCTTTAATGCCCTATGATAGCTGATATAATATTTTCTCAAGAAGGAGTTAGATATATTTCTTAAGGCTAAAGGGATCAAAGGATTTGGGGAGAAAGCAGGGACAGGGTACTGAATTTGGATGATCAGCCATGATCTCATTAAATGGCGGAGCAGGCTCGAGGGACCGAATGGCCTACTCCTGCTGCTATCTTCCATGTTTCTATGTTTCTATATGTTTCTCCAAATGTAATAGAGAAACTGTAAAATAAAGCCCCTCATTCTAAACACTTCAAGTGAACATTTAGGCTCACCGGAGAAGGAATGCAGTACATTTAAAAAATGATATTTACCTATTCTTTTCTTTCCCCTGCCCCTCTAACTTTCTTCCCTCCTTTTGTGAAGCCTGTGATTCATCCTGGGCTGCAATTCCCCGGGTTCCAGCAGCCCTCTGGCAGCTCAGCCAAGGGACCATTGTGTGAGCCGAGGCGATGGGTCTCAGCAGACTTTTGCCAACATTACAACAGTGACTCCAATTAAAACAAAAAGTACTTCATTGGGTGTAAAACGCTTTGGGATGTCCGGTGGACGTGAAAGGTGCTATATAAATGCAAGTCTTTCTTTCTTTCTACGAGAAAGTGCATGGTGACTTCAAAGTTATGCCTGGTCCTGCCCTTACCTGGACCAACAAGGTTCCTGTGCTATTGGGATGGAAAGCGGACAGATGTTGACTGTAGTTATTAACAGCTCAGGGTGTAATAATAAAGATATGGGGGGTGCGGGGGGAGGGGGGTGTTCTGTGCGAAGGGAGATGTTGTGTCGGTACCTTTTGACCTAGACACAATTTAGGACTCAGAACTCAGAGATTCAAACATGAAGTGCTTTATTGGAAGGAAAGGAAGTTCTGGAAAGTTCCGAACAAAGAGAGCTAAACTTAACCGAGAGAATACCCAACCATTTATCTCCGGTGACAGCGCCACCACAGGTGGGAGGAGAACACACAATAGAACACACAATACATAACATTTCCTCCCCTCTTAAATGGAAGGTCCACATTATTCCTCAATAGGTAAGTTACTTTCAATACACTCAACTAACCTAGGGTAGAGGTAGACTGCCTCAAACCCTGACTTTACCCTGGGGTTTATTCTGCCCCAGTCTTGTGGGTAAGTCACTAAGCCTACAGATCCAAGCGTCTTGGAGGCCGCCGCTCTCTGACAGGATACCGGCGGTCATCGCTGGCTTCCACAGCAGTAGGCATTGACACAGGCCTGGATGGAGAAGGTGCCTGTGTCAGTTGAAAGTCAGGAGTTTGCACAGGTGGAACAGTCTCTTTGACTTCCTGTATTGGAGAAGAGCACTGTGGCAAAGGATGCTGGTTTGCGGTATCATTCGGAAACAGTTCAGGCCAACCAGCCGTTGGAGCCTCTGTGGCTGTCTCTGCTCCTAGCAACAGTTGATCTGTGTGTCTTCTCCAGACGACGTCCTCAGCAGTCTCAATCGTGTAAGACACAGGGCCCGTCTGTGCGATCACCATAGCAGGAACCCATTTCGGTCCAGTGTTGTAGTTTCGAGCTAGGACGTGCTCTCCCGGATGAAACCATCTCTCCTTGGCTCTTTTCTCTCTCTTTTCAACTTGAGCTTGTTGTTGACGATGGACAACCTGCTCTGGCCTTTTAAGGTTTGAGTAAGTCAAAACTTGTCCGCTGTTAAGTCTGTGTGTTATATTGAGAATTACTACACAGACCACAAGAGTAAAATTTAACAGGTCTTTACTAGTCGAAGGTCAGGGCGGAACTGCCCAATAAATCATTACACAGCACTTATATACCGGTGTGGTCACCACCGGTATTACAGTATACCGCAGCCAAGATAAAGTAGTGCAACCCTTAAAATAGTTCTCTTAAAGGTGGAACGGTTACATACACTACAATCCTCCCTTTTTAGCTTAACAGTATATATTCCTCATTAAACATAACATCATAACATATATACACAACTTCATGTAAACACAGTTCACAGATTCAGTCTCTCTGGAGGCTTCCTGACTCGGCCCGGATAACACCTCGGTGGTGTAGTAGTTTTCGGTGGTGTAGTAGGTTCATTTGGCAAGGTCGATTCGGCTTGAATGCCAGTGTCGGGTTCATCTGATTCCAGTATTACCGTATCGGAGGTAGATACTATGGGTATCTCTGCTTCATCATTAGGCGTATAGAGTTGTGGAGTAGGTTGGCCCTTTTCGGATGACTCTATGATCTGGTCAACATGGCGCCTTATTATGCTTTCACCAATGTCCACGGTATACATCAGCGGTCCTAGTCGTGTGCAAATAGTTCCAGGCTGCCATTTCTCGGTACGGTAGTCCCGGGCCAAAACTTGTTGACCTATCTGGAAGGTTCTAGTTGGCCTTTCATTCATGCCTTGAAATTGCCGGTTCTCTACGTCCCTTCTGATGTTTGGCTTGATCAAATCCAGCCGGCATCTTAGTCTTCTATTGAAAAACATCATGGCGGGAGTTTGGTTTGTGACCGCATGTGTTGCATTCCTGTACGCCAACAAGAAGTTATCTACCTTATGTTGTAGATTTATGTCTTCATTACCCATGGCCTTTATGGCCTTCTTGAAGGTCTGGACAAACCTTTCAGCTAATCCATTGGTGGCGGGATGGTATGGGGCGGACGTGTAGTGTTTAACCCCATTGTTTTTTAAGAACTTCCTGAATTCTTCGGACACAAATTGCGGTCCATTATCAGAACAGATCTGTTCCGGCAGCCCATTCCTGGCAAATATGGTCCTTAATACTGTGATGGTTTTTTCCGTGGTGGTGGAGGACATCTTTATTACCTCCGGCCACTTGGAGTGTGCATCCACCGCGATTAAGAACATTGAGTCCATAAATGGACCAGCAAAGTCGATATGTACCCTTTGCCATGGAGATGAGGGCCACTCCCATGGATGTAGAGGGGCTTGTGGTGGGGCGTTTTGGACCTTCTGGCATCCTAGACAGCTCTTGGTCATTTCTTCGATGTCTCCATCGATACCTGGCCACCACACAAACGCTCTGGCTAGCTTCTTCATTTTCACTCCACCCAGATGCCCCTCGTGAAGCTCCTTTAGCACTTTATGCTGAAGTTTGGGTGGAATCACCACTCTGGATCCACACATCAAGGTTCCTCGGCACA
The DNA here is from genome assembly GCF_052327205.1 of Somniosus microcephalus. Lineage (NCBI taxonomy): Eukaryota > Metazoa > Chordata > Chondrichthyes > Squaliformes > Somniosidae > Somniosus > Somniosus microcephalus. Next base: position 341,066,362 of record NC_140988.1, read on the forward strand.
CTGACAGCTGTTCTCTTCTCTGCGAGAATGCTGGCAACAGTGGCTCGCCATGTGCTGGCCATCCCTTCACCGTTAAATCGTAGACTCGTGAGAGAGTCGGGTCATTTCTCGTTTCCTTTTCAATGGTAGAATTTGTTACTGGTAGACATTCCACTATGGTTGAGTGGAACATCTCCACTGGGTCCACTGTAGGCGCCTCTTCTACCGTTGGCAACGGTAGGCGCGACAAACCGTCAGCATTCCCATGCTGTTTTGATCCTTTGTATTCTATGTCATATTGGTGTGCCCCTAGGAAAAGGGACCACCTCTGTAGCCTTTGCGCTGTCATAATGGAAACGCCCTTTTTAGGGTTGAATATGGATACCAACGGCTGGTGGTCTGTCAGCAGTGTAAACTTCTTGCCCTGCAGGTAATGATTGAACTTCTTTACTCCCCACACAAGGCTGAGAGCCTCCCTATCTATCTGAGCATAGTTGCGCTCAGCGGAGGTCAATGATCTGGATGCAAATGCGACTGGCCTTTCCGAGCCATTTGGCAACTTGTGTGAGAGTACTGCTCCAATACCATAAGGGGAAGCATCACAAGCTAGACGAATAGGTAGCGTTGGGTTGAAGTGAGCCAACACTTCCTCTGAGGTGATCAATGCCTTGCTTTTGCGAAAGGCCTTCTTACAGTCCTCGCTCCACTTCCATGGTACTTCTTTCTGCAACAGAGCATTCAGCGGGTGCAGCACCGTGGATAGATTTGGCAGAAACTTATGGTAATAGTTAATCAACCCTAGGAACGACCTCAACTGGGATACATTTTCCGGAGCGGGAGCCTTCACAACAGCTTCGATCCTATCAGGTGACTTGTGCAGCCCCTCCTGGTCAATGACATGACCACAGTACGAGATCCGTTTCTGAAAGAACTCACATTTCTGGCGATTAACTCGAAGGCCATATTCCTTCAACCTGGTGAGCACCAGTTTCAAATTTGCGAGGTGTTCCTCATCGTCCTCTCCTGTAATCAGGATATCGTCCAAGTAACATTGAGTGCTTGGAATTCCCTGTAATACCTGCTCCATGGCCCTCTGCCAAATTGCTGGAGCCGAAGCCACTCCAAAAACCAGTCTATTATATCGATACAAGCCTCTGTGCGTGTTGATTGTGAGATACTGGTGCGACTCTTCCTCAACTTCCATCTGTAAGTACGCTTGCGCCAGGTCTATCTTGGTGAAGTGTTTCCCGCCAGACAATGAAGCAAAGATATCCTCAATCCGCGGAAGCGGATATTGCACCGTGTGAAGCACCGGATTAACTGTGATCTTGAAGTCTCCACAGATGCGGACCTTCCCCGGTTCCCCTGGCTTGTTACTCGATGAACGCTTCATGACGGGAACAATGGGCGTGGCCCACTCACTCCAGTCCACCTTAGACAGTACTCCTGAACGTTCAAGCCTTTCCAGTTCAGCTTCCACAGCAGGTCGTATCGCATAAGGTACCGGTCTGGCTTTGAAAAATTTTGGGTTTGCATGTTCTGCAATCTTGATTTTTGCCTTAATTCCTCTCAGTGTTGCCAGTCCCTGTTGGAACACCTCTTTAGCCTCATCCAATATTCTGGACAATCGTTCAGGTTTGACATCTTTCTTTCCGGAATCTACCGTTATTGCTTTTAGGGAGTGCCAGTCCATATTTATTTTCCTGATCCACTCCCGTCCCAGAAGTGGTGGACCTCCCTCAGGTAGTACATATATGTCCATTCCTTGGTGTTCTTTGCCCTTGTGTATCACCTTGACTTTTATCTTTCCGATGGGGTATACTTTTTGCCCCGTGTATGTCTGCAATACTATCTCCGTATCCCGTAGGGGAATATGTGTGAATAACCTTTTGTAATCTTGCTTATTCATGACCGTCAACGCCGATCCGGTGTCCAATTCCATCTTCACATGGACTCCTGCTATCTGCAGTGTGACCCAGATAGTTTGTCGGTCAGCTTCCTTACTCACATTGTGAATTCTCAGACTACCCAGTTCCTTGCTGTTGGAGTCTGAATCCGAATTCTGTTCATCCGAACTCTTCTCAGCCACCTTATGCACCTTTCTGCACTTTTCCTGCAGTGACTTTTTGTTGCTGGTCTTCTTTCCTGACCGGCATACTTTAGCTATGTGACCAAGCTTGCCACATTTTCTACATTCCTGGTTTTTAAGCCAGCATTGGTTCTGATCGTGTTTTGTCTTCCCACAATGATAACATTTCGTTGTACCCAAAGCCATTTGATCTACGCCGAGTACCGCTGCCTTCAGCTGCATTTCCGCAGTGCCTCTCGCTGCGGCTTCGTGCGATGCTGCAATAGAGACAGCCTTATCAAGTGTAAGATCATTCTCTTCAAGCAGCCGCTTTTGTGTTCCTTCTTTCGACAATCCGCACACGAATTTGTCTCTCAGTGCCTCTGTCAGACTTTCCCCAAACTGACAGTATTTCGCTAGCTTACGCAGTTCAATTAAGTACTCCGCGTTGCTTTCCTCTTTCAGTTGCGTTCTCGCATAAAATTTAAATCGTTCCGCTAACATCAGCGGTGTGGGGTTCAAATGATCCTTCAGGACAGCAACAATATTAGCGAAAGTCTGATCCGCCGGTTTAGCTGGTGATAGAAGATGCTTCAATAGCCCGTATGTCTTTGCACCCATTGAGTTTAGTAAGGTTAGTGCTTTATCTTCATGGACTGGACTGGGATCAGCTACTTGTAGGAAAATCCGCATCGGAGCAATGGGAGGCTTTCAGAAGGGAGATTGAGATCATACAATGGCAACATGTTCCCGTAAAGGTCAAGGGTGGTTCCAAAAACCACAGGGAACCTTGGATGTCAGGGGATATACAAGAATGGATTAGGAAAAAAAGGAGGGCTTTTGGCAGATACAAAAGGCTAAAGACGGAGGAAGCCCTAGAGGAGTACAAAAAGTGCAGGGGGATACTTAAAAAAGAAATTAGGAGATCAAGGAGGGGCCATGAAATAACACTGGCGAGCAAAATAAGGGAAAATCCGAAGATGTTTTATAAGTATATTAAGGGTAAGAGGATAACTAGGGAAAAAATAGGGCCCATTAGGGACAAAAGTGGCAATCTGTGTGTGGAGCCGGAAGATGTAGGAGGGGTTCTAAATGAATTTTTTGCATCTGTTTTCACTATGGAGAAGGACGATGTAGACATAGAAATAGGGCGGGGGGACTGTGATATGCTCGAACATATTAACATCGAGAGGGAAGAGGTATTGGCGGTTTTAGCTGGCCTAAAAATGGATAAATCCCCAGGCCCGGATGAAATGTATCCCAGGCTGCTGTGTGAGGCAAAGGAGGAGATTGCGGGGGCTCTAACACATATATTCAGGACCTCTCTGGCCACAGGGGATGTGCCAGAGGACTGGAGAACCGCTAATGTAGTACCATTATTCAAGAAGGGTAGTAGGGAAAAACCGGGGAACTACAGGCCAGTGAGCCTAACATCAGTGGTAGGAAAATTATTGGAAAAAATCCTGAGGGACAAAATTTGTCTCCACTTGGAGAGGCAAGGATTAATGAGGGATAGTCAACATGGCTTTGTCAAGGGAAGATCATGTCTGACTAATTTGATTGAATTTTTTGAGGGGGTGACTAGGTGTGTGGATGAGGGTAATGCAGTGGATGTGGTATACATGGATTTCAGTAAGGCCTTCGATAAAGTCCCACACAGGAGACTGGTCAAGAAGTTAAGAGCCCATGGAATCCAGGGTGCCTTGGCACATTGGATACAAAACTGGCTTAGTGGCAGAAGGCAGAGGGTGATGGTCGAAGGTTGTTTCTGTGACTGGAAGCCTGTGGCCAGTGGGGTACCACAGGGATCGGTGCTGGGTCCCTTGCTGTTTGTGGTCTACGTTAATGACTTGGATATGAATGTAAAGGGTATGATCAGTAAGTTCGCGGATGATACAAAAATTGGTAGGGTGGTAAATAGCGAGGAGGGTAGCCTCAGTCTGCAGGACGATATAGATGGGTTGGTCAGATGGGCGGAACAGTGGCAAATGGAATTTAACCCGGAAAAGTGCGAGGTGATGCACTTTGGGGGGACTAACAAGGCAAAGGAATACACAATGAATGGTAAGACCCTAGGCAAGACGGAGGGTCAGAGGGATCTGGGTGTGCAAGTACACAGATCCCTGAAGGCGGCGGAACAGGTGGATAAGGTGGTAAAAAAGGCATATGGGATACTTGCCTTCATTAGCTGAGGCATTGAATATAAGAGCAAGGAGGTTATGATGGAGCTGTATAAAACACTGGTTAGGCCACAGCTGGAATACTGTGTGCAGTTCTGGTCGCCACACTACAGGAAGGATGTGATCGCGTTAGAGAGGGTGCAGAGGAGGTTCACCAGGATGTTACCAGGGCTGGAGCGCTTCGGCTATGAAGAGAGACTGGGCAGATTGGGTTTGTTTTCCTTGGAGCAGAGGAGGCTGAGGGGGGACATGATTGAGGTGTACAAAATTATGAGGGGCATAGATAGGATGGATGCTGAGGAGCTTTTTCCCTTAGTAGAGGGGTCAATAACTAGGGGGCATAGATTCAAGGTAAAGGGCGGGAGGTTTAGAGGGGATTTGAGAAAGAACTTTTTCACCCAGAGGGTGGTTGGAGTCTGGAACTCACTGCCTGAAAGGGTTGTGGAGGCAGAAACCCTCACAACATTTAAGAAGCATTTGGATGTGCACTTGAAATGCCATAGCATACAAGGCTACGGGCCAAATGCTGGAATATGGGATTAGATTAGGCAGGGCTTGATGGCCGGCGCGGACACGATGGGCCGAAGGGCCTCTATCCGTGCTGTATTACTCTATGACTCTATGACTCTATTTGATATTTTATTTGCCTTACAATATATCTCTATGCGTTCTACATACGTGGCCCAATCTTCAACATCGGGATCGAAATCGTTGATGTTACCACGCTTAGGCATCCTCGTAATTTTCTTGAGAAACAAAAAGAAATTTTTCTTTAACTTTTTTTTTTCAAAATGGCGGTTTCCCGCGCTTGTCTTCTTCCCCGCCCACGAAAATGGCGGCTTCCCGCGTTTGCCTTTCTCCCCCGCTGGCTGTAATGGCGATTGCCGTATTGCTGCATTCGCCCTCCCCAGCGGTTCTCGAATCGTGCCTCCCAGCCCCTCTTGCAGTCCGGTCCTTTCCCCCCGGCTGCGGCTGAGTTCTCCGCGGTTTAAAAATTTTTTTTTTTAAATTTTCTACCGCGCAAGCGGTTCTCGAATCGTGCCTCCCAGCCCCACTTGCAGTCCGGTCCTTTCCCCCCCCGGCTGCGGCTGAGTTCTCCGCGTTTTAAAAAAATTTTTCTCCCGCACCTTTCGCTGTCCCGGTCGCTGCGCCTCGCGGCCTCGGTAGCTGCCCGGCCTTTTTCACCGGTCGCGGTCGAGCTTGCTCTCGACGCTGTTGCGTCTCCCAGCCCGCTTGCAGCCCGGTCTCTCACACCGGCTGCGTTTGCATTCACCGCGGCTTCCGTGCCTTACGCTGCCCCAGTCTCAGCGCCTCTGGCCCCGACTTCTGTCCGGCTCTTTTCCCCGGCTGTGGTCGAGTTCTCCGCCCTTATATCCTCTGATCTTCCCTCCCCTATTTCACAGCCAACGTGGCCGACTTGCTGCTCGTCGCTGATCGGCTTACCCACCACCGTGATAGAAGGGATGATCACTGCCTGTTGCTGATGGAAGGCTTCGTGTCAGAATTCTTCCTTTGCTCTGCAGACCCGAGTCTTCTCTCAGCAGAATGATGAGGGCGGATGCCTCCTCTCAACGCCTGTTAAACTGCCTTGGATGTCTCTCTGCCGCAGGGTAAGATCGTACTCGTCGCCACTGTTAAGTCTGTGTGTTATATTGAGAATTACTACACAGACCACAAGAGTAAAATTTAACAGGTCTTTACTAGTCGAAGGTCAGGGCGGAACTGCCCAATAAATCATTACACAGCACTTATATACCGGTGTGGTCACCACCGGTATTACAGTATACCGCAGCCAAGATAAAGTAGTGCAACCCTTAAAATAGTTCTCTTAAAGGTGGAACGGTTACATACACTACATCCGCAACTGCCTCTTCATCATGAGCGAAGCGGGGGAAGTTTTGGTTGTGGCATGCGGCTCGTTCCTGTAGGACAACAGGAAGCTGTTCAGACGTTGGTGGATTGAGCCCTGACCTTGCGATGCCTTCAAGGCGTGCTTCAAAGTTTGCACAAACCTTTCTGCCTGACCGTTAGTAGAGGGATGATAGGGCGCAGACCTGATGTGTTGGACACCATTCACATGCAGGAAGGTTGCAAACTCCTGTGATACAAATTGTGGACCATTGTCACTTACGGCTGAACATCTCACCAAGTTTCTCAATTGTTTTCTCTGCCGTGGTAGACCTCATCACAGCGACCTCCGGCCACTTGCTACGAGCGTCCACAACCACCATAAACATCTTCCCTTCGAAAGGACCGGCGAAGTCCACATGTACTCGCTGCCACACTTCTGCAGGCCAATCCCAGGGGTGTAGGGTTGCCTGCTGTGGAACATTCCGGACCCTTTGACATGGGGAACATGTTTTGGCTTTCTCCTCAATATTCCCATCGAGACCTGGCCACCAGAAGTAGCATCTTGCCATTTCCTTCATCCGAACCATCCCACTGTGGCCTGTATGAAGTTGTTGCAGTATAGGTTCCCTCAGAGGTGGCGGAATGATGACACGGCGTCCCCAAAGAAGACAACCTGCCTGGACGGAGAGCTCATTTCTTTTTGAAATGTAAGGTTTCAAACTAGGAGAATCTCCTATCGCTCTCCCTCGAATGACATCGTCCATTACCTCAGACAGGACTGGATCGTTGCGGGTGTACCTTCGCACCTGAACTGCAGTGACAGGTGCTCCCTCTACTTGTCTAAAGTAGAAGATGTCTATCTGACGAGGCTCTGGGGGAGTAACAGGCAAGGGTAGCCTCGAGAGACCGTCTGCGTTGCCGTGCAAGTCTGATTTGCGATATTTGATGTCGCATGTGTGTCCTGACAACAGTAAAGCCCACCTTTGCATCCTGCTTGCAGCGAGAGATGGAATTCCAGTGTGGGGCCTGAAGATTGAAGTCAATGGATGGTGGTCTGTCAGGAGTGTGAACCTTCTCCCAAACAGGTACTGATGAAATTTTCGAATTCCAAAAACGATTCCCAAGGCCTCGCGCTCGATCTGCGCATAGTTGAAGATGTTTTAGCATTTTATTGTAGACAGTGTCTGAAACAAGGGACACAGCCGCGCCTGTGTCCACCTCCATCCGCACTGATTGTCCCTCCACCAGTGGTGACACCCAGTAGCCATTTGAACCACCTGCAACCGTCAGTATATGCACCTCTTCCTCCTCAGAGGTGTCGCTCCCCTCTGTTTTGCTTGTTCCATCATACTGCACTGAATGAACACTCTTTTTCCTCTCTTGTCCAAATACAGACATTTTGCTTCCATGCTTCCCAGCTCTGTCTGTTCTTTTTTTACCTCTACAGGCGTGTTCAATGTGACCCTTTTTGCCACAATTTCGGCATTCCAGCTCCGTACACCAGCAGTCATTAGCGTGATAGCCCGTTTTCCCACAACGGTAACATGTGCCGTTCCGCGCACCTTTAGGCTCAGACGACACCTTGTGAACTCTCCCTGTTGAACTCAACTGGTGAGCCTCCTTTTCCGCCATCTCCATGGAGACACTAACTTCAATGGCCTTTTGAAGAGTAAGGTTGTCCTCAGTAAGAAGGCGCTTCAGTGTGGCTGCATTTTGCAGACCACACACAAGTCTGTCTCTAATGGTGTCATTCAGCACCTCCTTGAACTGGCAGTGTTCCGACAACCTTTTTAAAGCAGCAATAAACATCATCACTGATTCCCCCTCCTCTTGATTCCGTTTGTGAAATCTAAATCTCTCAGCAATAACCAGAGGTTTTGGTGAAAAATGTGCTCCAAGAATTTCCACTAGTTGCTTATATGTTTTAGTTCCTGGCTTATCTGGCTGCACAAGGCTGCGAAGTAAATTGAAAGTCTTCGGCCCGATTACACTCAAAAAGGTAGGCACGACCTTTTCATTTGCCACCGCATTCGCCAACACAAAATAGTCAAAACGTTCCGTATATGCGCTCCATTGCTCCACATTTTCATCAAAATCACCGATGTTTCCTAATATAGTAGATATCTCACGTTTCAAATTAAATTTTCTGTTTACTCACTGCACCCGTAACGTACGCAGATTCATCCGCTCCTCGTTGCCACTTGTTGTGTCGGTACCTTTCGACCTAGACACAATTTAGGACTCAGAACTCAGAGATTCAAACATGAAGTGCTTTATTGGAAGGAAAGGAAGTTCTGGCAAGTTCCGAACAAAGAGAGCTAAACTTAACTGAGAGAACACCCAACCATTTATCTCCTGTGACAGAGCCACCACAGGTGGGAGGAGAACACACAATAGAACACACAATACATAACAGGAGAGGGCGGGGGTGTGGTGATGGGAGGATGGAGGGATAAACTTATTGAAGTCTTGTTTGATTACCTTTGGGTGTCTGGTAGCACCTGAGTAAATAGAAACATAGAAAAATAGGAGCAGGAATAGGCCATTCGGCCCTTCGAGCCTGCTCCGCCATTCAATATGATCATGGCTGATCCTCTATCTCAATACCATATTCCTGCTCTCTCCCCATTCTCTTTGATACCTTTTGTGTCTAGAAGTCTATCTGTCTCCTTCTTAAATATATTCAGTGACTTGGCCTCCACAGCCTTCTGTGGTAGAGAATTCCACAGGTTCACCACCCTCTGAGTGAAGCAATTTCTCCTCAACTCAGTCCTAAATGTTCTACACCGTATCCTGAGACTGTGACCCCTCGTTCTAGACTCCCCAGCCAGGGGAAACATCCTCCCTGCATCCACTCTGTCTAGCCCTGTCAGAATTTTATACGTTTCAATGAGATCCCCTCTCATTCTTCTAAACTCTAGTGAATACAGGCCTAGTTGACCCATTCTCTCCTCATACAACAGTCCTGCCATCCCAGGAATCAGTCTGGTGAACCTTCGCTGCACTCCCTCTGTGGCAAGTATATCCTTTCTTAGGTAAGGAGACCAAAACTGTACACAGTACTCTAGGTGTGTCTCACGAAGGCCCTGTGTAACTGTAATAAGACATCCTTGCTCTTGTACTCAAATCCTCTTGCAATGAAGGCCAACATACCATTTGCCTTCCTAACTGCTTGCTGCACCTGCATGTTTGCTTTCAGTGGCTGGTGTACAAGGACACCCAGGTCCCTTTGTACATCAACATTTCCCAATCTATCACCATTTAAATAATACTCTGCCTTTCTGTTTTTTCTACTGAAGTGGATAACTTCACATTTATCCACGTTATACTGCATCTGCCATGTATTTGCCCACTCACTCAACTTGTCTAAATTGTCTTGAAGCCTCTTTGCATCTTCCTCACGGCTCACAATCCCACCTAGTTTCATGTCGTCAGCAGACTTGGAAATATTACATTTGGTTCCCTCATCCAAATCATTGTTGTATATTGTGAATAGCTGGGGCCCAAGCACTGATCCCTGCGGTACCCCACTAGTCACCGCCTGCCACCCCGAAAAAGACCCATTTATTCCTACTCTCTGTTTCCACAATGGGCATTACTCCAGGGACTTGAGCACAAAGTCTAAATTGACACTCCAGTGCAGTACTGAGGGAGTGCTGCACTGTCGGAGGTGCCGTCTTTCGGGTGAGACGGTGCTACCTGTCAATCATACGATTCTGTGTTTCACCTATGCTTTTATGGCATGTTAACATTTTGTAAAATGTGCTGTGATTCTGTCATTGCCATGTACAGCTGGATAGCATTAAAGACAAAGGATACAAGGTTGTCTTTGCTAGTCCTCTGTGGGGTGTCTCACTGAGGGGTTTGCTTTGACAACAAACTCAACTGATCTAGACTGTTTTATCAGACACTCCTGCCCCAAATATTCCGCAGGGCAGGAGGGATGTGAATGGAAGGATTTTATTTATGTTTTGATAACCTTCTCACCAAGAAGCTGAGAAACTTGAGAAATTGCACTGCAGCTTGAAGCTATTTTATGTCAGGAAGCGAACAGATATAAAGGTGTAAGGTCAGTGAGCACCACAGGCCTTTAATTACAGCAACAACCCATCATTTAGTTGTCATCGCCAGGTTCAAGTAAGTATAACTGGAAAATCATTTTTATTTTTAAATTTTTTCTCTCTCTCTCTCACATGGCAGCTGTCGATCATTCTGCCATTGCCATTTACACTTCATCTAGAGTCATCTTCTGTTTCTTAACTTGTCCCATTACCATCTCCTTTTGCCTTCCACCATCGTCTCCTTTTGTCTCTTAATCTCTCCTGTCTTCCATCCTAACTCAGACATTCCCTTCTGTTCTTTCGTCCCCTCCCCACCTCTCCCGGCCCCTACACTTGCTTAAAAACCTGTTCCATCTCCAACCTTTTCCAGTTCTGACGAAGGGTCATCGACCTCTCTACAGATGCTGCCTGACCTGCTGAATATTTCCAACGTTTTCTGTTTTCATTACTGGAAAATCATGACTGTTTTTGCCAGATGCTTCTTTTAAGGCTGCAGCATTCTTTTCTTTTACCTATAGAGATGGCCCTTTGCATGTTATAATAGCAGTTGGACCAGGCACCATTTGGAGCTGGGCTATCTTGTTTGAGGTAATGCACAATGCGGCACTTTCCTCGTTTCTTCAAAAATGCATGAAATACACCTTTTTTTCCCTATCATTTAGAAGATACTGACAAGATTGTGAAAACGTGTGGGTTTCATTCCTGAGAATACAATTTGGTTAGTGGTAATGAAAAAACCAATAACTAATCATGATGCACCTACAATAATTATTTAATGCTTCTCAAACAGCTCACAAGCTACTTAGCTTGTATAAAAGTCAACATTTTCATTAACGCAGCTGTAGGGTGCATAGTATTTGTGGCTTTACGACAGTGAGAAATGCCTGCTTTACTGACCATTTTCTGCTAGTATTGGTAGGAACAGGAGTGGGCCATTTGGCATAGAATAAGAACATAAGAACATAAGGGTCTTGAGGGAAGTGGCGGTAGGGATTGTGGATGCATTGGTAATAATTTTCCAAAACTCCCTGGACTCGGCAAAGGTCCCGGCAGACTGGAAAACTGCTAATGTAACACCCTTATTTAAAAAGGGCAGTAGACAGAAGGCTGGAAACTATAGACCGGTTAGCCTAACATCTGTGGTAGGTAAAATTTTGGAGTCCATTATTAAGGAGACAGTAACAGGACATTTGGATAATCATAATTTAATAGGACAAAGTCAGCATGGTTTTATGAAGGGGAAGTCATGTTTGACAAATTTGCTGGAGTTCTTTGAGGAAGTAACGTATAGGGTGGATAAAGAGGAACCAGTGGACGTAGTGTATTTAGACTTCCAAAAGGCATTTGACAAGGTGCCACACAAAAGATTATTGCTTAAGATAAAAAATCACGGGATTGGGGGTAATATTCTGGCATGGATAGAGGATTGGCTATCTAACAGAAGGCAGAGAGTTGGGATAAATGGTTCATTCTCAGACTGGCAACCAGTAACTAGTGGTGTTCCGCAGGGGTCAGTGCTGGGTCCCCAACTCTTTACAATCTATATTAACGATTTGGAGGAGGGGACCGAGTGTAACATATCAAAGTTTGCAGATGATACTAAGATGGGAGGGAAAGTAGTGAGTGAGGAGGACATAAAAAACCTGCAAGGGGACATCGACAGGCTAAGTAAGTGGGCAGAGATTTGGCAGATGGAATACAATACTGGAAATTGTGAGGTTATGCACTTTGGCAGGAAAAATCGTAGCGCAAGTTATTACCTTAATGGCAAGAAACTGGAAAGTACTGAAGTACAAAGGGATCTGGGGGTCCTGGTGCACGAAACTCAAAAGGTTAGTATGCAGGTGCAGCAAGTGATTAAGAAGGCCAATGGAATGTTGGCTTTCATTGCTAGGGGGATAGAATATAAAAATAGGGAGGTATTGCTTCAGTTGTACAAGGTATTGGTGAGACCGCACCTGGAATACTGCGTACAGTTTTGGTGTCCATTCTTAAGAAAGGACATACTTGCTCTCGAGTCAGTACAAAGAAGGTTCACTCGGTTAATCCCGGGGATGAGGGGATGGACATATGAGGAGAGGTTGAGTAGATTGGGACTCTACTCATTGGAGTTCAGAAGAATGAGAGGCGATCTTATTGAAACATATAAGATTGTGAAGGGGTTGGATCGGGTGGATGCGGGGAGGATGTTCCCGATGATGGGTGAAACTAGAACTAGGGGGCATAGTCTTAGAATAAGGGGCTGCTCTTTCAGAACTGAGATGAGGAGGAACTACTTCACTCAGAGGGTGGTAGGTCCATGGAATATGCTGCCCCAAAAAGCTGTAGAAGCTACATCATTACATAAATTTAAAACAGAAATAGACAGTTTCCTAGAAGTAAAGGGAATTAAGGGTTACGGGGAGCGGGCAGGAATTTGGACATGAGTCTAGGTTCGGATCGGTCATGGCCCTGTGGGTAGCGGAGCGGGCCCAGGGGCCGTGTATCCTGATCCTGCTCCTATTTCGTGTGTCTAATTCTGTTAGATTCAGGAGATGGTTCTGTGATAGTAGATTGGCGGTTAGGATCAGATCAGCCATGATCTTATTGAATGGCGGAGCAGGCTCGAGGGGCCGATTGGCCTACTTCTGCTCCTATTTCTTATGTTCATATGTTCTTATAAGAAATAGGAGCAGGAGTCGACCATTCAGCCCGTCGAGCCTGCTCCGCCATTCAATAAGATCATGGCTGATCTTCGACCTCAACTCCACTTTCCCAACCAATCCCCATATCCCTTGATTCCCTTAGTGCCCAAAAACCTATCGATTTCAGTCTTGAATATACTCACCGGCTGAGCCTCCACAGCCCTCTGGGGTAGTGAATTCCAAAGTATCGCCACCCTCTGAGTGAAGAAATTTCTCCTCATCTCAGTCCGGAATGGCCGACACATTATCCTGAGGCTATGACCCTAGTTCTAGACTCTCCAGCCAGGGGAAATAGCATCTACAACAACAACAACAACTTGTATTTATCTAGCGCGTTTAATATAGTAAAACGTCCCAAGGCGCTTCACCGGAGCGTTATCAAACAAAATTTGACACCGAGCTACATAAGGAGATAGTGGGGCAGATGACCAAGAGCTTGGTCAAAGAGTAGGTTTTAAGGAGCATCTTAAAGGAGGAAAAAGAGGTAGAGAGGCGGAGAGGTTTAGGGAGGGAATTCCAGAGCTTAGGGCCAAGGCAGCTGAAGACACGGCCAGCAATGGTGGCGCGATTGAAATTGGGGATGCTCAAGAGGGCAGAATTGGAGGAGCACAGATATCTCGGAGGGTTGTAGGGCTGGAGGAGATTACAGAGATAGGGAGGAGCAAGGCCATGGAGGGATGTGAAAATAAGAATGAGAATTTTTAAAATTGAGGTGTTGCTTAACCAGGAGCCAATGTAGGTCAGTGAGCACAGGGGTGATGGGTGAACGGGACTTGGTGCGAGTTAGGACACGGGCAGCCGAGTTTTGGATGACCTCAAGTTTACATAGGGTAGAACGTGGGAAGCCGGCCAGGAGTGCGTTGGAATAGTCAAGTCCAGAGGTAACAGACATGAGAGTTTCAGCAGCAGATGAATTGAAGCAGGGGCGGAGTCGTGTGACGTTATGGAGGTGGAAATAGGCGGTCTTAGTGATGGCTCGGATATGTGGTTGGAAGTTCATCTCGGGGTCACTCAGAGGGTGGTAGGTCCATGGAATATGCTGCCCCAAAAAGCTGTAGAAGCTACATCATTACATAAATTTAAAACAGAAATAGACAGTTTCCTAGAAGTAAAGGGAATTAAGGGTTACGGGGAGCGGGCAGGAATTTAGACATGAGTCTAGGTTCGGATTGGTCATGGCCCTGTGGGTAGCGGAGCGGGCCCAGGGGCCGTGTAGCCTGATCCTGCTCCTATTTCGTGTGTCTAATTCTGTTAGATTCAGGAGATGGTTCTGTGATAGTGGATTGGCGGTTAGGATCAGATCAGCCATGATCTTATTGAATGGCGGAGCAGGCTCGAGGGGCCGATTGGCCTACTCCTGCTCCTATTTCTTATGTTCTTATGTCCTTAAATATAACTTCAAGGTTGCGAACAGTCTGGTTCAGCCTCAGGCTGTTTCCAGGGAGAGGGATGGAGTCAGTGGCTAGGGAACGGAGTTTGTGGCGGGGACCAAAAACAATGGCTTCGGTTTTCCCAGTACTTAGTTGGAGGAAATTTCTGCACATCCAGTATTGGAAGTTGGACAAGTAGTCTGACAATTTACCCTGTCAAGCCCACTAAGAATTTTATGCGTTTCAATGAGATCACCTCTCATTCTTCTAAACTCAATCTCTCTTCATAGGACAATACCCCCATCCCAGGAATCAATCTAGTCAACCTTTGTTGCACTCCCTCCATGGCAAGTATATCTTTCCTTAGGCAAGGAGATCAAAGCTGTACACAGTACTCCAGATCTGGTGTCACATTATCTGGTCATTACCACATTGCTGTTTGTGGGAGCTTGCTGTGCGCAAATTGGCTTTAAAAAAAATTCATTCATGGGATGTGGGCATTGCTGGCAAGGCCGGCAATTATTGCCCATCCCTAGTTGCCCTTGAGAAGGTGGTGGTGAACTGCCTTCTTGAACCGCTGCAGTCCATGTGGTGAAGGTACTCCCACAGTGTTGTTAGGGAGGGAGTTCCAGGATTTTGACCCAGCAACGATGAAGGATCAGCAATATATTTCCAAGTCAGGATGGTTTGTGACTTGGAGGGGAACTTGGAGGTGGTGGTGTTCCCATGCGCCTGCTGCCCTTGTCCTTCTAGGTGGTAGAGGTCGTGGGTTTGGGAGGTGTAGATGGTGGAAAGGCTTTGGGGAGTCAGGAGGTGAGACACTCACCGCAGAATAACTAGCCTCTGACCTGCTCTTGTTGCCACAGTATTTATGTGGCTGGTCCAGTTAAGTTTCTGGTCAATGGTGACCCCCAGGATGTTGATGGTGGGGGATTTGGCGATGGTTATGCCATTGAATGTCAAGGGGCAGCGGTTAGACTCTCGCTTGTTGGAGATGATCATTGCCTGGCACTTGTATGGCACGAATGTTACCTGCCACTTATCAGCCCAAGCCTGAATGTCGTCCACGTCTTGTTGCATGTGGGCATGGACTGCTTCATTATCTGAGGAGTTGCGAATGGCACTGAACACTGTGCAGTCATCAGCGAACATCCCCATTTCTGACCTTATGTTGGAGGGAAGGTCATTGATGAAGCAGCTGAAGATGGTTGGGCCTAGGACACTGCCCTGAGGAACACCTGCAGCAGTGTCCTGGGGCTGAGATGATTGACCTCCAACCACCACAACCATCTTCCTTTGTGCTAGGTATGACTCCAGCCAGTGGAGGGTTTCCCCCCCCGATTCCCATTGACTTCAGTTTTACTAGGACTCCTTGATGCCACACTCGGTCAAATGCTGCCTTAATGTCAAGGGCAGTCACTCTCACCTCACCTCTGGAATTCACCTGCCACATTTCCTACATTACAACAGTGACTACACTTCAAAAAGTACTTCATTGGCTGTAAAGTGCTTTGGGATGTCTGGTGGTCGTGAAAGGCGCTGTATAAATGCAAGTCTTTCTTTTTCACCAAAGCCCTATATAATTGCAGCAAGACTTCCTTACTCTTATACTCAAACCCCTTCGCAATAAAGGCCCGCACTCACTGCTTTCTTTGCAGGTTTAATATATCAACACATCTAATGCACTGTGAGTCACAGCAGTTTGAGTTGAGGGGATTGAGGGGGAAATGAAAAAGGTGGGGGATGGGGGAATTTGGATTAATTGCGAAGGGAGAAAATCATGATTGGACAAAGGCAGAGCAGGTGAAGAGGGGAGCGGGAAGGAGGACAAATGGCAAAGGTTCAAAATAGAAGACATGGAACGGTGCATGGTGAAAGCAAAGGGTAATGAAGAAGGGGGAATAACAAGGCAAAGGGAAAGAGGAGACAGAGAGGGGCAGAGAAGAGTTGTAATGCAAAAGAGGAATAGGATGAGGCAAAAACAGGGAGGGGATCAGTGGCCTATTCAAACTGATAGCCTTGGTTCAGCCTTGGTAGCACGCTCGTCTCTGAGTCAGATGGCCATGGATTCAAGTCTGAATCCAGAAACATGAGCACACAATCTAGGCTGACACTTCAGTGCAGTACTGAGGGAGTGCTGAACTGTTAGAGGTGCCGTCTTCTGGGTGAGATATTAAATCGAGGCCCCATCTGCCCTTTAAGCTGGAAGTAGAAGATCCCACGGCACATTTTGAAGAAGAGCAAGGGAGTCCTCCCCGGTTTCCTGGCCAATATATATCCATCATCCAACATCATTGAAGCAGATTATATCGTTATTTATTTCATTGCTGTTTGTGGGATCTTGCTGTGTGCTAATTGGCTGCTGCGTTTCCTACATTACAACAGTAACTACACTTCAAAAATAATGAATTGGCTGTAAAGCATTTTGATGGAGGTAGTGAAAAGCGCTATGTAAATGCAAGTGGACTTAGTGCAGTACAGGTTACATGTGGCAAATATTTGGACAAATTGGAGTAAATGGAGGATGAGCAATAGGGGGTTAACAAAAGCACATGTAAGTGTTTCACCAGTGAAGAGGCTGAGGTAAGATAGGAGGCTGATGATGTTGCAGAGGTGGACTTATTGAAAACACAGATTTTCTGAGTGAAACAAAAGTCATAGAATGAATCTGTTTTACAATGAATTGCTGCTTCCTACTTATTTAGAGGTTTAAAATATGTTGTGAACTAAATTAATACAAATTCTAATGCAGTTCAGCCACAAATTAGCAAATGTGGCTATACTTAAAATTAAAATAAAAACAGACTGGTCCATGGAGGCTGCATCATTATAATAAAAACCAATAATTAAGAAAATATTGAAATAACATGCAGCTTTCCTTTTTCATTATTTCTGCATTGAAATTAAACGGTCTCCTTCCTTTTTATTAACCTTTTGTCAGCTGCTCTTGTTTATGTGTTTTCTCTCAGATTAACATCGATACACATGGATGAAAGAGATTCAACCGCCCCAACGGTCCCAACAAGCTATCAAATAAACAAGCAACACAGAGTTTCACTTCTCACACCTGGATGGTCATGTGCGGATGTCGTCTGTCGTCGATAACCGCCGTACTTTGAGAAATGCAGCTGTATGGCGAATGTGGGCAAGCCCAATGCTAGCCTGAGGGGAGATGGAGGCAGAAACGTTGAGTGAAGCGGTGCCTTTAACTGCTACTGGTGACGTTGAAGGTTGGCTTCTTGTCTCTTTGCAGCAGTGCAACTGCCTCAGTGCTGATCTGGTGCCTACAGAGGAAGTTGCCCTTGGTCATTGTCAAGTAGATATGCTAGGGCCTGTGGATACACTTGGTGGCAGTTGGGCATCGTTGACAAGGCCAGCATTTATTGCCCACCCCTAATTGACCTTGAACGGCTGCAGGGCATTCTGAAGGGGGAGGGTGAACAGGCAGAGGTCGTGGTTCACATTGGGACCAATGACATAGGTAGGAAGAGGGATGAGGTCCTGCAACAAGAATTTAGGGAGCTAGGTAGCAGATTAAAGAGCAGGACTTCAAAGGTTGTAATCACTGGATTACTCCCGGTGCCACGTGCTAGTGAGTATAGGAATAGGAGGATAGAGCAGATGAATGCGTGGCTAAAGAGTTGGTGCAGGAGGGAGGGCTTTAGTTTCCTGGATCACTAGGCCTGCTTCTGGGAAAGTTGGGACTTGTACAAGTCGGACGGGTTGCACCTGAACCAGAGCGGGACAAATATCCTTGCGGGGAGGTTTGCTAGCACTGTTCGGGGGGGTTTAAACTAAAATGGCAGGGGGTTGGGAACCTGAGCAGGGAGACAGAGGAAAGGAAAACAGGGATAAAAGCAAAAGATAGGAAGGAGAAAAACAAAAGTGGCAGTCAGAGAAATCAACGGTTTAAATCAAACGTGGCCACAGTAAATAATAATTCAAATAGGTCTAAGAGCGTTAAAAAAACAAGCCTGAAGGCTTTGTGTCTTAATGCGAGGAGCATTTGTAATAAGGTGGATGAATTGGCTGCGCAAATAGAGGTAAACGAATACGATTTGGTTGGGATTACAGTAACGTGGCTCAAGGATGGCCAAGACTGGGAACTCAACATCCAGGGGTATTCGATATTCAGGAAAGATAGGCAAAAAGGAAAGGGAGGTGGGGTAGTATTACTGGTTAAAGAAGGGATTAATACAATTGTAATGAAGGATATTAGCTCTGATGATGTGGAATCTGTATGGGTAGAATTGAGAAATACTAAGGGGAAAAAAACATTAGTGGGAGTGGTATATAGACCTCCAAACAGTAAGGTGGAGTTTGGGGATGGCATGAAAAGGGAAATTAAAGAAGCGTGCAATAAGGGCACAGCAGTCATCATGGATGACTTTAATCTACATATAGATTGGGCCAACCAAATTAGTAACAATACTGTGGAGGAGGAATTCCTGGAGTGTTTACGGGATGGTTTCCTGGACCAATATGTCGAGGAACCAACCAGAGATCAGGCCATCTTAGACTGGGTATTATGTAACGAGAAAGGATTAATTAGCAATCTTGTTGTACGAGGCCCCTTGGGTCGAAGCGATCATAATATGATCGAATTCTTCATTAAGATGGAGAATGAAGTAGTTGACTCAGAGACAAGGGTCCTCAATTTAAATAAAGGAAACTACGATGGTCTGAGGAGCGAGTTGGGTAGGATTGAGTGGGGAATGGCGCTCAAAGGGTTGACGGTGGATAGGCAATGGCAAACATTCAAAGACCGAATGGATGAGCTACAGAATTTGTTCATCCCAGTTTGGCATAAAAATAAAACAAAAAAGGTGACTCAACCATGGCTAACAAGGGAAATTAGGGATAGCATAAGATCCAAGGAGAGGACATATAAATTGGCTAGAAAAAGCAATAATCCTGAGGATTGGGAGCAGTTTAGGAGTCAACAAAGGAGGACAAAGGGATTAATTAAGAAAGGGAAAATAGAATATGAGAGTAAGCTATCAGGGAACATAAAAACTGACTGTAAAAGCTTTTATAGATATGTGAAGAGAAAAAGATTAGTGAAGTCAAGCATAGGTCCCTTACAGTCAGAATCAGGGGAATTTATAATGGGAAACAAGGAAATGGCAGACCAACTAAATACATACTTTGGTTCTGTCTTCACAAAGGAGGACACAAATAACCTCCCAGAGATGCCGGGGAACATAGGGTCTGATGAAAGAGAGGAACTGAAAGAAATCAGTATTTGTAGGAAAATGGTGTTAGGAAAATTGATGGGACTGAAGGCCGATAAATCCCCAGGGCCTGATGGCCTACATCCCAGGGTACTTAAGGAAGTGGCCCTAGAGATAGTAGATGCATTACTGGTCATCTTCCAGAACTCGATAGACTCTGGAACGGTACCCATGGATTGGAGGGTAGCTAGTGTTACCCCACTATTCCAAAAAGGTGGTAGAGAAAAAGCGGGGAATTATAGACCAGTAAGCCTGACATCGGTAGTGGGGAAAATGCTAGAGTCTATTATAAAAGATGTAATAGCAGAGCACTTGGAAAGCAGCGACAGGATCGGACAAAGTCAACATGGATTTACAAAAGGTAAATCATGCTTGACTAATCTACTGGAATTTTTTGAGGATGTAACTGGTAAAATAGATAAGGGAGAACCAGTGGATGTGATGTATTTGGACTTTCAGAAGGCTTTTGATAAGGTCCCACACAAGAGATTAGCGTGCAAAATTAAGGCACATGGGATTGGGGGCAAGGTATTGACTTGGATAGATAACTGGTTGGCGGACAGAAAGCAAAGAGTTGGAATAAACGGGTCGTTTTCCGAGTGGCAGGCAGTGACTAGTGGGGTACCGCAAGGATCGGTCCTAGGACCCCAGCTGTTCACAATATATATTAATGATCTGGACGAGGGAATTGGATGTAATATCTCCAAATTTGCAGACGACACAAAGCTGGGTGGGAGGGTAAGCTGCGAGGAGGATGTCGGGAACCTCCAGTACAATTTGGACAGGTTGGGTGATTGGGCAGAAACATGGCAAATGCACTATAATGTGGATAAATGTGAGGTTATCCACTTTGGTGGCAAAAACAGGAAGGCAGATTATTGTTTGAATGGCAATAGATTGGGAGAAGGGGAAGTGCAAAGAGACCTGGGTGTCCTTGTGCACCAGTCGCTGAAGGTAAGCATGCAGGTGCAGCAGGCGGTTAAGAAGGCAAATGGTATGTTGGCCTTCGTAGCAAGAGGGTTCGAGTACAGGAACAAGGATGTCTTGTTGCAGTTGTACAGGGCCTTGGTGAGACCGCACCTTGAGTATTGTGTGCAGTTTTGGTCACCTTACCTGAGGAAGGACGTTCTTGCCATGGAGGGAGTGCAGCGAAGATTCACCAGGCTGATACCTGGGATGGCAGGAATGACGTATGAGGAGAGATTGTGTCGATTGGGCTTATACTCACTGGAGTTTAGAAGATTGAGAGGGGATCTCATCGAAACCTATAAAATTCTGTCAGGTCTGGACAGACTAGATGCAGGAAGGATGTTTCTGATGGCCGGGGAGTCC
Organism: Somniosus microcephalus; assembly: GCF_052327205.1. NCBI lineage: Eukaryota > Metazoa > Chordata > Chondrichthyes > Squaliformes > Somniosidae > Somniosus > Somniosus microcephalus. Next base: position 341,087,121 of record NC_140988.1, read on the forward strand.
AGAACCAGGGGTCATAGTCTAAGGATAAGGGGTAAGCCATTTAGGACTGAAATGAGGAGGAATTTCTTCACCCAGAGAGTGGTGAACCTGTGGAATTCTCTGCCACAGAGGGCGGTGGAGGCCAGTTCATTAAATATATTCAAGAAAGAGTTGGATATATTTCTTGAGGCTAAAGGGATCAAGGGATATGGGGAAAAGGCAGGGACAGGATACTGAATTTGGATGATCAGCCATGATCACATTGAATGGCGGAGCAGGCTCGAAGGGCCGAATGGCCTACTCCTGCTCCTATCTTCTATGTTTGAGAAGGTGATGAGTGGCTTGCTAGGGCATTTCAGAGGGCAGCTAAGGGTCAACCACATTGCTGTGGTTCTGGAGTCACATATAGGCCAGACCAGGTAAGGATGGTAGATTTCCTTCCCTAAAGGACATTAGTGAACCAGATGGGTTTTTACGACTTATTTAATGAACTGAATTTAAATTCCCCAGCTGCCGTGGTGGGATTTGAACTCACGTCTACCCAGATCATTAGTCCAGGCTTCCTGGATTACTAGTCCAGTAACAAAACCACTATGCTACCACACCCATAAATAATGCGGAGTGTGGACAGTCTGGATCTGCTGCCAATCTGATCTCTGTGATAAACCTTCTTCCATCCTGTACCACTTCAATCATTAAAATACTGCGACGTGGGTACTTTAAAAGCAAATTTTAAATTGACTTGCTAGACACAATGGAATCTGCAGTGGGGAGTTAGTTTTTTCTCTGCCTAGGAGCCAATTTACAAATTCTCTTTCCCTGAAGGATCTTGCTTTCCTGAACACTTGTATATATATTTTTAAAAATCTGCTTTCTGGTTATTTTGAAAACAATGAGCCATCTACTTTTCTATTGCCATAAATATTATGCACGCTCTGACACCAAAAATAGCCCTTTCAGAGCTGACCTGTACACTGCACTGAATAAAATCACAAGTTTTGATTCATAAGGGACTCAGTTGGCTTGTGGAAATTGCAGTCTAGCCGAGATCATGCGAGCAGATTTTGAGAAATTGCCCCATCTGTATCAATAAGTTTTCTATTTAAAAAAAAAATTTTGGTGTCTCACTTTTCTTTCACTTCTCCTAAAGGCACTGAGCTATGTTAGATCCTCCTCTGGCTCTTTGCCTTCACTGAAAAGAGACTGAAACATAGAATCATAGAATAGTAAAGCACAGAAGGAGGCCATTCGGCCCATCTGTGCCGACTCTTTTGAGGAGCAATCCAGTTAATCCCACTCCCCGGCTCCTTCCCCAGATCCCTGCAATTTAATATCTCCTTCAAGTATTTATCCAATTCCCTTTTGAAGGCTGCTATTGACTCTGTATCCACCACCCTTTCAGTCAGTGCTTTCCAAATCCTAACCAGCCGTTGTGTAAAAAAAAATTTGTAAGAGAAACCTTTTTCAAAGGAGCATGTCCATCCCCCTGTGAACTGATTCGAGTTATATATTTTTACCTATGGTGCTGTTTCTGCTGTTTTTACATACCCTGCTGTTTTAGCGCTTTGCTGTCTTTTTGCCACTGTATAATACTTAAAATGTGATTAAATTTGACCAAGTAGCCTGAACGCATTGGTCCGCTGGTGAGTCATTTTTCACCCTCAAAGGCGACGGCAGAATCTGGTGAACGTCTCATGTGGTCTACAGTAAGATGGGCTTATCGCAATTAGGGATTCATTGTTAAACCTGGGCAGGCTGATCTATACACGACACAAGTTTTTGATTCATCAGGGGGCCTCTTAGCATAATGTTGAGCTGCACAGAGTAGGAAGGTCCCAGCTTTGCCTCCTCTGGTATCTGCAGAATTTGCTGTTATCCCTCAGGTCAGCTGGACGGATAATATAATTGGCCTCAGCAGTAAAGCACAATTTTTTTGCCAACACTTTAATTTGCTCAATCACAATGATGCACAGATAGGTTAGAATGGGTTGATGCGGAGTCTTTTCAGAACTCTCTAAAAAGGCCTATTTATCTTTAACCCGGCTAGAGCTAAGAGATAATAAGGAATGGATTGAACAATCCTCTGGCAAATCCACACAATTTAAAAAAAAATCAATGTTACGGTGCAGTTAAGCCCACATAAAAGCAGATACTCACTGCCCTGAGGTAGTGCAGGCAGGGCTGATGACAGAGAGACAGGTTTAACAGCGATAATTATAGTAAAGTGAGTGTTGCAGACATAGATGTGATTTGAATAGGGAAAGACCTGGCAGGCTAGATGTGATTCTGTTCGGCTTAGTTATATCAGTAAACATTGCATAACAAAATCCAAAACAATAAAGTGGATGTTGAACAAATCTATTAAAAACAATTGGTTCTGAATCTCCCATGATGACTTAGTTGATACAGTACTGAGCCATATTGACCAGAAAGCTCCTTGGTCTATGCTGAGGTGGCTGCTCTTAAGTGCGACAGTGCTACAATTAATCTCTGCAATCCTGGGCAAGGTAAGGGTGATGGGGCTGGGGGGAGAGAATCGACCAGGGTTCCTGCTCCTGATCACTATCCATTGGCCACTCTTTTAAAGTGAACATCAAGTGAGAAGAGGATCATGTTGGCCATGAAACGCCCCATGGTCATATAGCCGTCCGACACTCTGTGCATGGTCAGTGGTCGCCTGGGTGTAGTGCTGGAAAGCTGCAGGTGTCCATGGTAGTCTACCCCAGCGCGAAGCAGTCCCTACAGGAAGGGTAGGGGGAGGAATTGAAATTACGGGGCAGAATTTTCTCTTTTACATTTGAGTGTGAATAGTTGCCTGGATGGAGTGTGCGAAGGAAAGTTGGGTAGGGAGGACCTGCCTCCCACAATCCAGCCAGCCTGGTTTAATGCAATGGGTCAGAAAATCAGGCGCAATCTTCCCCTCCTGAATTTCCTCTGTGTGCTCTGTCCAGGTGACTAACAACACCCAAGTGCAAAACCTTTTTCTTTCATTTGTAAATTCTTCCTGATGTTTGGAATCCTAAAAAGAAGGCCTGTCGGCATCAAACCAAGTATTGCACAGTTAGCAAGATATCACAGGATTTGTTGAAACCTACTTAGATTTCAGTCACAGTCTTACTTTGAGATAGCAAATGTGTGTGTGTTTGTGTGCGCTTCTTAGAAATTACTGGTACCAATAACAGCAGACAATTAATGCATTTAACATGGACAGGTACATTTCCCTACTAAAATATGAGTATGGTATTATTGCCATATATGGCAATTATTGTCAACATTAATTTCTACCCTATAATATTCTATTGATAGGGCATATGAAGGTAGAAATTATGATCAGTGCGGTTCTCAAAATGTTATTTGTACCGAATCACTCTCTGCACTAACCCACAGGTTAATGTCATGATATCATAGAGACGAATTGTTTTATTTGAGCGATTGCACACACTTTTTTGGTTAGTCAACTGTGATCTTTTGTGGTAGTTCAGAAATTTGTTTGTTAGAATCCTGAGGGGCAGTCAAGGCAAGGGAGTTGCCATGGATACAGCCTGTGCTCAGCGATGATGAGAGCAAGTGCACAGCTGTTTGATTTATTTTTAAATTGATGGCCGCGTTGTTAAATAGATTAAAAAATATATCATATTTCACATGTATGAGATTTGCATGTATGATGCTTCTGTGTCACATGTAACTACTTTTTTTCTCAGTATTATCTGGCATCGATTATTAATAAAGTTCTTAAATGAATAATACTGCACACAAATTGAACTGTTCTCTGTGTAAGAGATTTGGGTTTATATGACATCACTCAGAAAACATCACAAACCATCTCGCATGCAATTAATTTCTTTGCAACACATATTGTTTTGTCGGGAGATTCTTCAGCCACACACAACAAAGTACCGCAAGCAGCAATGTGATGAATGACCAGTTAATTTGTTGGGGAATATTAGTCAGGACACCAGGAGAGCCTGTTTGGGATCTCATCTGAAAGACAGTTCTTCTGACAATGCAGCACTCCCCCTCATAGAACACTGGAGTATCAGCCTAGGCCACGTGCTCAAGTCCGAGAGTGGGCCTTGAACCCACCACCTTCTTGACGGCAGGACAAGAGAGCTACCGACTGAACCAAATTGATAACACAGCAGTTATCTCACTGACAGGAGGGTCGGTAACCAGAGGACAAAGGTAATTGGCAAAAGAACCAGTGAGGAGATGAGGAGAAATGAGACCACACCTTGAGTATTGTGTGCAGTTTTGGTCGCCTTATCTGAGGAAGGATGTTCTTGCCATGGAGGGAGTGCAGCGAAGATTCACCAGACTGATACCTGGGATGGCAGGAATGACGTATGAGGAGAGATTGGGTCGATTGGGCTTATACTCGCTGGAGTTTAGAAGAATGAGAGGGGATCTCATTGAAACGTATAAAATTCTAACACGACTAGACAGACTGGATGCAGGAAGGATGTTCCCGATGGTCGGGGAGTCCAGAACCAGGGGTCACAGTCTAAGGATAAGGGGTAAGCCATTTAGGACAGAGATGAGGAGGAATTTCTTCACCCAGAGAGCGGTGAACCTGTGGAATTCTCTACCACAGAAGGCAGTTGAGGCCAATTAATTAAATATATTCAAGAAGGAGTTAGATATATTTCTTAAGGCTAAAGGGATCAAGGGATATGGGGAGAAGGCAGGGACAGGGTACTGAATTTGGATGATCAGCCATGATCTATCTTCTATGTTTCTATGTATCTATGTAAATCCAATGGGTTGGGAGGTTTACATTTAATTGTCTTTCTCATGCATTATTTTTGAATTTGCTGTTTTTGATTTGATCTGTTTTCTTAAAACTATATTTTCAGTTTGGCTCCTTATTTCCTGATTTCCTTTTATGCACATTGTATTCTTAGATAATGTAGAATCCCTGAGTCCATAGCCATCGTTCCTCTAGCTTTCTGGTTTCTTGTATAAGGTTATTATTACCTTTTGATCCTTATAAAAGTGGATATAATTTTGAAAGAAGCACTGAGAAAACCTGCAGCTGGTATCTTTGTCTAAGTCTGTATTGTTATTGTGTAAATACATTACGCACTGTGCAGCCTAAGGCAACATCCCACTCATATATAGTTAACTGTTGACTGAAGTTCTTTGATAATGAAAAATGAACACAGTGCTGCAGATGGGGTCTGAGCAAGGCTCTGAACAACTGAAGCATCACTTCCTCACTTTTGTATTCCAACCTCCTTGAGATAAAGGCCAACACTCCATTAGCCTTTCTGATTCATTTTTGTACCTGTGCACTGGCTTTAGAAACATAGAAACATAGAAAAATAGGAGCAGGAGTAGGCCATTCGGCCCTTTGAGCCTGCTCCGCCATTCAATATGACCATGGCTGATCCTCTATCTCAATCCCATATTCCAGCACTCTCTCCATACCCCTTGATGCCTTTTGCATCTAGAAATCTATCTATCTCTTTCTTAAATATATTCAGTGACTTGGCCTCCACAGCCTTCTGTGGTAGAGAATTCCACAGGTTCACCACCCTCTGAGTGAAGAAATTTCTCCTCATCTCAGTCCTAAATATCCTACCCTGTATCCTGAGACTGTGACCCCTTGTTCTAGGCCCCCCAGCCAGGGGAAACATCCTCCCTGCATCCAATCTCTCTAGCCCTGTCAGATTAGTGATTTGTGTACACCGACACCTAAATCCCTTCGCTCCTCCGCATCTCCTGGTCTCACCAGTAAGAAAATATTCCAATTCGTCCTTCTCAGATCCAAGTGGATGACCTCACTCTTCCCACCCACTTAGACTGTCTTTTTCGGTTTGTAACTTCCTGCACCCATCTGCACAATTTACTGTACCTCCTAACTTAGTGTCATCTGTAAACTTTGATATACAACTGCCTGCTCTTTCATCCAAGTCATTAATGCATATGGTGAAACGCTGAGGCCCCAGTATAGATCTCTAGGGAGCACCGCTGGTTACATCCCATTTGGTCAAAGGGTGAAACCAGACACTAAATGGGTGCTGTGCTAATAAGACACGTCTGTCTGAAAGTCCAGATTTAGCATGCAATTTTCAGGCTAATTGATGAGTATCATGATTTGAATGTGCCTGCAGATGCTAACCAGAAACCTGCAGGTTTAGCACTTAAGAGCTGATTAGACACAATTTTCGTGAAGCAGTATATCTGGGCTCCTCGCACCCACCTTCTCTAAAGGTATGGAGTGCTTTGGCTGGCACACAGCAACACATTGCAGGATGGCTCAGGCTCCGAGGGAGAGGGCGCACAGGTTATCGGATGTGGCACTGGAGGTCCTGGTGAAGGAGGTCCAGAGATGGAGGGATGTCCTGTACCCACAGGGGGGGGAGGAAGCCATGTCACCCTCCTTGCCCTCCTGTCCCTCTCTCCTGCAGCAGCTGGTGCTGCTCTGCCTGGCCTCATGACCTCCTCCCATTCCTCCTCCAGACCAAGGGGGAAGCCTTGGAAGATGCCGATGGCCAAGCACTCCCTTTCTCTTGGTGACTCCTATAAAGTGGAGTAGCACAGCACTCACTCTTTTTAGGTGAAGTCCTCAGAGAATTTGCAGAGTAAATGTTCCTCGAGTGTTGGTGAAGTCTTGACAAAATGTCCCAGGAAGTCTCTTGATGTGTTTCAGAGGTCCTCTTCACAGCTGCAGCAGCAATCACCATGAAATGGTGAGTATCCCTTTAAGTGGCGAGTATCCCTTTAAGTAGCATGTGAAAGGCATAAATACTGTTTTTACTTCCAAACAGCTGGTCGCTGTTAGGAGAGGGGGTTAGTTGAAACGCTAACCACCAAAATGCTGTGCCGTCTCTTTAATGAGCACTAGCAGGCATTTTAAGTGGCAAGCAGCTGTTTAATGAGCCTCCGGACGGACATTCCGAGCGCTGGCTTCAACTCCTTTACCAAGATGGCGCCCCGCGCTAAACCTGGGCTAAACTGGCATTTCAGTTTAGGAACCCATCTTGGCCACCTCTTTACCGCCTAAATTATTTGGTGAAAATCGTCCCCTCTTTCTCAATATGTCTATAAAAATGTTTGCTGTGCTGTTTGATATCCCTTGCAAGATTTTCTTCATATTCCTTTTTGCACCTTTTATTACTATCTCTGTATCCCTTTGTTGCTTTTTACAGCTCTCCCAGTCTGCCTGATTTCCACTTTTCCTTGCATTTGTGTAAACCTTTCCTTTGAGTTTGATACTCTTACCTCATGTGTTGACCATAGTTTCTTAACTACACAAGTGGAGCCTTTGCCTTTTCGGGGTATGCACTGGTTTTGAATCGTACTTCTTTGAATACTTCCCATTGTTTGATTATCCCACCTCTGAATCAGAAAGTCACGGGTTAAAGCCCAAGGACTTGAGCCCATAATCTAGGCTGATACTGAGGGAGTGTGATGTTAAGCCAAGGCCCTGTTCAGATGGATGTTCAAGATCCTATAGCACTATTCGAAGACGAGCAGCTGGTTCTCCAGGTGTCATGGCTAACATTTATTTCTCAATCAACACCACTAAAACAGATTCATTGGCTGTGCCTGGGATCTTTCTGTGCACCAATTGTTTGCCTACATAACAACACTTACTACACTTCAAAATGACTCTTTGGTTGCCAAGTACTTTGGGGCCTTCTGAGAAATTAGATTCCAGCCTGAACCGTGCAGTCACCTCTGACTTTTGCCCTCATGCTCTCTCCTCGAGAGTGAGTTTGTCAGTCTCAGCCATGAAGAACGAAAACCAAAAAATCTGGCTCCTTCCCATGTCACCCCAGATGAACTCTTGGCAGTAGTATTGATGGACATATCTTCAGGATAAGGTTAGATATTTCATCCTCCTCCTCCTCCTGGAAAGGTTGGTCTGGATACAGGGATTAACTTAAACGGGAGAGAAAATAGGAACCAGACATAAAGTAAATTGCAAGTATAACAGCCAGAGCTCTCTCCGTATGGGTGGATGGATAGGAGCCAGGAGCCAGGGAAAATCCTTGATGACATTGGTATCTGCAACAACAGTGCGGTTGTAAAGTGACCCTAAATGAAGAGGGTTTTGAAGCATAACGAATTGTTTGGATCGCATTGACTGTGCCAACATTAAGTTGTTGACATTTTGTTTGTTGTAAACTTGTCCAGCATTTAAATCATTTATCTCTCTAATGTCATCTACTGTAATATCAGGCCTGAAAATAAAACCGCTGTTGTTGCAACATGGACGGCACCTACTGTTTGATGACAAGGTCAGTAGTGCCAGATTGGGGCAAACACAGTAATGGGCCCTCTGCTATGGTATGAGCAGGCTAATTCTGCAGTGTTTTATGGCACATTTTACGATTTTATGTATCGTGGAAAATATTGTAAGGGAATTAAAGCAACGTTTGGATGAGTTATTTTTCAGTAAAAAATGTGTAACCCATTTCCTGTTTGCTATAACCATAAGGTGACTGCTTACTGGAACATGTGTCTCCTTCCAACCTGCAGCAATAAATACCATTTATATATGTATCTGATCTGGGAACTGCAGGAATAATTTCCAGACTCCTGATGCTGCTGACTATAAGGAAAATGTGGCCACATCAGGCCTAAAGTGTTAACCCTTAGCGTGCCATTGCTGAGTTTACTCCTCCGGGCCTGGTCTTCCGCTGTGGACTGCCAACAAGTATGCACCATGTAAAAAAACATGTTAAGGGTTGACCGAGCCACTCACTCATCTCTCTTCGGATCTTCGTTCAGAAGTTAAAGTATAGTTTCCGGAGCCAGTTTTCAGACAAAAGGAGAGAAGACTCCTGGGTAAGTTTTCATCTCCACTACTCCCAGGGGCAAAGCTTCACACGTTGGAAGCACATATCAGAAATTCGGGCGTGAACTCAATTCGTGGGCCTGCACTTGTCCCTCCAATCACTTAAAAATTGAATTTATCTTCCTTGTGTTTTCATATTAATAAAAGTTGCTCCCACCTTTCAAAATGAACAGTGGGAGTCAAGAGAAAGAGGAAACAAGGTAAGTAGAAACATAGGAACAGGAGTAGGCCATTGAGCCCCTCGAGCCTGTTCCACCGTTCAATGAGAGCATGGCTGATCTGTGACCTAACTCCAAATACCCGCCTTTGGCCCATATCGCTCAATACCTTTGGTTAACAGAAAGCTATCAATCTCCGATTTAAAATTAACAATTGATCTAGCATCAACTGCTGTTTGCGGAAGAGAGTTCCAAATTTCTACCACCCTTTGTGTATAGAAGTGCTTCCTAATTTCACTCCTGAAAGGTCTGGCTCTAATTTTTAGACTATGCCCCCCAGTCCCTAGGGCTAGAAATTCGATATCGCCCCAGTTGGGGTGCTAAATTAAAAAAAGTTGTAGAATTACGCCAGGCGCTAATCCTTCTGACCTCCCACTAAATTGATTGTAAGCGCTCCAAGAAAGAACTGGAGCACGAAGTCAAGTGCTAATCACCTAACTTAGGGCGCTACACACAGAGAGTGGAGCGCTACCCGCAGAGAGCGGGGCGCTACACGCAGAGAGCGGGGCGCTACACACAGAGAGCGGGGCGCTACACACAGAGAGCGGGGCGCTACCCGCAGAGCGATAACCAATTTCAGGTGCACTCCAATCGGGACTCATCATTCACACTGGCTCCTTCCAGTTCTTAAAGGGGAGGTTCAATCATTCTGCACAACCTCATTCTCAACATTGCTGGCTCTGAAGGCGACCTCCAAGCAACTCAACAGCTACACCTCTTATCCTCATGGCTGATCCCAGTCCCAGGGAGAGAGCTCGCCGTTTCAGCGACCAGGCATTGGAGGCATTGGTCGCGGCAGTCGAAAGAAGGAGGGCAGTGCTGTTCCCGGCCACTGGCAGGAGATCATTGCCCCAGATCTTCAGGGCAATGTGGAGGGAAGTGGCGCAGAATGTCTGGGCCAGCAGAATGGACCACAGGACCCTCACACAGTGCCGTAAAATATTTAACAACCTCACTCGGGTGGTCAGGGTGAGTACATGCTTCAACAAGTCCTACATACCAGCATCTGAACCTCAGTCTGTACACAAACCACCACACCCCCACCACCCACCCACCAAGCATCTCCACCTACTAGAACTCACATCCACATCTCACGCCTTGCCTACAATCACAGCTATTCAACTATGGAAGGCCTATCTCTCAAACACATAGCTGCACACTCACTCACACACTTTCCTTTCTCTTGCAGGCCAAGCTGACCCACAATAGGAGGGAGCAGCAACAAACAGACGGGGGTGAAGCGGACATCCAACAGCTTACAGACCTAGAGGAGCGAATGCTGCAAGTCATTGGGCGCCAGGTGATGGGCACCATGGCTGTCGGCGACCCCCTTGGGGGCAACAATGGTATGTTCATCCTATCTCCTTCTCTCATCCCACTTCCCCCTCACAGCACAAGCCTTTCCCACTTTCCAGCTCATTATACAGTCTGCATTCCTTGCTCCATTCCTGCCCCCCTGCCCTCACCTTAACACGAGTCTTGTGCATTATGCCTTTATGCAACCAGCTGGCCAGCCTGTCCCTGAGCCTCCCAGTGAGAGTGAGGCGGGAGAAGAGGAGAAGGAAGAAAGAACCGTGGCACTGCATGTCTCACCCGCAGGCACCAGCTCAGATACTGGGACTACACGATCTTTAAAGGCAAGTTTAGTAGAGGGGACTGTACTGGGTGATGCACCAGGGATGAGCGGGCTACAGCAAGGCCCGGGGGAAATGGTAGCTCGGGAGCCAGCTCCCCGGAGGGCGAGTTCGCACGCGAGTTCTGCTGCACAGGACTCAGATGAGGACCTCGATGGGAAGGCGTTCACAAGAAGGGTGACGGACATGCACACGGAGATGATAGGTGCAATGTCAAGGGTGTCTGAGAGCCTGTTGGCAATGGTAAGGAGCATGGAGGAGTCCACCTCCAACATTGCACAGAGCTCTGTGCACAACATGGAGCCCATCCTTGGCAGTCTGCAAAGGATGGTGAACTCGCTGAGAGCCTGTGGGGACCCAGACCTCATGCCACATGTCACGGGCAATGTGGCAGCATCCATTGCAGCACAGACGGAAGCCATGCAACGTCTTAGTGCTGTAATGCAGTCAACGATTGCTGCCATCGAGTCTCAGACTGCTCTCATGCAGTCTCAGCTTGATGCCATGCAAGCTCTGACTGCTGCTATCATTGCTGGGTCCACCACAGTCCACCAGGGATCTCACGGTGTCGCAGCAGGCCAGCAATCTGTGCTCCAGCAGATTGGTAGGGATGCTGAGGTGCTGCCCCATGGGAGTGGGTCAGTGGAGCAGGAACCTGCTGTCCTCTCTCAGGATGACAGCATTCCTGCTCCAACCACTGCCACTCCGCCATTGCCCTTGTCGCTGCCTGTCATCCAGACAGCCCAGACTGCCGCCTCCCAGCCTGAGGTGGTGCAGTTTACAGCCGGGCCTTTCAGGCTCAGAGCTGGTCGAGGGCGTCCTGCAAGGCCATCTGTAGTGTCTGGCACTAACTCTCAGCAACCTTCTACCAGCCCTGCTGCAGCCACTGGGCACAGACTACGTAGGAGCAGTAGATTAGGAAAAGAGATTGTAAAGAGGGGAAATAAGGGTTTGCACAAGGGTGATTAGTTAATATTGTTGTTGTAGATATGTGTTGACTGAATATTGATAAATTTATTATTGGAACTTTGCAGAATTTGTGCTGTTTCTCATTTCAGCTTTGCGCTGTGATGTGGCAAGTGAAATGGATGGAATGATGGGGATCTGGTGAGCAAGTGGGATGTGTGGCAGTCACAGACCACCCTTCCAGAAGGCCGATTGTGTGGCTGCCTCCTCCCTCGCTGCTGTTCCTCCTCCTCCTCCACCTCCTCCTTGTCCTCCTCCTCTCCCTCTTCCTCCTCCTGAGGTGGTCCTGTGAAGGAATGAGCCGTATAACCTCTTCAGAAAAATACACCATTCTATGAAAGAATTCTGGCTTTATTAAAACATGACAAACTGGGTCTGGAAATCTCGAAACCCAACGATGAAAAAGCTGTGATAGCTGAGATAAGATAAGTTGTTGACACTGAATCAAAAACCTTATTGAAACAGAAGATTAAAGGCACCTGAAGTCTGAACCTTTGGGAACAAGACAATAGTACACCCTGTATAAGGTGTTCTAATTTACACCTCGTAAAAGAGCACATAAAAGTAACAAACATCTGCCTTCATAAAAATGATACCAAGTAAAGCGCACCTACTGTTACACCATTTTTTATGATAAATTTAGAACACCTAGCGCAGAGACATGGTTCTGTAGTGCTACCAGCTGAGGTGACTGTAAGAACTGCAGGGGTCAGCAGAAAAATGACTAGAGATAATTAGCTTACATCAGCAGAAAACCTTAAAGGAAATACCACTGGAAAAGGGTATAAATATTGAACTCTCAAATGCGATAATAGACTTGCTTAAAGGGGCAAAGTGATTCTCGGCTTTGGAGCCAGCTCTGTAAGCCTCCAACTCTTTGTACCTCGGGGATCAAAGGTATTTGATTTTGGTGGATATCCTGAATAAAATTAAGAACTGTAAAACTGTAGCGAAGTTAAGATTTGAGAGTTGGTTCTCTGCTAATAGAATTGTAAGCTTTCTTTTTTTGGAACTGTTAATGTTGCGATTGACTCACCAACTGTAAATTGTATGTCGGTTCTTTAATAAATCTATATATTTTTAGAATTGTCTCATATAATACTTTTGTATCAAACTCACAAACTCAATCTCTGTACACTCTTTGTTGAGGAGTTGCAGAATTCTGGGGGAGTTTTCCGGACCCGCATAATATCTGGAATGTTACAGTCTAGCTAAACTTATTAAAAGTGCTATCTGGAGGACGGTAACATTTTCAGGTTGTTCCTTTCCTTTAGGGAGCGATAGTCCGGACCTTTAGACCCAATCAAGTGTCTTTAGGATTTGCCTACCTCAAACTTTAGTTGAAAGTGAATGGCTGAGGAATACGCCTGATCCGGGGTAGCCTTAAAGGGGCTAGGACTAGTAATTATCCCTTCAGTCCCACTATGCCTGGTGGCAATGGCTGGGCCCTCATGATGGCCAAGTTGTGGAGCATGCAGCACACCACGACAAAAAGGGACACCTGCTCAGCCGAGTACTGGAGAGCTCCTCCCGAGCGGTCAAGGCAGCGGAACCGTAGCTTCAGCGCTCTGATGGTCAGCTCGATGATGTTCCTGGTGGCGGCATGGCTCTCATTGTATGAGTGCTGAGCAGCAGTGTTGGGGTTGTGGAGGGGAGTCATGAGCCAGGTGGAGATCGGATAACCCTTGTCTCCGACCAGCCAGCCGCGAGCTTGATGTGGTGGCTGGAAGAGTGCTGGCACATCAGTTTGGCACAGGATGAAGGCATCGTGGCTGCTGCTAGGATAGCGGGCAATGAAAGTGAGGATTCGCTGTCTGTGGTCGCACACCAACTGGACATTACGGGGGCGAAATTGGGTGCCTTTGTGCCTTCTGTTAGCGCCCTCAGGGGGTGCAAATAGCTTTGCACTGACATCGACTCCCGCCATATTCGGCAGGAGTTTTGTGACGGCGCTATGGCGTTGCGCTCTGATCTCCTTCGCCTGGAGATTGTGCATCATCGCCATGCGCATTGCCCCGGTACCACCCCGGACTCAAAATTGGCATCTGCCCCCTGCAGCAACGCCGGACGAAAACACCGACAGCTGCAGGAGGCATGCATCGGGCGGCCGGCCGCTTTGGGGGCGATGATTAAAGGTGAAGTGGCCAAGGTAAGTGGAAAAGCCGATTGTGCTCCAAGAAGGAAGTGGAGAGCTTGATTTAACGCTCCACTTCCTTCTTGGAGCGCAAAACCGAATTTTTTAGAAGTTTGGAAACATTAGCACCTGGTGTTAATTTTTAAAATTTAGCGCCCCAAACGGGGCTATAATGAATTTCTCCCTCTACGTGAGTGGTAGCCTTTGTGGTTACGGAAGACCTCAGGATTGTTGGTGCAGCCAATGGCGCCCTGCACCGTGGGGAAGCCCGCTATTCTGGCAAATCCACATGAACGCTCGTCCTGCTTCTCTCTGGTGATGGGGAAGGAAATGTAGTCCCTTTTCCTTCTGTAGAGAGCCTCTGTGAGCTCCCAGATGCAGCAATGGAGGGCGAACTGCGAGATTTTAGATACGTCTCCTGCTGCAGACTGGAAGGATCTGCTGGCGTAGAAATTGAGGGTGACGGAGACCTTGACTGTCACTGAGAGAGCCTGAGTGGTGGTCCTGATCTGAGGATTGAGGTCTGGCTGCAGGAGGTGGCAGAGCTCGGTGACCACCTCCCTGTTGAAGCTGAGCCTTCTAAGACACTGCTCCTCAGTTAAATTTATGTGGGAGAAGTGCTCCCGGAATACCCTGGGTGGGTAAGGCCTCCTGTTGAGAGCCCTGTCGCCCCTCTTCCCTCTGGCCACGTTTTCCAATCTTTGTCTCTGCCTCCGACGTTGATGCTGGAGGGCGAGGTCGAGTGCCAGTACAGCTTTCATTAACGTAGTCAAGTGTAGGACTTCGAAATCTCAGCACAAATGAAACTGACACATTTTTAGCAGCCAGAACACTCCTGAAAGCAACAAACGTTTACCTCACTGAAAACGTCCGTTTCCCGACGTCAAACTGAGAAGACAGCATTGATTGATGACTGAAATGAAAGCGGATGTTGCTCCCTTAAAATACCACTCCTACAGCGGCCTTCCGAATGCATCACGTCCCCTCTTCCTGTCGCTGTTCAGGCCAGGCGCTAAGGCAGGGAGCCACAACCAATTTTGCATCTGGACTGTTAACGGGGCGTCCCAAACTCATTGACGTCACGATCTGGCAGCTGCTAAAGGCCTAGGCGCTAAATGTTAGTGCCAGTGCTAAATCCCGGGTGAATGCCGTGTGCGCCGATGGATTCGCTGCGCCCCGCCGCAAACCCACCCATTAGCATCCTCCCCAGGCGCTAACGGGAGGCGATAACATGCCGAATTTCTCCCCCCTAGAATCCCCAACCAGCAGAAATAGTTTTTCTTTATCTCGCTAGAGTTTTAATGATAGCTTTTTAAAGAGAAATAAGGTATGAAAAAATATAGATTAGGCTACATTAGGTCGAAAAAAGTACAATTAAAGATAAAAATGGGACAGAGAAAAAGAAGCAATGGAGTAGCAGAATCACTGGGCTAGAAATTCATGAGAGCCCAAGAATGGGCGGTATCATTAGAAAAGATGGAGGCCTAGAAATTCAGTGCCCTTAGCGCCGATTTTGCGGCGCTAGAGGGCCTAGTGCTGCAATTGGCGCCGGTGCCTAAATTGCCTGGGGCCCTTCCGCCGCGGTAGACCGGTAGCGCTGCGCCGGCACCGATGACGTCATCGGTGTGCGCAGCGTCCCGGTTGCCGTGGTGACGGGCCCCAGCGCCGAAATTGACTTGCGGCCGCCTCGCCCGTGGCAGCCGCAAGCAACGTTCTGGCAGAGGTGCCTTGCACAAGTTTGCGCCGGCGCATTAAAGGCCCCACGGCGGCCGGCCGCTTTCCCGCCGCCCGTCTGGCCGCAGCTCCCTCCCCGGACTTCCCCCCCCCCCCCCCCCGGAACAGAAGCAAGCCCGGCACTTGTCCGAGGTGCCGGGCTCATTTTTAATAAGATTATCGCGGGCCGCGGCCGGGTGCAGGCAGCTCCTCCTTAAGGGAAGGAGGAGGCCTGCACTTCCCGAACCTGCCGCACCGCAGCGGGCGCCGCAGCGCCGGAATAGCGCCGAAATTCAGCGCATAGTGCCAGTTTTCAGGCGCTAACAGCTTTCAGCAGCGCCGGCAGCCGTTTGGGCGCAGAACCAGTGAATTTTGGGCCCGACCAGCGCGACTTAGCTCCGGCACTAACTTCCGGCGCTAAAGCCCTGGCAGCGCCAAAACTCAATTTCTAGGCCGGAGAATTAGCGCCAGGCGCTAATGCTTTAGACTGCACGCAAAATTCATGCTCACTGCTCAAAAAAATGATTGGAGTCCTAAATCAAGTCTTAGGGAGGGAATTCGGTTGGTTAGCACCTCCCGTTTGTGCCTTGGGGGGCGGGGGGGGGACGCTAATGGGCGCTAACGACTTACCGACCAGCCGTGCATTGCCGCGGTAGCGCCCCGGACCAGAAATTAATTTTCACCCCCTGCCTCAGCGCCTGCCGTTAGGAATGACAGGTAGAGGAGATGGTTTGCAGTTGGCTGGGAGCTGGGGGAGTGCTATTTAAAGGCGTGCACTTCCTGTTTTATTTTGTCAGCAAACCATGCTGCCTTGTCACTTTGATAGAAGCTGACAGGCGCTTTGGCCCATTTGAGGTTCTCCTACTTGAAGGAGTTTTGCTCTTGACAAAAATTTATCAGGTTCTTACTTTTGATACTGCAATATTTCCAACACTTAATGGGGGCTGTACTGGTACGGGACCTCGCCCTCTAGCTTCGCCATCGGAGACAGCGGAGGCAGAGAGAAAGATTGGAAAATGTGGCCAGAGGGAGGAGGGCCAACAGGACTCTCCACAGCAGACCTTACCCTCCTAGGGTATTCCGGGAGCACTTCTCCTACATTCATTTGTCAGGGGAGCAGTGCCTTAGAAGGCTCCAGTTCAGCAAGGAGGTGGTCACAGAGCTCTGCCACCTCCTGCAGGCAGAGCTCCAACCTTAGCTCAGGACCAGAACATCTCTCTCAGTGGCAGTGAAGGTCACAGTCGCTCTCAATTTCTAAGCCAACGGTTCCTTCCAAGCTTCAACAGAGGATATTGCAAACATTTCACAGTTCGCCGTCCATTGCTGCATCCGAGAGGTGACAGATGCCCTGTACAGAAGGAGAAGGGAGTTCATCTCATTCCCCATGACCAGAGACAAACAGCGTGAACGTGCATGTTGCTTTGCTAGGATAGCGGGCTTCCCCATGGTGAGGGCGCCATTGACTGCACCCACGTGGCATTGCAGGCACCTCATCACAATGCAGAGGTGTTCCGCAACCACAAAGGCTACCACTCTTTGAACGTTCAGTTGGTGTGCGACCACAGACATCGCGTCCTCGCCGTCAATGCCCGCTATCCTAGCAGCAGCCACGATTCATTCATCCTGCGATATACCGGTATCCCAGCAGCGTTCCACCCACCACATGAAGCTCGCGGTTGGCTGTTCGGAGACAAGGGTTATCCACTCGCCACCTGGCTGATGACACCCCTCCGCAACCCCAACACTCCTGCTCAGCACACATACAATGACAGCCATAGCGCCACCAGGAACCTGATCGAACAGACTAGCGGCATGCTAAAGCAACGGTTCCGCTGCCTTGACTGCTCGGGAGGAGCCCTGCAGTACTCCCCTGATCAAGTCTCTCTTTTCATTGTTGTGTGCTGCATGCTGCACAACCTGGCCATTCTGAGGCCCCAGCCATTGCCACCAGGGATTGGTGCACCACTTCAGGAAGAGGAAGAGGGACAGGAGGAGGAGGAGGCTGAGGAGGGGGATGAAGAGGAGGAGGAGCAGCACCAATGTAGGAGGGAGCCACTCAATGTTGCTTCTGCAAGGGCCCTTCGTGAATGCCTCATTACACAGTGCTTCCAATAAATGAGATAGCACATGGCCTTTGCGCAGAACAACCACATCATTACAGCCAGCTCGCAGCCCCCATCATCGGGCAAAGCTCAAATGAGAAACATCACAAAATGTGCTATGTCAAAATAAACATTTATTATTCTGCACAACCCTCTCTTATCAAACACAACCAATAATAAACAAACACAACAATTTATGAACAAACACAACTGGTTCTTAGCAAACGGGAATATTTCTTTCCAAACTGAACAATATATTTACAAACACATCAACTTTTGTACACACTCTCCCCCCATTTTCTATTAACATTTTATTTATTGGGCCTTCCTCAATGATTTCCCTCCCCTTTGCAATTCCCCCCTCCCAATCCTACTGCTCCTCCGTAATGTGGCCCCAGTGGCTACAGCAAGGCTGGTGGAAGGCTGCTGAGTTTGGGATCCAGAGACTACAGATGGCCTTGAAGGACACCCTTGACCAGCTCT
Organism: Somniosus microcephalus; assembly: GCF_052327205.1. Lineage (NCBI taxonomy): Eukaryota > Metazoa > Chordata > Chondrichthyes > Squaliformes > Somniosidae > Somniosus > Somniosus microcephalus. Next base: position 341,105,156 of record NC_140988.1, read on the forward strand.
GAGCCTGGAGGGCCCGGCTGCAGACTGCACCAACTCTGCATGGGCAGCAGCAGACTGGGCTGGCTGGGTTACAGGCTGCGGCAAGTGCAATGGCGGAGCAGCAGTGGTGGGAGCTGGAATGCTGTCATCCTGAGAGAGGACAGCACCTTCCTGCTCAACCGGCACACTGCCAGTCTCCCAGGACAGAACCTCCACATCCGGAGCAATCTGCTTGAGCACAGATTGCTGGCCTGCTGCGGCACCGTCAGATCCCCGGTGGACAGTGGTCGACCCAGTGAGGATGGCAGCAGCCAGCGCTTGTGTGGCATCAATCTGAGACTGTATAAGAGCGGTCTGAGATTGGATTCCACCAACCACTGACTCCATTACAGCACTAAGCCGTCATGTTGCCTTGGCCTGTGCTGCACTAGCTGCTGCCACCTCACCCATGACATGGGTCCTCATGGTCTCTCTGCAAGTCAACCATCCTCTGCAAAGTGCCAAGGATGGGCTCGATGGTTTGCGCAGAGATGAGTGCAAGGCTGGAGGCAGACTCCTCCACGCTCCTAGCCAGTGCATCCATGCTCTTGGGCACCCTTGCCAGTACAGCTCCCATTAATGTTACCAAGTGTAGCAGTTTGAATCATTGAAGAATAAATGCAGCTACTTTTTAGTTGCCACAATACTCCTGATGCAAAATAACCTTGAAAGTACTGAATGAAACTGTTAGACTATGTGAAACTGACAAGAAACCACTAAAACTCCACTAATCAGACAGCTGTGAGTCATTACTGATGATCCCTTTAAATAACGTCCCTGGAGTCAGCTTCCAGATGCTTCACATCAGCTTTCCCTGTTGCTGTTTACTCCAGGCACTAAGGTAGGTGGCGACAATCAATTTTGCAGATCGAGCAGTCAGTGAGCACGATGTCACAATCCACCTGGCGTTGAGGCTCCCGGCGATTACGGTTACTGGCGGCGCTACAGGGGGACAGGATTTGGTGTGCGGCGCTGGATTAACGGGAGGCGCTGAGGTACCGAAATGTCCCCCCAAAGTGCTTAAATTGTGTTTTACAGGTTTACTTCGGTAGCTTAGGTTTAATATCACTGTAAGTAATATTGAGTATGGAAGATTGAGGGGTGATCTGATCGAGGTGTTTAAAATGTTAAAAGGATTCAATAGGGTAGATGCAGAGAAACTATATTCTCTGATGGGGGAATCAAGAACGAGGGGACGTCACCATTTAGGAGGGAAATCAGGAAGCACTTTTTCAGAGGGTAGCAGAAACCTGGAATTCTCTGCCCTAAAAGGCTGTGGATGTTGGAACTATTAGAGCTTTCAAGACTGAGATTGATAGATTTTTGTTAGCTAAGGGTAGCAAGGGTTGTGGAGCTAAGGCAGATAAATGAAGTTGAGGTACAGATAAGCCATGATCTAATTGAATGGCAGGGCAGGCTCGAGGGGCAGAATGGCCTACTCGTGTTCCTATATTCCTGTGTAATAATGCTACCCCTGACATTGGCGTCCTATTTGACCCTATTTCCTCTCCATCACCAAGACTGCCTACCTCCACCTCCATAACATCGCCCGTCTCCGTCTCGCCTCAGCTCATCTGCTGCTGGAACACTCATCCATGCCTTTGTTACCTTTAGACTCGACTATTCCAATGCACTCCTGGCTGGCCTCCCACTTTGCACCCTCCGTAAACTTGGGCTCACCCAAAACTCTGCTGTCCGTATCCTAACGCGCACCAAGTCCATTTCACCCATCACCCCTGTGATCACTGGCCTACATTGGCTCCCGGTCCGGCAACACCTCGATTCTCATCCTTATTTTCAAATCCCTCCATGGCCTTGCCTTTCCCTATCTCTTAAAACTCTTCCAGCCCTACAAATCCTCCAAAATCTCTGCGCTCCTCCAATTCTGGCCTGATGCGCATCGCTGATTTTCATCACTCCTGTTCCTGGAGTTCCAGCACCTCTCTCCTTGGATGGACCCGGAGGCACAGGGTCGACATGCAGCTGAGCCGAGCTGGGAGCATCCTGCGCCCTCCGACGAGGACTCTCCACTGCTGTCCCTGTCTCCACCATCTGCTGATAATAAGATCATGGCTGATCATCGACCTCAACTCCACCCTGTCAATCCCCTTCAGAATCTTGTATGTTTCAATGAGATCACCTCTCGTTCTTCTGGACTCTGGAGAGTGTGGGCCGGTCTGCTCAATCTGTCATCATGGGACGGCCCCCTCATCCCAGGAATCAGTCTGGTGAACCTTCGTTGCACTGCCTCTGGGGCATCGATGTCCTTTCTCGGGTAAGGAGGCCAAGGCTGCATAGTACTCCAGGTGTGGTCTCGCCATAGCCCTGTACAATTGTAGTAAGACTTCCTTACTCTTGTACTGCAACCCCCTTGCAGTGGGGGCCAACATGCCATTTGCCTTCCTGATTGCTTGCTGTATCTGCATGCTAACTCTGTGTTTGCTGTACGAGGACACCTAAATCTCTCTGAACACCAAACCATCTCCATTCTCACCCGGGACCTCTGGTGTCACTATATTCAGCCTTTAAATGAAAGGCCAGTCCAGAACTCTCAAGTCCCCAAATTTCCACTGGCATTCCGCCGATCTCCCGCCATAGTTACAAACCCACACGGGCCACATTCACATCTACCCCCAGCTCAACGAATGGTAGCATATTTACAGGCATTGAATTGTGCTATTAAATTTATGCACTCTCCTGAATTTAAATAGCCAATATTTGCATTTATGTAGTGCCTTATCATGTCGAAACAAATTGAACTTCACATAATTTTTTTAAAATTCGTTTATGGGATGTGGGCGTCGCTGGCAAGGCCAGCATTTATTGCCCATCCCTAACTGCCCTTGAGAAGGTGGTGGTGAGCCGTCGCCTTGAACCGCTGCAGTCCGTATGGGGAAGGTACTCCCACAGTGCTGTTAGGGAGGGAGTTCCAGGATTTTGACCCAGCAACGATGAAGGATCGGCGATATACTTCCAAGTCAGGCTGCTGTGTGACTTGGAGGGTAACTTGGAGGTGGTGGTGTTCCAATGCGCCTGCTGCCCTTGTCCTTCTAGGTGGAAGAAGTCGCGGGTTTGGGGGGTGCTGCTGAAGAAGCCTTGGCGAGTTGCTGCAGTGCATCTTGTAGATGGTACACACTGCAGCCACGGTACGCCAGTGGTGGAGGGAGTGAATGTTTAAGGTGGTGGATGGGGTGCCAATGAAGCGGGCTGCTTTGTCCTGGATGGTGTCGAGCTTCTTGAATGTTGTTGGAGCTGCACTCACCCAGTGACTTACTTTTGAGGTACAGTTATGTAGGTAAATCTGCAGCAGTCAATCTGCAACAATAATGGTCCACAACCTGCATTGAGATGAATAAACAGTGAAGATCTATTGAGTAGAATGGGCCTATATTCTCTGGAGTTTAGAAGAATGAGAGGTGATCTCATTGAAATGTATACAATTCGAGAGCTTGACAGGGTAGATGCGGAGAGGCTGTTTACACTGGCTGAAGAGTTTAGAACTCAAGATCATAGTATCAGGATCAGAAGTCGGCCATTTAGGACTGAGATGAGAAATGTCTTCACTCAGAGGGTTGTGAATCTTTGTAATTCTCTACCTCAGAGGGCTGTGGATGCTCAGGCATTGAGTATATGCAAGAGTGAGATCAATAGATTTTTGGGCACTAAGGGAATTGAGGGCTATGGGGATAGGGTGAAAGTGGAGTTGATATTGAAGTATGATCTTATTCAATGACAGAGCAAACTTCAGGGGCCGTATGGTCTACTCCTGCTTCTATTTTTTATGTTCTTAAGATTTCTCTTTTGGTGTTTTTTTCATTCTCGGGGTGTGGGCATCGCTGGCAAGGTCGACATTTATTGCCCATCCCTAATTGCCTTTCAAAAGTTGGGCCTGCTTGCTAGGTCACTTCAGAGGGCAGTTAAGAGTCAACCATGTTGTTGTGTGACTGGAGTCTTATATAGGCCAGACCGAGTAAGGACGGCAGGTTTCAACGCTCTCATCAAAGTCACAAATGACAGCCTTTGTGACTGTGACAAAGGTAAACTATCCTTCCTTGTCCTTTTTGACTTGTCTGCAGCCTTTGACACGGTTGACCACTCCATCCTTCTCCAACGCCTCTCCCCCGTCGTCAAGCTGGGTGGGACTGCACTCACTTGGTTCCATTCTTATCTGTCTAATCGTAGCCAGAGATAGGGTTTTAAACTAAAAAAGGGGGGAGGGGTCAGGTGAGGGGAAATTTAGAAATCTAAAGAGAAAGGTCAAGGCAATAGAGCAGTGTCGCGATTTGGGTAAAAATAAGCAGGGTGTGACAGGAAGGGACAGAGGCCAAGAAATTCAGTCGCGTTTGCGCCCACTTATTGGCTAAGGAGTGGTTTACGCCGGAAGTTTTTTAGCGCCCGAAATTCAGTTGGTCCCTAACATCGGCGTTAGCCAGTAGCGCTGCGCCGGCACCGATGACGTCATCGGTGTGCGCAGCGCCCCGGTTCCAATGCGATTCCGTGCCGAGGGCCAAATTCAGTTGCGGCCGCCTCGCCCGTGGCGGCCGCAAACAGCGTTTGAAAAACGGGGCCTTGCAGCTCCGAGAGGCCGGCGCATAAAGGTGGAGGGGTGGTCGGCCGCTTTCCCGGCAGCCGCCTGGCCGCACCTCCCTCCCCGGACTCCTGCACCACCCCCCCGCGGCATTGGTGTCTGACTCCCGCGAGCCCGGCACTTCTCCGTGGTGCCGGGCTCATTTGCCGGGGGAATCCAGCGGCGATCTCACGGCTGCAGGCAGCTCCTCCTTAAGAGAAGGAGGAGGCCTGCAGTACCCCAGCCTGCCGCACCGCATCGGGTGCCGCAGCGGCAGCTGGACGCCTGCAATTGACTTTCATCGCCCCAAGCGAGGCGGCCAAACCCTGCAATAGCGCCTGCCTCTGTCTTGGGGCGCTGCAACTCAATTTCAGGCGGGTGCTACGGGAATCCGGGCGAGCGCAAAATTTCGGGCGCTAAAGACCTGGCGCGGCGATAGCGAAATGGTAGCGGTGCAGCAGAGAATAAGGTCAAAGCAGGGAATAATGGTAAAAAATGTTAATTAAAGGCTCTTTATCTGAATGCACAAAGCATTCGTAACAATATAGATGAACTAGTGGCACAAATAGAGATAAATGGGTTTGATCTAATAGCCATTACAGAGACATGGTTGCAAGGTGGCCAAGGTTGGGAACTAAATGTTCCAGTGTACTTGACGTTTCAAAACCACAGGCAGGATGGAAAAGGAGGGGGAGTAGCCCTGATAATAAAGGATGACACAAGGACAGTAGCGAGAAAAGATCAGGAAGTAGAATCATTATGGGTGGAGATAAGGAATAACAAGGGGCAGAAAACACTGGTAGGAGTAGAATATATGCCCCCTAACAATAGCTATACCGTTGGACAGAATATTAATCAAGAAATAGTAGGAGCTTGCAACAAAGGTAATGCAATAATCTTGGGGGACTTTAATCTTCATGTAGACTGGACAAATCAAATTGGGAAAGGTAGTCTGGAGGACGAGTTCATGGAATGCATTCGGGACAGTTTCCTAGAACAATATGTCATGGAACCAACCAGAGAACAGGCTATTTTGTAATGCGACAGGGTTAATTAGCAATCTCATAGTAAAGGATCCTCTGGGGCAGAGTGATCATAATATGATAGAATTTCCCGTTAATTTGGAAAGTGACTTGCCTAAGTCTGAAACTAGAGTCTTAAACTTAAAGCCAATTAAATAGGTATGAGGGGCGAGTTGGCTAAGGCAGATTGGAAAAATAGATTAAAAGGTATGGCGGTAGCTAAGCAGTGGCTAGCATTTAAAGCAATATTTCATAATTCTCAAGAAAAATACATTCCATTGAGAAACAAAAACTCCACAGGAAAAGTGATCCAACTGTGGCTAACTAAAGAAGTTAAGGATAGCATTAGATTGAAAGAAGTAGCTTATAATGTTGCAAAGAATAATAGTAAGCTTGAGGATTGGGAGAGTTTCAGAAACCAGCAAAGGTTGACCAAAAAATTGATAAAAAGGGAAAAAGTAGAATGAGGAAAAACTAGCAAGAAATATAAAAGCAGATTGTAAGAGTTTCTACAAGTACAATATGTAAAAAGGAAAAGAGTAGCAAAAGTAAATGTTGGTCCCTTAGAGGCTGAGACAGGAGAAATTATTATGGGAAATAAGGAAATGGCAGAAATGTTAAACAAATATTTTGTATCTGTCTTCACAGTAGAAGACACAAAAAGCATACCAAAAATGGTGGGGAACCAAGGGTCTAATGAGGGTGAGGAACTTAACGTAATTAATATAAGTGGGGAAAAAGTACTAGAGAAACTAATGGGACTAAAGGCCGACAAATCCCCTGAACCTGATGGCCTACATCCTAGGGTTCTAAAAGAGGTGGCTGAAGAGATAGTGGATGCATTGGTTTTGATCTTCCAAAATTCCCTAGACTCTGGAATGGTCCCAGCGGATTGGAAGGTCGCAAATGTAACACCGCTATTCAAGAAAGGAGGGAGAGAAAAAACAGGGAACTACAGGCCAATTAGCCTGACATTAGTTGTCGGGAAAATGCTGGAATCCATTGTCAAGGAAGTGGTATCAAGTCACTTAGAAAATCATAACATGATTAGGCAGAGTCAACATGGTCTTATGAAAGGGAAATCATGTTTGACAAATTTATTAGAGATCTTTGAGGATGTATCTAGCAGGGTAGATGAAGGGGAACCAGTGGATGTAGTATATTTAGATTTCCAAAAGGCATTCAATAAGATGCCACGTAAAAGATTATTACACAAGATTAGGGCTCTTGAGGTTGGGGGTAATATAGTAGCATGGATAGAGGATTGGTTAACGGACAGAAAACAGAGTAGGGATAAGTGGATCTTTTTCAGGTTGGCAGGCTGAAACTAGTGGGGTGCCGCAAGGATCAGTGTTGGGGCCTCAGCTATTTACAATCTATATTAATGATCTAGATGAAGGGACTGAGTGTAATGTATCCAAGTTTGCTGATGATACAAAGCTAGGTGGGACAGTAAGCTGTGAGGAGAACACAAAGAGTCTGCAAAGGGATATAGATAGACTAAGTGAGTGGGCAGTAAGGTGGCAGATGGAGTATAATATAGGGAAATGTGAGGTGATTCACTTTGGTAGGAAGAATAGAAAAACAGAATATTTTTTAAATGGCGAGAAACTTTCAAATGTTGGTGTTCAGAGAGATTTGGGTGTCATCGTGCAGGAAATGCAGAAAGCTAGCATGCAGGTACAGCAAGCAATGGGAGGGGCAGATGGCATGTTGGCCTTTATTGCAGGGGGGTTGGAGTATAAGAGTAAGGAAGTCTTGCTACAATTGTACAGGGCCTTGGTGAGGCCACACCTGGAGTGCTGTGTATAGTTTTGGTCTCCTTATCTAAGGAAGGATATACTTGCCTTGGGGCGGTGCAACGAAGGTTCACTAGATTGATTCCTGGGATGAGAGGGCTGTCCTATGATGAGAGATTGTGTAGAATGGGCCGATACTCTCTGGAGTTTAGAAGAATGAGAGGTGATCTCATTGAAATGTATAAGATTCTGAAGGGGATTGACAGGGTAGATGCTGAGAGGTTGTTTCCCCTGGCTGGAGTGTGTAGAACTAGGGGGCATAGTCTCAGGATAAGGGGTCGGCCATTTAAGACTGAGATGAGGAGGAATTTCTTCACTCAGAGGGTTGTGAATCTTTGGAATTCTCTACTCCAGAGGGCTGTGAATGCTGAGTCTTTGAGTATATTCAAGGCTGAGATCGATAGATTTTTGGACTCTAGGGGAATTAAGGGATATGGAGATCGGGCGGGAAAGTGGAGTTGAGGTCGATGATCAGCCATGATCTTATTGAATGGCGGAGCAGGTTCGAGGGTCCGTATGGCCTACACCTGCTCTTATTTCTTATGTATGTTCTTAATCACCTGCAACAGCTTCTCTTCCGGCTCCCGCATTGTTACCTTTGGTGTCCCCCAAGGATCTATCCTTGGCCCCCTCCTATTTCTCATCAACATGCTACCACTTGACGACATCATCTGAAAACACAGCTTAAGTTTCCACATGTACGCTGACGACACCCCGCTCTACCTCACTACAAATTCGCTCTACCTCACTACCTTTTCTCTCGACCCCTCCACGGCCTCTAAGTTGTCAGACTGCTTGTCCGACATACAGTTCTGAATGAGCCAAAATTTTCTCCAATTAAATATTGGTTAGACCGAAGCCATTGTTTTTGGTCCCCGCCACAAACTCTGTTCCCTAGCCACTGACTCCATCCCTCTCCCTAACATCTGTCTGAGGCTGAACCACACTGTTCGCAACTGTTGGTGTCATATTTGACCCTGAAATAAGCTTCTGACCACATATCCGCAGCATAACTAATACCGCCTTTTTCCACCTCCATAACATTGCCCTTGCCTCAGCTCATATGCTGTTGAAACCCTCATCCATGCCTTTGTTACCTCTAGACTTGACTATTCCAACGTACATAGATACATAGAAGATAGGAGCAGGAGTAGGCCATTCGGCCACTCGAGCCTGCTCCGCCATTCAATGAGACCATGGCTGATCATCCAAATTCAGTACCCTGTCCCTGCTTTCTCCCCATATCCCTTGATCCCTTTAGCCTTAAGAAATATATCTAACTCCGTCTTGAATATATTTAATGAATTGGCCTCAACTGCCTTCTGTGGTAGAGAATTCCACAGGTTCACCACTCTCTGGGTGAAGAAATTCCTCCTCATCTCTCTCCTAAATGGCTTATCCCTTATCCTTAGACTGTGACCCCTGGTTCTGGACTCCCCAGCCATCGGGAAGATCCTTCCTGCATCTAGTCTGTCTACTCTTGTTAGAATCTTATAAGTTTCAATGAGATCCCCTCTCATTCTTCTAAACTCCAGCGAGTATAAGCCCAATCGACCCAATCTCTCCTCATACGTCATTCCTGCCATCCCAGGTATCAGTCTGGTGAATCTTCGCTGCACTCCCTCCATGGCAAGAACATCCTTCCTCAGATAAGGCGACCAAAACTGCACACAATACTCAAGGTGTGGTCTTACCAAGGCCCTGTACAACTACAGCAAGACATCCTTGTTCCTGTACTCGAACCCTCTTGCTACGAAGGCCAACATACCATTTGCCTTCTTAACCACCTGCTGCACCTGCATGCTTACCTTCAGCGACTGGTGCACAAGGACACCCGGGTCTCGTTGCACTTCCCCTTTTCCCAATCTGTTGCCATTCAGATAATAATCTGGCTTCCTGTTTTTGACGCCAATAAGGATATCCACGTTATAATGCATCTGCCATGCATCTGCGCAATCACCCAACCTGTCCAAATCATACTGGAGTTTCTCGGCATCCTCCACAGTACACATGCCCACTCAGCTTTGTGTCATCTGCAAACTTGGAGATATTACATCTAGTTCCCTCGTCTAGATCATTAATATATATTGTGAATAGCTGGTGTCCTAGGGCCGATCCCTGCAGTACCCCACTAGTCACTGCCTGCCACTCGGAAAAAGACCCGTTCATTCCAACTCTTTGCTTTCTGTCTGCCAACCAGTTCTCTATCCAATTCAATACCTTGCCCCCAATCCCATGTGCCTTAACTTTACACGCTAATCTCTTATGCGGGTCCTTATCAAAAGCCTTCTGAAAGTCCAAATACACCACATCCACTGGTTCTCCCTTATCTATTTTACCAGTTACATCCTCAAAAAATTCCAGTAGATTAGTCGAGCACGATTTACCTTTTGTAAATCCATGTTGCCTTTGTCCGATCCTGTCAGTGTTTTCCAAGTGCTCTGCCATTACATCTTTTATAATGGGCTCTAGCATTTTCCCCACTACCGATGTCAGGCTTACCGGACTATAGAAACATAGAAACATAGAAGATAGGAGCAGGAGTAGGCCATTCGGCCCTTCGAGCCTGCTCCGCCATTCAATGAGATCATGGCTGATCATCCAAATTCAGTACCCTGTCCCTGCCTTCTCCCCATATCCCTTCATCCCTTTAGCCTTAAGAAATATATCCAACTCTTTCTTGAATATACTTAATGAACTGGCCTCTACCGCCCTCTGTGGCAGAGAATTCCACAGGTTCACCACTCTCTGGGTGAAGAAATTCCTCCTCATTTCAGTCCTAAATGGCTTACCCCTTATCCTTAGACTATGACCCCTGGTTCTGGACTCCCCGGCCATCAGAAACATCCTTCCTGCATCTAGTCTGTCCAGGCCTGACAGAATTTTATAGGTTTCGATGAGATCCCCTCTCAATCTTCTAAACTCCACTGAGTATAAGCCCAATCGACACAATCTCTCCTCATACGTCATTCCTGCCATCCCAGGTATCAGCCTGGTGAATCTTCGCTGCATTCCTTCCATGGCAAGAACGTCCTTCCTCAGGTAAGGCGACCAAAACTGCACACAATACTCAAGGTGTGGTCTCACCAAGGCCCTGTACAACTGCAGCAAGACATCCTTGTTCTTGTACTCGAACCCTCTTGCTACGAAGGCCAACATACCATTTGCCTTCTTAACCACCTGCTGCACCTGCATGCTTACCTTCAGCGACTGGTGCACAAGAACACCCAGGTCTCTTTGCACTTCCCCTTCTCCCAATCTATTGCCATTGAAATAATAATCTGCCTTCCTGTTTTTGCCACCAAAGTGGATAACCTCACATTTATCCACATTATAGTGCATTTGCCATGTTTGCCCAATCACCCAACCTGTCCAAATCGTACTGGAGTTTCATGACATCCTCCTCACAGCATATCCTCCCACCCAGCTTTGTGTCATCTGCAAATTTGGAGATATTACATCCAATTCCCTCGTCCAGATCATTAATATATATTGTGAACAGCTGGGGTCCTAGGACCGATCCTTGCGGTACCCCACTAGTCACTGCCTGCCACTCGGAAAACGACCCGTTTATTCCAACTCTTTGCTTTCTGTCCGCCAACCAGTTCTCTATCCAAATCAATACCTTGCCCCCAATCCCATGTGCCTTAATTTTGCACGCTAATCTCTTATGCGGGACCTTATCGAAAGCCTTCTGAAAGTCCAAATACACCACATCCACTGGTTCTCTCTTATCTATTTTACCAGTTACATCCTCAAAAAATTCCAGTAGATTAGTCAAGCATGACTTACCTTTTGTAAATCCATGTTGACTTTGTCCGATCCAGTTACTGCTTTCCAAGTGCTCTGCTATTACATCTTTTATGATGGACTCTAGCATTTTCCCCACTACCGATGTCAAGCTTACCGGTCTATAATTCCCCGCCTTTTCTCTACCACCTTTTTTGAATAGTGGGGTAACATTAGCTACCCGCCAATCCATGGGTACCGTTCCAGAGTCTATCAAGTTCTGGAAGATGACCAGCAATGCACCTATTATTTCTAGGGCCACTTCCTTAATACCCTGGGATGTAGATTATCAGGCCCTAGGGATTTATCGGCCTTCAGTCCCATCAATTTTCCTAACACCATTTCCCTACAAATACTGATTTCTTTCAATTCCACCCTTTCATCAGACCCCATGTTCCCCGGCATCTCTGGGAGGTTATTTGTGTCCTCCTTTGTGAAGACAGAACCAAAATATGTATTTAGTTGGTCTGCCATTTCTTTGTTCCCCATTATAAATTCCCCCGATTCTGACTGCAAGGGACCTACGCTTGACTTCACCAATGTTTTTCTCTTCACATATCTATAAAAGCTTTTACAGTTAGTTTTTATGTTCCCGGCAAGCTTACTCTCATATTCTATTTTCCCTTTCTTAATTTATCCCTTTGTCCTCCTTTGTTGAATCCTAAACTGCTCCCAATCCTCAGGATTATTGCTTTTTCTGGCCAATTTATATGCCCTGTCCTTGGACCTTATGCTATCCCTAATTTCCCTTGTTAGCCACGGTTGGGTCACCTTTTTTGTTTTATTTTTATGCCAAACTGGGATGAACAAATTCTGTAGTTCATCCATTCGGTCTTTGAATGTTTGCCATTGCCTATCCACCGTCAACCCTTTGAGTGCCATTCCCCAATCAGTCCTACCCAACTCGCTCCTCAGACCATCGTAGTTTCCTTTATTTAAATTGAGGACCCTTGTCTCTGAGTCAACTACTTCATTCTCCATCTTAATAAAGAACTCGATCATATTATGATCGCTCCGACCCAAGGAGCCTCGTACAACAAGATTGCTAATTAATCCTTTCTCGTTACATAATACCCAGTCTAAGCTGGCCTGATCTCTGGTTGGTTCCTCGACATATTGGTCCAGGAAACCATCCCGTAAACACTCCAGGAATTCCTCCTCCACAGTATTGTTACTAATTTGGTTGGCCCAATCTATATGTAGATTAAAGTCACCCATGATGACTACTGTGCCCTTATTGCACGCTTCTTTAATTTCCCTTTTAATGCCATCCCCAACCTCCGCCTTACTGTTTGGAGGTCTATAAACCACTCCCACTAATGTTTTTTTCCCCTTAGTATTTCTCAATTCTACCCATACAGATTCCACCTCATCAGAGCTAATATCCTTCATTACAATTGTGTTAATCCCTTCTTTAACCAGTAATGCTACCGCACCTCCCTTTCCTTTTTGCCTATCTTTCCTGAATATCGAATACCCCTGGATGTTGAGTTCCCAGTCCTGGCCAAGATACTGGGAGAACACCATGTTTTCAGTACTGCCATTTAGTTCTTAAGCTCAGTGGAACCATCAGAGCAGACACATGAGACCTTGTCTGATCAGGTGGAGGGTGCATCTGACACCCTCTGGATTGCACTGGAGTAATCAGTTCAAACCTAGAACCTTCAGATGCAGAGGTGAGTGTGCTGCCAGGCTGACACAGATGTGTAGTTGACATTGCCCTGCAATAGTGTGTTCATGTAGGAAAGGAAAAAATGAAGAGCAGGGGCGTGGGTCTAATTGGCTAGCTGTTTCAAAGAGCCAGCACAGGCACGATGGGTCAAATGGCCTCCTTCTGTGCTGCAAGATTCTAGGACTGTTATGTATACACCAGGTGACAACTCTACTCTATGTCCCAAAGGTCCCACCGAGGTGTGAGTGTCTGCGCTGGTGATGTGTGCGTTTAATTCCGCTGACGCAGCGCCTTCAGAGGTTGCAGCTTCCTCTGAGGAGTCTGGAAGCTCAGGCTCTTCCTCCTGGACAGTGGGGAGGGGGGCTGTCGATGGTTCTGTGGGGGAGTAAAGGAAAGAGTTAGAGATGTGGGGCTGGATTTTCATTGAGGAGTTGGGTAGGAGGCGGGTCTACAACTTTCGGGGTTGTTGTCCCGCCTCCATCGATTTGTGGCCAACCCATGTGATTTTGACTTGATTGACCTTGTTGAGCCCACCCAGCTCAGCAGGCCAATTAAGGGCCACCCGGCAACAGGTGACGTCACAGATTGACATTTCATCTGTCAAGACCTTTTGATTGATGAAATATCAGCGTTTCACAGCTGTTTGAAGCTGTCAAACACTGACAATCTGTACTCCAAGTTAATTCCTTCCTCTCAGGCTGATTTAGAGATCTCTCCAGAACAGAAAGCTGAATGCTGCAAATTTTGACAGCTCGCAGCCATTCTGCTTTCTGTGCCGATGAGATGAGGGACTCCCGAGACCTGAAGGAAAGAAGGCTGTAAAGGGAAGTAAAGGGAAGTAAAAGTTCTTTAAGCACTTTACACACACCAAACACACTTACCTCTGCACTCATGCACCCATCACTCACCTGAACACCGGACATCTCGACCTCTCCAAGCCCTTCATCCCGACGGTCCGCCTCCTCTAACTTGGCGTGGTTTGGAGCCATCGGGAATCCCACACATCAACATTAAAAATAGGGATTAGGCTAAAAACTGCCTGTTAACTACCTGTTAGCAGGCAGTTAATTGGCACTAATCCCCTTCCCGCCTCGGGGAGGCGGGTCCCAGTGCGGGTCAGGTACCCGCCTCCTTTGAAACTGGCATGGAGGCGGGTTGGGTGCGAGATGGGTTCGTGCCCCCTGATTTCGGGATTTTAACCCCCCACACGCCTCCAATCCCGCCTCCACGGACCAATGAAAATCCTGCCCTTGAGGTCAAGGTTACATGCACATTGAATAGTTCATCATAGGTCAATCTGTTAGAGCATCAGAATCATTATCAGTGACTCATGCAATGTCAATGAGAGAGATGCCAAACTATTCTGTCACCAGCTTGCTGTGATGCGCCTGCCTGTCTGACCCCCACTTGGGATCCTCCTTGATCCCGGCAATTTCCAGGGCCGCCTCCTCCGAGGTGGTGAGCTGGGCTACTGAGGGTGGCCCTCCCCCTGTCATGGCTCTTTCCCTCTTATTGTGGGCTCTCTTTTCCTGCAATGAGGGACACAAGTGGAGTTTGAGTGAGAATGAAGGAGTGAGAGTAGAGATTCCATAGCATAGATGCTTAGAAGGGGACAAAGGGCCCTCCCTGTGTGTTGTAAGTTGTCATTGCATCACAGTGATAGAGAGTGTGAGGGCTGCATGGTCGAATAGTTAAGTGAACCTGACCATAGAGAGAGAGGGAATGGGTAAGGGTGCAGGGATGTAAGTGTCAAGTGGGATGTGGAGGAAGAGGTTGGCAAAGCAGAGTGCTGGTGAGGAGAGGCAATGGGAATCAGATTGAGGGTGATGGCAAAGTCATACTCACTTTTCCTGTGCGGAGAAGGTCATGAAACCTCTTCCTGCACTGCAGCCAGGTTCTGCGGCACATAGACATAGAGTTGACCTCCAGAGCCACTTGCATCCACACAGCTTTAGTCTGCTGGGGAGGCTTCTTCCCCCCTGAGGAAGGGAAGAGCGCCTCCTTATTTGATCTTGCTCCCTCCAGCAGAGCTTGAAGGGAGGCCTCATCGAACCGTGGAGCACACTTTGGCCTACTGCTGGACATAGTTGCTGAATGAAGCGATCACAGCAATGGACATAAAGTTTGCAGTCTCCAGAAGAAGCAAGGCTGCTTGCAGGCCTTAAATCCAGCAACATTGTTGACGTCATCGGAGGCGACTTTCAGGATGGAAAGACTAATTGAGCCAAGGGTTCCCACACCCTGGAAATCAAGTGCCGAATTAGGGGAAAATCACACTTTTTCCCCACATCACACTGGAATCGAGTTCAGGACTCGAAAAACCCCAGCCTGCCCCAATGGCAAAATCGAGCCCTATGTGTCCGCAATAGTCCTAAAAAGGTGGGGGGGGGGGGAAGAAATTAAAACAACAATAAAGAGAGAGGAACAGGAAAATTGATACCAGATTTGTTTTAGGATCTGGCCCCCACCTGTGTTGAGGCAAAAGCTCGTGTAATAAAGGAAAATCTGAGATGGAACAGGCTCCCTTCATTTGAGGATCGTTGGCAATTATGACTACAGTAAATCTTGTAACCATGGTGGGAGTAGACATCAAAACAATCTTGCCTAAGCTTTACATACTTTAAATATTTCAGCTTGGTTCTTTTAATGTATATGTGCCTTGAAGTTATCCCTTATTAAAGCTATTAATGTAATAAAAATTATACTGTTCCACTCAGAGGGAATGTTGTAACACAGCTAAAAGAACGTTTGCTTTAAGTCGGAGATCAATGATTCTTTGTGTGTAGAAGCTGCTTTCCAGCTGTCAGAATGCATACAGTTTCCATCTGTACAAAGTTCTACAAAGTTTACCTCCATGCTCAAGTTGTGTGTCAATACAGAATGCATGGGGTATTACAGATTACCCGCTACTATCAGATAGATTTGTACATTTGGCTCAGGTGATTCCTTGACTGGGGCACCGTGGGGATGGGGGGGGGAAGGGGGAGGTCTGTGTAGGTCAGAGGGCTGGTTGGGCACTGGATTTGGGCAATGTACAGTCACAGCAGGACCTGGGAAGGGCAGTGAGGTGACAGGAGCTGGTTATTCATTAGTTGGATCCAGGCTCCTTTCAACTGTGAGGAGTGTATGGAGGGGGCGTGTGTGTGGGGGGCGTGTGTGTGTGGGTGGGGGAGGGTGTGTGTGGGGGGGGAGGGTGTGTGTGGGGGGGTGAGGTGTGTGTGGAGGGGAGGGTGTGTGGGGGGGGGAGGGTGTGTGTGGGGGGGGAGGGTGTGTGGGGGGGAGGGTGTGTGGGGGGGGAGGGTGTGTGTGGGGGGGGAGGGTGTGTGTGGGGGGGAGGGTGTGTGTGGGGGGAGGGTGTGTGTGGGGGGGGAGGGTGTGTGTGGGGGGGAGGGTGTGTGGGGGGGGAGGGTGTGTGGGGGGGGAGGGTGTGTGTGTGGGGGGAGAGGGTGTGTGGGGGGGAGGGTGTGTGTGGGGGGGAGGGTGTGTGTGGGGGGAGGGTGTGTGTGGGGGGGGAGGGTGTGTGTGGGGGGAGGGTGTGTGGGGGGGAGGGTGTGTCGGGGGGGAGGGTGTGTGTGGGGGGGAGGGTGTGTGGGGGGGGAGGGTGTGTGTGGGGGGGAGGGTGTGTGTGGGGGGAGGGTGTGTGTGGGGGGGGAGGGTGTGTGTGGGGGGAGGGTGTGTGGGGGGGAGGGTGTGTCGGGGGGGAGGGTGTGTGTGGGGGGAGAGGGTGTGTGGGGGGGAGGGTGTGTGTGGGGGGAGAGGGTGTGTGGGGGGGAGGGTGTGTGTGTGGGGGGGGAGGGTGTGTGTGGGGGGGGAGGGTGTGTGTGGGGGAGGGTGTGTCCTGAATTCAGAAATCTGACTGACAACCAAAAACTCCCATTCCTACTGGGGGAGGAGAGAAGCTGTGTAACACTGGCGGCACACTATGTTACAGCTTGCCATGAACAGAGGGACAACCAGTAACTAAGACAAGAGTATATTTAAACAAGGCGAAAATATATTTATGAACTCAGGGATATACCCTGTTTATACACTGTATGAATGGAACCGCGTTTATGTGTTCAACCATAAATGTATTTTTGATGCTTTGGCAACATAAGATGTACCTTATCATGCCAATAAAGTGCTTTGTATTGTATTATTATTATTGTGTGGGGGGAGGGTGTGTGTGGGGGGGAGGTGTGTGGGGGGGGAGGGTGTGTGTGGGGGGAGGGTGTGTGGGGGGGAGGGTGTGTGGGGGGAGGTGGGTGTGTGTGGGGGGGGAGGGTGTGTGTGTGGGGGGAGGGTGTGTGTGTGGGGGGAGGGTGTGTGGGGGAGGGTGTGTGTGGGGGGGAGGGTGTGTGTGGGGGGGAGGGTGTGTGTGTGGGGGGAGGGTGTGTGTGGGGAGAGGTGTGTGTGGGGGGGGAGGGTGTGTGTGGGGGGAGGGTGTGTGTGTGGGGGGGAGGGTGTGTGTGTGGGGAGGGTGTGTGTGTGGGGGGGGTGTGTGTGGGGAGAGGGTGTGTGTGGGGGGAGGGAGTGTGTGGGGGGAGGTGTGTGTGGGGGGGAGGGTGGTGTGGGGGGAGGGTGTGTGTGGGGGGGAGGGTGTGTGTGGGGGGGAGGGTGTGTGTGGGGGGGGAGGGTGTGTGTGGGGGGGAGGGTGTGTGTGGGGGGGAGGGTGTGTGGGGGGGGCGGGTGTGTGTGGGGGGAGGGTGTGTGTGGGGGGGAGGGTGTGTGTGGGGAGAGGGTGTGTGTGGGGGGGGAGGGTGTGTGTGGGGGGAGGGTGTGTGTGGGGAGAGGGTGTGTGTGGGGGGGAGGGTGTGTGTGGGGGGAGGGTGTGTGTGGGGGGGAGGGTGTGTGTGGGGGGGAGGGTGTGTGTGGGGAGAGGGTGTGTGTGTGGGGGGAGGGTGTGTGTGGGGGGAGGGTGTGTGTGGGGGGAGGGTGTGTGTGTGGGGGGAGGGGTGTGTGTGGGGGGAGGGTGTGTGTGTG